>NC_059327.1:141989102-142300352 GCF_018350155.1 Leopardus geoffroyi | reverse complement strand
GTACTGTAAGTACTGGGACACAGCCAATTCGCTAGAAAATCTAGCCCTATATTAGGAATGAAAACAATATGCCTCTGATTCCATCAAAGAACACATTTAACCTATTTTGTCTTGTGCTATTCTACTTCTTGCTATTTGATTTGAAAGTATAGATGGCATTTGTGATTTTTAGAAACTCTTGGGAATACAAATGCAAACTTAATTTTTCACCCACTTAATAGATAATTAGAAGACACAATTTTTAAATGGAACATAGTTATGTTTGCCCATGTTCCAGTTTTAATGTGCCACATCCTCAATTCTAATACAACCCACCGTAGAATCAAGTGATATGAGCCTTAGATATCTTTCGACTTTCTCCCATCTCTGTGATTCAATACATAACTGTAACATACCAAATAAGAGGGACAAAGAAGAACGAAGCTTTATACTTCTGCAAACTGTAACGCTAAAACACAGTGGCTTCTTTAATACATTCACACAGGATGCTTATTAGTAAAATTAAATATCTGCCTATGAATATTGAAAAGTAATTTGAAAAGAAAGAGCTTGGAACAAGGCAAATGGGAGGGGGGGGGGGGGGGAAGCTGGTCTCAGAACCCATTGTGCCATTACCTGACTTTAACATGTGATATTCAAACGAACGTTCACACGCCTTACATCAAAGAAATGAAACAAAAATATTCAGCTACGTTGTACAAAATTTTTTTTTACATAAAACATCATAAATCTCGAACAGATTTACTATATCTGAATTCTAAAAAGTTGCCTATAGAATGGTGCTGGGATTCTGTTCTCTGCTTGCTTTTAGGCAGTGCTGTTGCTTAAAAGTTGACACCAGGCACAATATTTTAAAACAAAGTCAACAAGCAAGGAGCAGTAAGTGGATTTGAGCCTTTCTCAGATGTCAGTCCTGAGGATGCTGCAATATTCCCCATCGAAATGTGTAAAGCTATGAGGCGGATACTGATGCCTGAGAGAGTGGGTGACTTGACATGCACTTGTAGGACTGTTGTAATAGCAAACAGTGCAGTTTTCCCTTCCTCAAACACTGTTTCAATAAATTTAAAGAACACTCCAGTTCTTACACAAAGATCAGAAATCATATTTAACAGTTAAAAAAAAAAAAAAACACAACACATTATCACAACCTAAAAATGCCCAAATTTTCTCTTAACTTCACATAAAATATGCAGCAGCCCCATGGCATAAAGCTTATTAAACTTATTCTGAGAACTAGAAAGTATATAAGCATAAATATTTTACTTTCATTGAATATATACCCTATGTCATTCACCTCTTCCTTTTGGCTTCTCACTGCCAAAGTTCCAAATGGCATGCGTTTTAACAAGACAATACTGAGGAGAGCAGCATTTCTGATCATCTGAATTGGCAGCTCAAAACAGATACCACTCCTTTTACAAAGGGAACAAAGGGTGAAAGTGTGTGAAATCTGGGCAGTGGGCTAAAGGGAAACCGTGCACATGAAATTTGGGTTACCATGCCCCAAGTGTGTGTGCCACCCAAAACATAACACAATTACCTACTTCAACAGAGCTACTACCAACATTTACTAAAACCACATTAAAAATACACAGGATAATGAATGGTTTGAAAGAGTGCATTTGGAAGCAGAGAGAACCCAATTACACACCTTCCTGCAACAGAGTGCCTCGATCATACACAAAATAAACTTAAGCTGTTTACAATGTTTCCCAATTTTTTTTTTTATTTTTTCCCTCTACATTTAACTATTAAAAAAGTTTTTTTTTATTAATAAATGGGCTCCTCTGTGGTTCATATACAATCATAAGTGAACTTTAAATTCCATTTTATACAAACATCTCAAAAAATATCGGGAGTGAAGTATGGTAGGAAATATTGCTCACATTGCTAATTAACATGCGTATATGAAAGGAGGAAAATGTTTTGTTAGTGCATATACCTCCAGAGCAGAAAATCCACCCAAAACAAAAGATTTAAAATAAAACATACAGTAGCTGATTACAAAAAAAGGTAATGTCCACAAAATTAAGTTTTTCATGCTATTCTACTTTCCAGTACTATGGTTCAGGTAATCAATTTGCATGGCTAGATGTTGAATGTTTGAGGTATATAAGAAGGGATACCTGCACATTGAGGAAAATCTGTCACCTTAAGGGTTGTTTCTTTGTTTCTGTTTGTTTATTCTGGTACTTTACCATTTTTAAAAGAATATTTTATTTACATCAAACTTCACTCAACTACAATTACATTCCAATTATAAAAGATGACAAACAACGCCTCTATCACTAGGCACTTTTAAAAGGGAGTTTAGGCTTTACAGAACCCTTCTGATGCGATCCCATATACGACATTACATCATCCCACCACCCTCGTCCCACTAAAATTACCCTTCAGGGGAAATATTATATAGCCTGATTAATTTACTATGGAAGAAATTAGTATAAAATGACCAAAGGAAATGCATCATTTAAGACTAATAAAACAGCCTACGATGTCAGGTTTGAAAGAGGAGACAAATTGTATATATTTAAAACTAATTAAATAATTTAAATTTGACCTGTACTTTATATATTAGTGAGACACAAATATAGGCTATTTTCTTTTAAAATTTCATTCACATAATGGAAAATTTCTTGTTTATTAAAAATATCACATTTTGAGACTAGAAACAGTAAAGTGCATGAAAAGTTTAAAATATAAATTTCAGAAAACTCTTATAGCAGCAAAAAAGCAGAATAAAGAAAAACTTAAAAACACAGACACAACCTTTTCCTGTTACTGTGCCATAATTAACATCAAGTAGCCAACCAATTTTTTCCCCCAGAAAACGGTTATTACGTTCACTGCCTCTTGAGTCACAGATTTTCAACTGGCCCCTCCTGGGCAAAAAAAGGATTCCGAAGTTTCTAAAGAGCATCAACAGTTGGGAATAAACCAGTAGCTTCTTAATTCAACCCTGACAGACAACAGAAACAAAGATTAAAAGCATATAATGGCCATTTGGCAACTAGAGTCAGGAAAAATGATCTGAGGTTTTCAACTACTCCCTGTTCTCTCTCCCTCCAAAATCTTTTCCACCTCAAAAAGCCAAAACCAGCAGACACTTGCCCTACTTTGGGAAACACATGAAATATTTGTATCACTTTTCCCTTTTAAAACTTTGATCAGGGTCTTTTCATTCAGCAGTTGTTCTGTTTTTTTTTTGTTTGTTTGTTTGTTTTTTAACATTTGACTATAACTGCAAAAATCGTACAGATCATATAATATCTGTTTCTTTAGCACAACCAGGCAGAAAAAGGTGGATGGGAATAATTAAAAATACTGGACAAATTTTGTGGGCATCCTAAATGTAAAAAAATTCTATTTTCAAGATGTGTGGCAGTAGAAATTACCCACTGTTCCGCAATAAATAAACTGGAGAGAAAGGCTTAAAATTAATACTTCTAATGAGGTTACAACTAATAGAGGAACAAAATATAGAGTGATTCTTCAAAACAAAACAAAAAAATAACCAGCACTTGCCCAACTGTCATGTACTGTTAAATGCTTGATTTTGAAAGCATATTGTGCAACCACCTTTAATTTCTCAATTTTTCTTATTATGGTTAAAGGCTATATCATCGTTTATGTACAGATCTAGCAAATTTAAGTGCTTTGTTAATGTGCAAAAGACTTGGGGAGTCAAAAACCAGTTTGTTATAATGGAAAACAGAAATCCAAGAAATTTTTCCTGCAAGGCATGCCATCATTCAGTTTAAAATGTTATATTTATAGTTCTTTTTAATTGCCTTTTACAAAAATGGTTGATTTGAAACCATTCAAAAGAAAGTATTTGTTTTGGAAAAACAAATACACTTGTTGGGCCTTGAATTGGTGATTTATTAATTACAAATGCTGACTCTAAGATAATATGAAAAAGGTCCAATTTAAAAACATGATAAATTAAAAATTTGGAAAGTAATACTTTGGTTCCAGCCCTAGTGCCAAATGATACCAATATGCACAAAAATGTACAAAATCTTAGAGCAAACACATAATGAAAGGAACCTGAAGAAGCAGCTTAAGGATGGCCATACTTCACTCCTACATACTTTGATTTACAACTGTACAGGTCCATAGCAACAGATCCCCCCGTCTTTGCGGGGCAGTACTCCACTACCTCCGATTAGGCAAGTGAACACCATTGACAAGAGGCAGAAGTGGAGGGTGGAGTTCAAGTTGTGTTAACAGTGAGAAGTGGTCTGAAGGGATGTGAGGGTGTGGACACCCAGTGATGTTGTTCTCAACCAGCCATTGAGGATCTAAAGGCCCCAGGACACCAAGCACGTTCATATGAGTCTTGGAATAGAAAATGTAGTCAATCACGCCCTGGAAAGAGATTGGGGATTGAGAAAAAAGAAAAAAATATGCTTAGAAAAAAAAGAGTAACTCAAGATATATAAAAAACAATCCATAATTTGTAAAAGCCAAATACCTGAGTAACTTGTACTTGTAGTACCTGTTGTCTTGACAATGGGGTCATGTAAGGCTCAAATCTTCAGTGGGTAGGACATGAAATAAAGACGGCTAAATAGGGAAATACAGGGCCCTACTGGAGTCATAAAGCCTTGCATTTGTGCGTAAGTGGTAAGCAAACTGAGAAGCTAAACACACCAAATTATGTCTAGGCATCTTTAAAAATGTCTTGCTTAGGTTAGTGAAATTAAATCCATCAGTATAAACATTATGGGAACTACACTAAATCATTTACAATAAGCTGTTTTAATATAAATGCATAATGAAAAGGTAGGACTCAAATTAATTCTTTTAATGTTAATTGGCATTATTTTCCATTATCTACACATCAAGATACCCAAACACACAAAGCCATGGTAAAGCATGTTTTCAGATTTGCCAGTTCTAGTTCAGCTTTCCCAGATATGCTACATACTTACAAAATACTACCTACAGTTAACGTTTCTAATATATTCTTTAGAATACTCATTTTCACAACTATAAATATACTGTAAATTTTGGATTCCTTAGCAAAAAATATTCAGCAGGGCCCTATATAATTATATCAGTTTTGTCTCTGAGAACTAGATGATTTATTTGGTTTGTCTGATCATTAAGCTTTAAAACTGAAGTGCTTTTTATTGCCCCAGGCTGTGCAGACAAGACAGTAAAGTCAAATTTTCTTCCTATCCACATCAAGAGAGCCTGAGCCCAAGTATGAAGAAATATTTCCAGATCTGGAAGTATCTACTTACAAATGCTATACATAATGAGTTCCAGCAATATTTTAAATGGTTATCACAGTGAAATGGGCTACTTAAGAAAAAAAAGAAGAAAGAAAGAAAAAACTTTTGGTGAAAAAAATTTATTATGAAATTTGGAAATAATTACCTCAGGTTGATTTTGACATGACCATGACCAAATTAAGGAGATAGTTCTTTTGAGGAAGAGGGCTTTGCTGAACAATTACAAACCTTAACCTTGCCACAAATTAAGGTACCTACTTGAATCCAAGGATTTTCTGCCATTAACACTCCAAGTCGAATAGTTAAGAAATTATGTGAGTACAAGGTATTATCCTTTCATTTTGGCTAATGCCTAATTTTGCAGTGGCATTTTAGGAAAAAGGTTAACAAGGGTCAGCGTAGATTTACTAGCATTTATGAGACTATCCTTCAACTATAAACTAAACAAAACACAAATGAAATATTCTGTCATTTATGTTCCATAAACCTCCCACATCACTTTATTAGAGTGTCATTATGCACATCAGCTGCTAGCCTTGCAGAATCCTTTGCAAACATAGGCCCCAAGAAAGATGTTAAACACTCCAGAAAGTCAGGTGCATTTAATTGGAGGTATCACTTGTACCTATTTTCTTAGTTTGAAACATCCAGAGGAAAAGCTCTTATCAAAACCCTTATTAGCAAGATCATATCTACAAACTCACCCAAATATTTGTACATATGTATGCACATTTACACATTGTTATATCTAAAAAGTATGTTACTAAACTAATGATTTTTAATCTTTTTTTGACTCAACCTTGTTTTTAAAAAAGGCTACAATGTGGGAAAAGTCTGTATTAGGAAAAACTATAGTAAGTCTATAAAACTATATTTGGAAAAAAAGTAAAAATGATGAAAATAATTTATGAGCTAGCATTATGCTAAGTATTGTCTTATAAAAGAGAAAATCGTATATTATAAATTTCATAATGTAACAGAGAAAGACTTCAGACTTACTACTTGACAAAATATGAAAATTGTCCTTCCTCTTTTCATTAACTGGTTCAGGCACACCCTTAGATTGATGGGGAAAGAGCAGCAGCAGTAGAAAGTCTGAATTAAGCTGTTAATTCAATGAATCTGGTGTTATGGTCTGAATGTTTCTGTTCCCCCCAAATTCACAAAAATCCTAACTCCTAACGTGATGGCAGTAAGAGGTACAAACTTTAGGGAGGTAATTAGGTCATGAAGGTGGTACTCTCATGAATGGGATTAGTTGCTCTATAAAAAGAGACCCCAGAGAAAGCTCTTTCAGCCTCTCTGTCACGTGAGGATATAAGAAAACAGCTGTCTGCAACCTGGAAGAGGGCCTTCATCTGAACCCAACCATGCCAGTACCCTGATCTTACACGTCCAATCTAAGTCACACAGTCTGTGGTGCGTATTGTTAGCTATCACTGAGACACCTGTTCTACAAGTAATTTTCCTAACTGCTTACCCACCCTTTGGTATGTTCCAAGTAAGTTCTAGATTAAATGAATCTGAGTTCTTTTTTTTTTTTTTTTTTAATTTTTTTTTCAACGTTTATTTATTTTTGGGACAGAGAGAGACAGAGCATGAACGGGGGAGGGGCAGAGACAGAGGGAGACACAGAATCGGAAACAGGCTCCAGGCTCTGAGCCATCAGCCCAGAGCCCGACGCGGGGCTCGAACTCACGGACCGCGAGATCGTGACCTGGCTGAAGTCGGACGCCCAACCGACTGCGCCACCCAGGCGCCCCTAAATGAATCTGAGTTCTAAATATCACTTTTCTACATTTCTAACTTCATCAAGGACCAATAAAGTAAACAAATGCTAAGCCAAGTAAAAAATAATGATAATAACAACAATCCACTGATGGGATGACAGAATACTGTATTTGGATCTGTATGTAATACTAATTACATAACATTTTTATATTTGATATTACCTATTTTTACTGACTGCCTTTAATACTGGGATGGTATAAAACGCTTTGTATAAAATTGAAACATTCATTGTTACTTGGATAAAAGCTTCATTCTCTGTTAGGGCTGCCCTTACAGTTTGTTCTCTGGTCATCCTATCCCACCCCCTCATCCCATCCATTGATCTAGCCAACCAGCCAGAATATTTATCTTCCCATACATGCCTGTCTCTCAGAGATTTATAACTGTCCTTCCATCTCATCCTATCCTACATATTCAAACATCAAACACTCTGAGTAATGTACCTTTGGTTCTTTACCTGTACGTCTTTGGACAGTGCAAATGGTTCAATAAGATTTTTTTTTTTAATTTTTTTTTTTAACGTTTATTTATTTTTGAGACAGAGAGAGACAGAGCATGAACGGGGGAGGGTCAGAGAGAGAGGGAGACACAGAATCTGAAACAGGCTCCAGGCTCTGAGCGGTCAGCACAGAGCCCAACGCGGGCTCAAACTCACGGACCGTGAGATCGTGACCTGAGCCGAAGTTGGACGCTTAACCGACTGAGCCACCCAGGCGCCCCAATAAGATTTTTGATACAATTATTAAAAACGTAAGATCTTTTGAAGAAATATCAACAAAGGATTTTAAAACAATTCAGAAGATTAAGAAAGATGGCTTAGTTTAATAACCCAAATTTTCACTTTGTGGACAAGGAAAAAATAACTTCTATCAAAGCCTAGATGACTTAGAAATGATTTGGTCTTTTTAACCACACACTTGCCAAAACAAGCTGTAGAATTATTAAACACTTATTTTAGGGAACTTTAATTTAGGTTTTCTGGCTTGTGCTGGCAGAGATGTATCATATATCAATACAGTCAAAAAGATGACAATTAACTTATAACAAACTGTGTATCATTAAATCTAGAGGTTTCCTTTAAGCTTATGGAAGACCAGTGGTGTGCTATAGTAGGCTAGTTCCCGCTTTCTTAGTGCTTCATCTCAACTCTAAATTCAATGGTATTATTTGGGAGCTTGAAATCTACCATAGTGGGAATACTTACACCACAGAAATCAACAAACACCACAAGTTAGGGCTTCTAATTTACAGAAATCTGGTTATTAAATATCTACCAGCACATTACTGCATATGAGTGATTTGAACAAAAGCAACTATCGCTAGAGATAGTATTATCTGCTCTAACATAAAAATACTAAAATTAGATTCACTTTCTTCTAAGCAATTTTTGTCTCCACTTCATGATTACAAAAGCTGACTAATACCATCAGCACACAAATTTCCTTTCTTCTTCCTACTATTTGTTCCTTAGAAAGGGGCTAACAAGCACTGAAAATATAAAAAAAAAGTCATTGGAGGTGTGAAGAGCCCATTTTGAAAATTTCCTTTGGTATTTTTATTATATTCCCTCTAGGCTTCTTATACCAAACGACTTTCTAAAATCTGCATTTTTTTCAGGATAGTATAAGATTTTGGTATAGATGGCCTGAAATGCCAGAAAGTCAAACAATAAAACAGCTACAGGCAGTGATCAGATAAACTGGCAAAGGGAAAGTAAACCTGATTACAGAAAACCACTACAATCAATCGTTTTCTAAAGAACAATTTGTCTTGTACAATAGGCCCTCTAAATTTTTTTTTTCTTATTCTGCAAAGGTATCTTTCTTTTGTTCTCCTGCCTGGGAATGTAATAGTTTGACTACATGGATACATATCAGACCCTAAGTACAACCCTCTGTAACCTCATCTTCCAAAGAAACTTGGAAAATTTAAAGGTAACCAAGACATCGAAGGAATGTACTAAGAAATTTTTAAGAGAATATTATATATTCATTCAAGATGAACTTAACTAATCAGGATGCTTAATATTTAGATTCTTACTGAAATTTAAGGATGGTATAGACAGGTGAAGATTAACGATATTAAAAAATATAATGTGCTTTGGGGCGCCTGAGTGGCTCAGTCGGTTAAGCATCTGAATTCAGCTCAGAGGTCATGACCTCATGGTCCTTGCGTTCAAGCATATCTGGCTCTGTGCTGACAGCTCAGAGCCTGGAGCCTGCTTCGGATTCTGTGTCTCTGTCTCTCTCTGCCCCTCCCCTGCTCTCAAACAAACATAAAAAAATTTTTTTTTTAAACAAAGTGCTTTTAACGGTGCCTGGCGCAAAGTGAGCATTTTGGAAGTTTTTGCTATTTATCAATATTACTTGAAATTTGAAAAAATCAGGGTTCAAAAAATTCTCAAGTCAGCAATAACAAAAAAGAAAAATAACAAACCTCCTTACATTTAGGGACAAAGTTAGCCAAGACAGAGAATATAAAAACTCCTGAATATTATACAATTAGGCATATAATAATATAGACCTTCCTTGCCCTATGTTTGTATTTGAAATAATTTCTATACCAGCTCAGAGGCAGTCACTCACTTTGAAATCAAAGGTGTAATTGGTGTAAGGCATCAAGTTATTTTCATAGGCGCTCTTCAGTTGGAAGCCATGTGTGATTCTCCCTTCTGAGCTTCCATTCTTTCCATTGCAGCTGAAGTTCATAAGACACTCATTGTACCTTAGTTCCTTGAAGTCTTTATGGTTGTCAGCTACTCCTCCATTGCTTAAATATTCCACGACACCTAGCAGAATAAAGAAGGAAGAAATACTATCATTTAGCATTTAGACGTTATGTAAGACTTTGTGACCAAAATTTTGTGGTCAGGTGGATGTACCAGGTTCAGAGTGGTTTTGTTAGGTTGACCCATATGCAACTGCCTTTTTGTGACAGTTCAAAACAAAACAAAACAAGAAACAATAAAATAAACAAACACTAACAATTTCTTATAGTTAAATCAAACTGAAGGGTATTTGCCTACTTCGGAGCAAAGCATCAGGGTCACCCAGAAAGATCTTCAGTTTTCTTAATGGTACTTCAAGCTAAAGATGATTCCTGGGCCCAAGGCGGCATTCACTAAGAAGCTTTTGACTCTGAAGGCTTTTAGAATATTATCCCAAACCACTACTTCTTTAGTATTTAACTGTTCCATGCAATCAACTTTCGGAGTATGTAAAATATAGCATACATAATAAAAAATCATTTATAACAAAAATAGATCTTGCATCTTCAACATTTCAATATTTATAGTTTCAGCTATGAAATATTCTTTATTTTGAGCTACAGGGAGTTCTTTCAGTCTGATACTATAAAGAACATCATATACTCCAGATATACTACTTGGTCAAAAATATTAGATGTGTCTAAAAAGCTAAAGAGAGTAGAAGCATTCAAAAATACATTGCTTCCATTTAATAAGTAAAATGAAAAATATATCACAACCCTAATGATGATGATGATCAGTGAACACGGTCAGCCATCTCTTTCTATTTGTGATCAGGAATGATAACAACATATAATGAATAAATGATGAAACACAGTATCAGTACTGTGAAGAGGTGAAAAGGAGTGATCATTTATCTAGCATTTATTACACGCCAGGCACTGCTTTATACACTTAAACCTCACAAGCAGCTTTATGCGGTGGATAAAATTATTACCCTCTTATTTAAAAATAAAGAACTTAGTCATAGATTGCACTTCTAAGTGGTAGAACCGAATCCAACTCTGAAAGTCTGGCTCCAGAATCAGCTCATCGTGCTGTGCTTTCAAATGACAGCTCACTGGCTTAACTGAGATGGGAGAAACTTATACTTGAGAGCATTTCAACCCAAAAAAACAGAACTTAGAAAAGAAGGCATGGTTAAGGTGTCAATTGGGTTAGGGGCTAAAGACAAACATTTGTAAGAGGATGATTTCAGCATTTATTTACTAAGGAAAAAAGTAGATATTTTCTAGATTTGTGACTTTTATGAATTTCCAATTGCCAGCATTTGGGTTTCTTCACATTTATTGTTGAGGGATTATCTAAACAATTTAAAATAGCTTACTGAAAATGTATAAAATTTAGAATATGCTTCAGTAATAGCAAAATAGTAATAACTGAACATTTTACATTTGAACTTGAATATCTAAAATGCAGAACTAGTTTTTTGCAAAGATCTAAAATTAGTTAGGACATAAAGTAGTTAAGTGGAGCTCAAGAAGTAATGTCAAATCCAAGGAGAATGTTGGTCAGTCTTCTGCACCTATTATCAGCATTCATATATCACTTAATGAATTCACTAAAATGTGGCCAACCTTACTAAACTTAGATAGCTCCTGCTGCTGAATATTTCCTGGTTGCCTCTTCTCCATTACACTCTGTGCTCCAGGAGGCTGATTTTTACTTGCAACAACTACAAACCCCCTCCAACTCTAGCTTCTAGCTGCATTTGGTCAATGGGCAGCACTGGCAGGAGAGTAGAGTGAGGTAGGGATATATATTTCCCCCTGAGTCATTTTCTGTTGATGCCAGAGATTGACAGCATCAGTTATAATTTAAAGCCATTGCTCCTACTACATAACCCTCTCCTTAGAACTACATTTTCCAAGTTGTAACAGCAGTTCCCACCACTTTCCAAACCTTTAGGTGAAGGTGTGGTAAATGGCCTCAAATTCCCCAAGTGGTAGAGTACTGCATCGCCCATGGTTTTGTGTCCCTTAACCCTGTACACATCTTTAGAAATAGCTTCTTTACTAAACTCTCAATTAACCCCATGCCCTATCTTCCCAGGAGTCTTATTAATACACTCTCTAATTTAGCAGAGAAATTCTCCACTCAAAAGTTGGGAGGTGGCTGGTCCTCCAAAGAGAAGTTAGAGTAAAACTGAAAGCAATGAGGAAATGATGTTATAAATACCTGAATCTGGCAATGAGTTAAGATCTGCACATAGCACCAGCGGGATGGAATTAGGATCTGCAGTTGGGCTGCCAGGCCTACTAGAGGCTTTCTCCAGAATGTTTTTAACCTCTGAGACAAACATCATGGTCTGGATAAGTTTCACATCAGAATACTCTGGGTCCCAATGCATGTGGGCATTTGCCACTATAAGCAGCTGTTTGTCTGCAGCATGAATAGGCTTCATACCTAAATTTAAACATTAGAAAAAGGAGGAGAAGATTGTTTTATGTATCAAAAGAGCAGCATCTTAAGGTTTTCTCCCTCAAATCCATAGCCTCTTCCTCATTTTTTTCCCCATTAATGTATATCTTCCCCTTTATCTCAAAATGTAGTTTTTAGAAGCTGATGTGCTAAGATTCTGGTAATCCCTACATAGGAATTACTCCTCTAGATCAGGGTAGACAAACTGCAGCCATGGGCTAAATCTGGCCCACCACCTGTTTTTATACAGCCTGTATGAGCTAAGCCTGGTTTTACATTTTTAAAAATCTCTACAAAAATTTCTTGGAAAGACTGTGACAGAGACTACGTGTAGTCCAAATATTAATTATCTGGCCCTTTACAGAAAAAGTTTGCCAACTTCTGCTCTATATGCCCAAGTTAAGAATTGTATCATGATATAATCAATATTTGATTCTAGTACTTCATTTGATGAGTTCTTGCTGTAAAGAAGTACTTTAAATATCTCTGTCATTTAAAGATCACAATTACCTAATGAGGCAGCTTTTCAGTTATTTGAATGACCTAAACCTTAAATTTAAATTCTTCCCACTGTCCAGTACTCATTCACCATGCATTCCCTGAGCACATCAGTGATAGGTCATAATAAAAGGCAGTAACACTATATATATATCATACAAATTACGTAAGGAAGGAAGTTTCCTACCAAAACAAATTCATATCACACACCCAAATAAATTTTAAAAAGAAGACTTAGAGAGTAATGTGCTTTCAAAATCTGGACACTTGGGTTTTTGACTTGGGTTTTTTTTTTTTTTACTATTTACTTTGGTGTTGGGCCAGTCACATAACTTTTTTGGTACTCAGGTTCATTTGGAAAGTGAGATATTCAACCAGAAAACTTTAAGGTTCTTCCCCACCACCTAAAATTTTTTAAATGTTGTCAAAGCATTAGCTTTTGAAATGGGAGACAAGATAGATAATACATTAAAAATTGTGAAAATTAAACTCAGTTAACATTCATAAACAACAGTTAATAAAGACATCCATAAAATATTTAAAACACAAAGCTCAATTTGTGTGACATGATGCATTTAAATATAACTATACACATACAGTCTCTATGTAGTAATGAGTAAAGAAATTAACCAGAGAGTATGAATGAGATATGGAACTTTTCACTTTATTTTTATACTAATGTAATATTAGTCAACATGCAAAATTAATTTTTCTATTAAAATTTCTATATTACTACCCTATGATACAGCAGTTGCACTACTCAGCCATCAAAAAAGAATGAAATCTTGCCATCTGAAATGACATGGATGGAACTAGAGAGTATTATGCTAAGTGAAATAAGTCAATCAGAGAAAGACAAACACCAAATTTAAGAAACCAAAGAGATAAATACAGGCGGGGGTCGGGGGGCAAACCATAAAAAAGACTCTTAAATAAAGAGAACAACCTGAGGATTGCTAGAAGGGAGATGGGGGGATGGGTTAAATGGGTGATGGGTATTAAGGAGGGTGATTATTGTGATGAGAAGTAGGTGTTATATGTAAGTGCTGAATCATTTAATTCTATACCTGAAACTAACATTACACTGTATGTTAACTGGAATTTAAATAAAAACTTGAAACTACGAAAAAAAATTCTATACAAATGTCTCTTAAATTTTTCTATTGAAAATATAAACTCTGCAGAAAAAGACCTAACTTTCTAGTCTACTATTTTGATAGTTTCCTTTCACCTTACACCAAGGTATAATTATCTTCAATGTTGAGTAATAAGTAACTGAAGTGTCTGTTATATGTGGCAGAAGGAGTCATTTTTTAAAATTTGAGGGCACCCTGGGTGGCTCAGTCAGTTGGCTCAGGTCATGATCTGGGGGGGCGGTTCGTGAGTTGCATCCCCACATCAGGCTCTGTGCTGACAGCTCAGAGCCTGGAGCCTGCTTCACATTCTGTGTCTCCTTCCCTCCCTCTCTCTCTCTCTCTCTCTCTCTCTCTCTCTATGCCCCTCCCCTGCTTGTGCTCTCTCTCTCTCAAAAGTGAATTAACATTAAAAATTAAAAAAAAAAAATTGAGGTATAATTGACATTTTGGTTTTGTTTTCTCTGCTCATTTGTTTTGTTCTTTAAATTCCATAGATAAGTGAGATTGTACAATATTTCTTTCTCTGACTTATTCCATTTAAAATAATGCCCTCAAGGTCAACTCATCATTACAAATGGCAGATATTCTTTTTATAGCTGAATAGTATTTCATTGTGCATATATACTACCTTTTCTGTATCCATTCATCTGTTTACGGACATTTAGGTTGCTTCCATGTCATGGCTATTGTAAATAATGCTGCAATACACATGAAGGTGCATATATCTTGTCAAGTTAGTATTTTCATTTTCTTTGGATAAATATCCAGAAGTGGAATTGCTGAATCATATGGTAGTTCTGTTTTTAATTTTTGTGGAACCTCCATACTGTTTCCTATAGTAGTTGCATCAGTTTATATTCCCACCAATGGTGCACAAGGGTTCTCTTTTCTCCACATCCTCAACAAGACCTGTTATTTCTTGTCCTTTTGATAATAGACACACTAACTACTATAACTATCTCATTGTGGTTTTGATTTCCATTTCTCTCATTATTAGTGATGGTGAATATCTTTTCATATGCCTGATGGCCATCTCTGTCTTTGAAAAAATGTCTATTCAGACCCTCTGCCTATATTTTAACCTGATTAGTTTTTTTTTGTTCTGCTACTAAGCTTTATGAGATATTTATATATTTTGGAGAGTAACCCCTTATTAGATACATGATTTACAAACATAGAAACAGTCATTTTTAATGCAATTTGACCATAATATAAAAATTTGTGGCAAAAATTCTCTAAGCTCCATTCTTTCCTGGAAGTTTTATAGTGCCACTTCTGGCTGTAGACTAAATGTTCACTATGTTAAAAATTAAAAACTATTAAAAACAAAGGGCCATGAACACCTTCTATAATATTAGATTCCTCTCATAGGACTATGAGCCATATTTCAAAATGTGAAAAGTGTCTACGGTATAATTTATAATTACTCTTCTGAAAAGTAAAAGGAGAATAAAACTCCAAAGAAACTCAATTTTCACATTACCAGACAAAGAGGTACCAAACTTTTGAAAGAATGGGACTGGAAAGGACATAAAAGTAGGTAAAAATGGAAAGGCTAAAAAAAAGAAAAAAAAATGTTAATTCTGTATCAAAGATTGTATGATGAGGGATAAACTGAAGAACAGAGAGAAAAGGAGGTCTGACAAGCATGGTCTGAATAATACAAATCAATACCCAAAGCAAAAATCTTTTCTTCTACAGTAAGTACATGAAAAAGTTTAAAAATAAAGCCCTAATGTGGTCTTACATCTTTTCTGTGCTCTTGCCTAAAATATAATAGTTAAGTAAACAATGAAATGCTCAAAGGCAGGCAGCAGAAAGGGGGGAAAAAGGTTTGGATATGCAAAGTACATATTGAGTTTCTGACTTTGAAGGAAGCTATAAATAATCTAAAATGTAAAAGATAAGTACCAGGTAGATAAAAGATCCTGCTTTTACCCTGACAATGACTGAGATGTAACAAAGAAATTAGAGAAAACTTGCCAAGTGCTTAACCTTAAAGACAAAAGATTTCACACTCAAGAAGCTAAAAATATGGCGAAAAACAGAACCAATTCATCATAATTTCCAAATTCAGCCTAACTAAAGCATTTCCTACTTCAAATAACCTTTTGGAATTAATTGCAATATTAAAGACTTTCCTTTTTAGAAATTACCTATTAAGTAATATCTCTAGAAATATATGATGGTTTACATAATAGTGTTATTTTCCCGCCCATCTCCCTTAACTTTCCTTAAAGACAAGAAAATAACTGTGCAATAAATAAAGAGTCTGTGCACTTGTTTAAGATGGGAAAGCATGGGGTGGTATTTATTTTTAGTAAGAACGTTTTAAACTGCACTCACCTGTTCCAAATAGTTCTTTGTGGACCTCTAATACCACAGCGACACCAATATTATCTTTTGTCATCACTCTGTTCAGCATAGCTTCGGATCCATCTGAATTAGCCATTGCCACTTGGTTAAATTCCACTGTATGCTTCTGCACCAAAGTAAATCTAAAAGGCACAACACATTATTATTATGATATTAGATACTTGGACTATCATACTAAAAGGCATTAAAGGAGGGAGCACAAGACACAGATAGAATTTACTGTCTCCCTAGTCATCTTCCATCTGCAAAGGGCCATGCAATCAGCTCTGGCCTGTGAAACATAAGAAGTCAGATTAAGAACTTTCTTAGAAGTGCCGTGTAGCAAAGAAGGCATATATATATATATATATATATATGGGTTCAGGGTTAACAGCTTCTATAAGGTAAAAAATGGCTCCCTCTGGGACTACAGTTTCTGCACTAATAGTATTTTCTTTCTTTACTTACAAATTAAGTATTGTAGACTTATAGTATTTAATAGAATTGAATCTAGCACTGAAATTTAATAGCAGTATGATTTTGGGTCAAGCCATTTAAACTCTTTAAGCCTAGTTTTATCAGTTTTGTAAAATATCTTATAAATGGCCAAAACCTACTAAATATACTACTTTTTGCTAAGTATTACGTGGAGTAGACACCTCTGTCCTTTTAACAGGCCTACACCACCCCATTTTCCTCCTAGCTTTGAAACAGAAATATGCAATTATCTCTTTAAAAATACTGACTAAAGTCTTACTATGCTGCAGGACACTGTGCTAGACAAACGATACTCCACTCCCTGCTCCAATTCTGAAGGTCTCACGCATGGAGAAGAATAAAAAGTCAGATCATATTTATTTTCTAACCCAGAGTGATAGAAGGGAGCATAGTTTTCATCCTCTACTTTAAGGAGGTGATCTTTACCTAAAACATGAAGGAAGAAATAATGGAAGGCTACGAAATGATGTTAGAGAGGAAAGGGAATAATGGAAGGTTCTAAGCAAGGACATATTACTTAATATATTTATATGTTTTAAGATCATTCCAGATGCTTAGTAGAGAATGGATTACAGGAGCTAAAGTGGGAATTATGAGACCAAACAAAGTTTTTGAGGTTGTATAAATGACAGGTGATGGTGGCTTGGACTAAGGCAAGAGAAATAAAGAGAAGAAGGCAGATTCAAAATATGTTCTATAGGTACCATCCTCCATATCAGTTTTTCCATATTGTTTTTCAAACAATTTCTGGCAATATTCCCATAGATAAAACAAATTAAAGTAGTATTGTGTTTGAATAAATCAATCACTGAAAACAATGAATCTGTTTTGACAAATATAAAAATTTTAAATCAGAGGGTACTGATGATTATAGTCTTGTATAAGTCTATCCAACTTATTTCTGTATTTTGTTTTGGTTGCAGAGTATTAAGAAACATCCTGATTCACGGAGACACACAGATATAAGTGGTAAATAACTGACCTTGAACTCAGAAAACCTAAGCAAGCAGGTGAAAATTTGATTCAGGTCTGCACCAAAAGAAGTCTATCAAGCAGCATATCCAAAACATGTTATTAATTTGCATGGTGTTAAAATATGATATTTGAAATATTTGGGTGAATACGTTATTTTTAAATTAAGTTTAATTATTTGTACTAAGTTTTTGAAGTACCTTCTAAATATTTACAGAACTCTTAAGATTTATTTATAGGAATCCAAGGCTCTGTAGGAAAGTGTGAAAATCCTGTTTTAACAGTAATATTTTTAGTGCTGGAATACTTTACTTCTACTGAAGTCAGGTCCTTGTGAGAGAGGGAGGGTATGTAACAATTAGAAATGCCCTCATCAACTAAAATTTGTTTCCTTCTATCTTTCACCCAATAAAGCTCGATCTAGATATGTTCTTTAAAAGAATATAGATTAAAACCTAGAATCTCTTCTACTTGACACTACTTTAAATATCACACCATTATGTCTTTTCTAATAAAAGAAATGGCCAACTCCTTATATGACATATGGTGTGAGATGGCTGTTCACCTGAACAACTCAATGAACTAGTGCCTTCTTCATTTGCTATTGTTATTTTTGTTAATAAAGACAGAAACTGCACTTTGGGGAGAGCCATATTAATTATAAGCCAAATAAGAACTAATTTTGGTCTTTTCTGCTCTTAAACCAGGTCTCTTCAGTCCTGCATTTTATAGGTGCTTAAAAACAAATGGGAAAACATTACTTTATTATGTTACATATGTTTATTGTACAGATTTGGGAGCAAGAAAAAATATAAAGAAAATTCATAGTTATCTGCAACCAAACATCCCCATTAACAAGTCAATATAATTCCCTAGACTTTTCTCCATGCATTTGCATACAAATATTTTTATATAATTAAGATAATACTCTCTAATTTTATATTTTGGCTTATTAATAAACATTCTATCAGGGATACTTCCCTATAAATTATTATTCAAAATCAATACATATGATTATATTATATAAGCCACTTTACAGATTCACCATAATTTATTTAACTGATTTGTGGTGGACATTTAAATTATTTCTGACTTGAGCTATTATAACCAATGCTATTGAACATTTTTGCATATAAATATTTTTCTGTACCCTCAAATGATTTTATCCCTTCCTCTTTCTTTTCCCTTAAGAATCTAAGAGTAGCAGACTTCATTTCTGTTGAGTACCCTTTCTTGAATTTCTGTTCATTAGTACACCCACTCACATATTAAGGGAACTTGACTTTTTTCATTTTTATTTTAATTCCAGTTAGTTAACATACAGTGTTAAGTCTCAGGTATATGATATAGTGATTCAACAATTGCATACATCACCCAGTACTCATCACAAGTGCATTCCTTAATCCCCATCACCTATTTCACCCACCTCCCCTCTAGTAACCATCAGTTTGTTCTCTACAGTAAAGAGCCTGTTTCTTGGTTTGTCTCTTTTTCTCCCCCTTTGCTAGTTTCTTAAATTCAACATGTGAGTGAAATCATATGGTATTTGTCTTTCTCGGACTTATTTCACTTAGCATTATACTCTCTAACTCCATCCATGTCACTGCAAATAGCATGATCTTGTTCTTTTTCATGACTAATATTCCAATGTGTGTGTGTATCTTCTTTATCCATTCATCAATCAATGGACACCTTGGGCTGCTTCCATATAGTGGCTATTGTAATGTTTGCTTATTTTTGATAGAGTGCAAGCGTGAGCACATGAGCAGGGAAAGGGGAGGGAGAGGGCGAGAGAGAGGGAGAGAGGGAGAGGGAGAGAGAGAGACAGATAGACACAGAATCCAAAGCAGGCTCGAACCCACGAACCGCAAGATCATGACCTGAGCTAAAGTCGGACGCTTAACCAACTGAGTCACCCAGACATCCCTATCTTAGCTATTATAAATAATGCTTCTCCAAACATAGGGGTGCATACATCTCTTTGAATCAGTGTTTTTGTATTCTTTGGTAAACACCCAGTAGTACAATTGCTGGATCATAGGGTAGTTCTGTTTTTAACTTTTTGAGGAACCTCCATACTACTTCCCACATTGGATACTCCAGTATTCATTTCCACCAACAGTGCAAAAGGTTCCTTTTTCTCCACATCCTTGCCAAAACCTGTTGTTTCTTGTGTTGTTGGTTTTAACGATTCTGACAGGTGTGAGGTGATATCTGATTGTAGTTTTGATTTGTATTTCTCTGATAGGTGATAATGAGCATCATTTCATGTGCTTGTTGGCCATCTGTAGGTCTTCTTTGGAGAAATGTCTGCTCTTGTCTTCTGCCATTTTTTAAATCGGATTATTTGGTTTTTTGGGTGTTGAGCTGTACAAGTTCTTTACATATTTTGAATACTAACCCTTTATGAGATATGCCATTTGCAAATATCTTCTCTCATTCCATAGGTTGCTTTTTAGTTCTATTGACTGTTTCGTTTGCTGTGCAGAAGCTTTTTATTTTGATGTAGTCCCAGGTTTGCTTTTGTTTGTTTGTTTGTTTTGCTTTTATTTCCCTTGCTTCAGGAGACCTATCTAGAAAAAAGTTGCTATGGCTGATGTCCAAGAAGTTACTGTTTAAGGGCCCTTTAAAACTTCATTCTTTTTTTTCCAGAAGATTAAATATCCCTGCCATATTTTGGTTTTCACAAATCTTATGTGTATGTATTGGTCTTCTCTGAAATAATCGAAATTCTCAATAAGACAGAACCAGTAATAAAAATAATACATGCTGCCCATTACTGAGGATCAACGTTGTATCAAGACTTTTTACAGGTACTTCACACCTATTGATCCTAAACTTTGCAAAGACTTTGCAAAGGAGTGATTATGGAAACACACTGCCCAGTTTCCTCATCAATTGTCCAGGAATTGCTCCAGCTGCAAAGAGCTACTTCATCCAAGGTCAAGTACTTCTAGGAGCGGCCCTCATACAGTTATATATCAAAAGCAAAAGATAAAGGTTTGGGGATTTGGGTCCTTCCTGGGTTAACTCTCACAGGTCATTTCAGCTCCAAAGCTACAGCTGGCGGAGTCCTCTGAGGCTGTTCAGGCCTGCAACACAACTCTGTTCTCTATGCCCAATTCTATTTCTTCTCTGTTCCTTTCCACAGGGGAACACCAAACTACCTCATCTTTTAGAAAAATGAGATGGTTTATTCATCTTCAACATCCTAGAACTTCTATACTGCAACATTCATAATAGATTACCCATGCCAGTTCTGTAGTCATACTTTTGCAAGATCTTTTAATACCAAAAGGTGTAATTATCTTGATATGGAAACCTAACTAGTTCAGTCAGTATACTGACTCTCCTGTCTTACCAATCTCCTCTTCATTTGTCTTACTTTGGTCTTTCCACTTTGAAGATAATTTTCAATAGAGATCATGAAAGCAAAACAGAAGTTGTAAACCTGGTGTTTTTTTTTCTTTTTTGTTTTGATCCTCAATTAGTGATTACACAACCTACAATGGGTAATAGCCCTTCTTTACGGTACATGGTATTTAAAATATCCTTGTTGCCTTAACGCTTTCACCAAGCCTCTGCTTTTTCTTAACCTTCTTGGCAAAGATCACAGGTTCAATCAATTTTTTTTAATTTATTTATTTTGAGGGAGGGAGGGAGAGAGAATGCATGTGTGCACAAACATGCATGCATGTGAGTGGGAGAGCAGCAGGGAGAGAGGGAGAGAGAGAATCCCAAGCAGGCTTTGCACTGTCAGTGCAGAGCCAAACACAGGGCTCAAACTCACTGTGATACCGTGACCTGAGCTGAAATCAGGAATCTGACGGTTAACCAACTGAGCCACCCAGACACCTCTCAATCAACTTCTTTTTAAAATATGCACTTGTCGGGGCGCCTGGGTGGCTCAGTCGGTTGGGCGTCCGACTTCGGCCGGGTCACGATCTCGCGGTCCGTGAGTTTGAGCCCCGCGTCGGGCTCTGGGCTGATGGCTCAGAACCTGGAGCCTGCTTCCGATTCTGTGTCTCCCTCTCTCTCTGCCCCTCCCCCGTTCATGCTCTGTCTCTCTCTGTCTCAAAAATAAATAAACGTTAAAAAAAATTAAAAAAAAAAAAAAATATGCGCTTGAGGGGCGCCTGGGTGGCTCAAATGGTGGTTGAGCGTCCGGCTTCGGCTCAGGTAATGATCTCCCAGTCTGTGCGTTCGAGCCCCGCTTCAGGACCTGTGCTGATAGCCCGGAGCCTGGAGCCTGCTTAGGATTCTGTGTCTCCCTCTCTCTCTGCCCCTCCCCCCCGCTCATGCTCTGTCTCTCTCCCTCTCAAAAATGAATACATGTTAAAAACAATTTTTTTAAATACACATTTGAGGGGCACCTGGATGGCTCAGTCGTTTGAGCATCTGATTTCAGCTCATGTCATGGTGTCACAGTTCATGAGTTCGAGCCCCACATTGGGCTCTCTGCTATCAGGGCTTCTGATTCTGTCTCCCCCTCTCTATGCCCCTCCCCCACTCTCTCTCTCTCAAAAATAAAATAAACATTAAAAAATTTTTTTAATGGGGGCATTTGGGTGGCTCAGTCGGTTAAAAGTGTCCGACTTCAGTTCAGGTCATGATCTCTTGGTTCGTGAGTTCAAACCCCAAATCGGGCTCTGTGCTGACAGCTCAGAGCCTGGAGCCTGCTTTGGATTCTGTGTCTCCCTTTCTCTCTGCCCTCCCCCCCATCTCAAAAATAAACAAACATTAAAAAAATTTTTTAAGTGTTTAAATAAAGAAATAAAAATACATGCTTAGTTACTGACTTTTCTCCATTGGAAAAAAAAAAAAAAAAAAAACACATCATTTAAAAATGAATCCCACAGGATACCTGAGTGGCTCAGTCAGTTAAGTGTCCAACTTCAGCTCAGGTTGTGATCTCACAGTTCGTGAGTTTAAGCCCCACATCAGGCTCTGTGTTGACAGCTTAGAGCTTGGAACCTGCTTCAGATTTTGTCTCCCTCTCTCTCTCTCTCTCTCTGCCCCTCCCTCGCTCACTCTCTAACTCTCAAAAATAAACAAAAATTAAAAATTTTTAAAAATAAATAAATAAAAGTGAATCCTGAACAATTATTTAGTTTATTACATGCTTCCAACCACCTCTCCAAACTTTCTTCCCAACTGGTATAATTAATTATTGTATTGCCTCACTTTTGACTTTTATAACTTCCCAGTCTTCTTGGAGTATCAACGTTTTAATGTCTTTGGTTTCAAAAAGTTCAGAAAAACAAAACCAGTTTTCCTAAACAGAGTATATATGTCCTTCTAACTAATACTCCTTTCCTTGGCACTTATAAATACTAAAGAGGACAGAGTCACGCTCAAGTTTTGTCATTTCTACTTCACCAATAGCTGAAGATCCAAAGAGATAGTTGAGAACTAAGGAACCAAAGAAAGTTCCTTCTTCACAGTGAGAATTAAGTAAGATGTGCCTCTTGTAGTTCAAGAACTTTTTTTAGGTAACCTTCCTTAAGAACATTTCCAACACTAGTGAAGATAGCCATAGTCTCCTACAGCTTGTCTTCTTTTCATATTTTATAATGCATTTATAATATAGTAAGAAATTATTCTCCATTTTCCATCCAAACTACCTTACCAATTTAATTGGTTGCCTTACTTCTTAATTTCCCCCCTACACACAGCCAGTGCACTCCACTCTGCTTCTACTTTTTCTCTCACAGATTTACATACAGGTGACATTGTGACATACAGAGAGGTCTTCCTCATTCCTTCTATTAAATGTTTTGAAAAAAACATACTGGTTTATAGCTGCTTTCCACTCACTAATCCAAACCATCAGGCCTTGGTAATGAGTAAAAACTTTTAAATGTGCCTCTATTTCAATTCATTTTAGTACTCCTATTCTATACCTAGTACACATATGCTATAAGCATTATTCCTGATGCTATTTTCTTTATTTTAGTCTAAGAAGTCTTCTATTTACCTTTCTGAAAGTGTTATTTTACAGAAAGTCAAATGGGCATAAGAGAGATCATATACAATAAAGTCTGATATAATAAAAAAACAAAGACCCCACCTTTTCACATGATTTGAGATAATTATTAGGATGAATGTTTCAAATACAGGAAGAACATGTCCAAAACAGCCCTTCAAACAGAACAAAGAGATAACTCAATTTCTTACTAGCCTGTGATCTAGAAGTAATTTTACAGGCTGTGATGTAATTAATTCAACGGTAGAGAGAGACAGTGAATGCCAACTATGAGCAAACAAAACAATCTGTAAGACCTGAGTAATATTCCCTCCCTGAATTCATTTACAAGCCAAAAGGAACAAAAGGTACATAGTCAAAAGTATAACCACAGCAAGGTAAACTATGACCCTTTCTGGATCATATTCCAGCACTCCTAAACCTAAACCAAATGGAAGTTTTTACTGTATATTCAGTATAAGATGCTATAAAATATGTTCTTGGGTCCCTTTAAATAATCATGGGAGTGCCAGAAAATAACTTGCTAAAAAAGGTAAGCTTAGAGACCAGGATAAATAGGGAAGAAAAGTAGATTATGTACTATCCTACATAACTTTGTACAACTCTTTGAAACACTGAAACCACTTTCACATTCTTGATCATCTTAGCCATATAAGAAATCATTCAAGTTAGGGGTGCCTGGGTGGCTCAGCCAGTTAAGTGTCCGACTTCAGCTCAGGTCATAATCTCGCAGTCTGTGAGTTTAAGACCTGCATCGGGCTCTGTGCTGACAGCTCAGAGCCTGGAGCGTTCTTCAGCTTCTGTGTCTCCCTCTCTCTCTCTGCCCTTCCCCCACTCACACTCTGCCTCTGTCTCTCTCTCAAAAATAAACATTTAAAAGAAAGAAAGGAAAGAAAGAAAGAAAGAAAGAAAGAAAGAAAGAAAGAAAGAAAGAAAGAAAGAAAGAAAGAAAGAAAGAAAGAAAGAAAGAAAGAAATCTCTCAAGTTAGGTGAAGCAGTTATTATATTATCTCTATTGTGGCATTTGTGGCACCAAGCAGTAATTTTATGTTCCAGACTAAATTTATGAGAGTTAACATTATAAACTAGAAATCACAATCTGTTTTTTAAAAATCACACAGACTGGGGCGCCTGGGTGGCGCAGTCGGTTAAGCGTCTGACTTCAGCCAGGTCACGATCTCGCGGTCCGTGAGTTCGAGCCCCGCGTTGGGCTCTGGGCTGATGGCTCAGAGCCTGGAGCCTGTTTCCGATTCTGTGTCTCCCTCTCTCTGACCCTCCCCCGTTCATGCTCTGTCTCTCTCTGTCCCAAAAATAAATAAACGTTGAAAAAAAAAAATTAAAAAAAAAAAATAAATAAAAAAAAAATAAAATAAAAAAAAATAAAAATCACACAGACAAATTCTAAGGCAACCACCACCTAGGACACAGGAAATCAGTATATGAGAAACCAGTGAGATAGAATTATCATGATTGGTCATTTTGGAATGAAACTATAACCTCTGGGTACCCTCTTCTCAAGCACAAAACTACTGTATTAACATAGGAAGGAAAAGCGAAGACTTGGCCTTACCTGGTACCTCTGAGACCTGAAGCAGGTTAGAAAGCACAGACAATACAGCAAGGACTGAGCACCATGACAACCTAGTTCTAAATCCTACTGGAAAAGACTGTCTCTTCACAGTAATGGTCACTTGTTCTAAAATGGCTGTTCTCATATTTCCCTTTCTCACTGATGTGAAACAAAGCTAAACTGTTCAGATCAGAACTGCTAACTTCGAGAACAGCAAGTAAGTCATTATCTGGATCTTGTTTCATCTCCATTTTTCTGCATTTTCAATTTCTTCAAATTATGTATCTGGTTCCAAGCCCATTTCTACTAACTGTTAAGGCTAGAGGACAAAATATGGCAAAAGGAAATTTAAGTTTCTGAGTCTAAAAACTTATCTATATTAACAGTCTTTCCATACACACACAACAAAATACACACATATAGGTATGTATGTTTTATAAAATCCTTTGGGCTGAAGATAAATAATATTTACTGAGATAAAGGACAAACCAAAAGCTGACTTTTGGCATTTTTATGAATCGAAATTTCTCATTTCTGGTATCCCCATGCATCTAACTACCTGAAAAACATTCATAATGTTGACCAAAAGGTCCTGCCAAATCTTGAAGTGCCTTCTGAAGCCCCAATGATTAAATTAAACTGCAATGAATATGACACAAGGACTATTTTATTGTATTACAATTCTCAGAAAATACAATTTCATCAAAATGGGTTAACAAATTTTTATTACAGTATTTTGTAAAAAACAGTAACTATAGTTTCTATTTATTGTTACCTACCTTCCACCATTTCCCATGAAGAGATAAGCTGTCATCTATGAAGGTTAAAAATTATGAGATACTCTGGTTTTAGAAGAATGACACTTTGAGAATGAAATTTGGAACTACTCTTCCTACAACTACCATTTGACTTTTAAGTTTTGTTAACTATATAAAGAAATTATCTCACCTGGCAATATACAAATATATACAAAGGAGAAAAGCCCAGAAAGGGCAAGTGACTCATTCAAGATTATATAGCTACATAAATAGGAGAACCACCTGGCTTAAAAATTCTTTTCTTAGCACTGTGCTATCTCTCCAATCTGAAGAAAGAATAGAATAAAAGCATGGTAGTATACTTTGTGTTAAATTTCAGATAGTTTGGCATTGGATAGTTAGCTCATTTGACATCAACAGTATTTGGTACTGCTCAGAAGAGAATACAATAAGGTATTATACTCAAAGTATTCATCTGTTACTGAATCCATGTTACTTATTATTCAGACAAAAAGAGTTGAAGTAGGGAAGAAAACCAAATGCTGCACCTAAGTATTCCCTACGTGTTCATCTCTTAACTAATTTGCAGCATTTTTAATAATTCAAACATCAATTTTTAAAATACTTAACTGTTTAACATTTCCTAGATAATAGTTATAATTGTTAGTTCAAATCTTAACTACCTCTAGTAAATTATCAAGGCATTTTAGATTTTCCTCTCAAACTATGAAGGGAATAATAAAAATTATATTATCTTCCTTCCAGAAGAAACAATGGCAAATGGAAAAAGAACCTGATGTTTTATCTCAATATTATCAGTATTCTTTTTTCAATTATGGTGTCTCAAGGAAATGTGTATATGAACACAGGTAACAAACATCAAATTCAAGGCAATTTTTCCAAATAAGGTCACTGTATAAGAGGTACAAGTAATACCGGAAGCTCAACAAGCAACCTAAAGATTCAGTTTAGCACCATGGTTAAAAGCTTTGATTATCAAGCCAGGCTACTCTCTGTACTTTGGTTTCCTCACCTATAAAAATGATGATATAGCTCTACTCCTAGTTCTGAGGGGTGCTTTAAAAAGTAAATAAGAGAAGGGCGCCTGGGTGGCTCAGTTAGTTAAGGCTCTGACTCTTGATTTCAGTTCAGGTCATGATCTCATGGTTCTTGAGTCTGAGCCCAGCATCGGTCTCTGAGCTGGCAACGTGGATCCTGCTTGGGATTCTCTCTCTCCATCTGTCTCGATTTTTTTTTTTTTTTTTTAATTTTTTTTTTCAACATTTATTTATTTTTTTTGGGACAGAGAGAGACAGAGCATGAACGGGGGAGGGGCAGAGAGAGAGGGAGACACAGAATCAGAAACAGGCTCCAGGCTCTGAGCCATCAGCCCAGAGCCCAACGCGGGGCTCGAACTCACGGACCGCGAGATCGTGACCTGGCTGAAGTCGGACGCTTAACCGACTGTGCCACCCAGGCGCCCCATCCATCTGTCTCCATTTCTAACCACCCCCGCCCCCCACCCAAAATAAATAAACTTAAAAAAAAATTAAATAAGAAAATAAAGTAAAAGGCCTAGCATTATTATTGAAGTAATATCTATTGTTATTCTATAATTTGTTTTAAAAAAAAAAATCACCAATTAGAAGAATTTAGTATATTCTCACCTCAGTCAAATACTGCAGGCCTCTGCACTAATGATTAGCCAAAATGAGATATATTAAAAATTCACAGAAAAAAAAACAAAAATTCACAGAAAAGACAGGAAAGTAGGTACAAATGAGAAAAAGTAGGCAAGTATCTTCAAATTCGCTTAACTCACTTAAAATAACCTAATATGCTAGTAAGTATGCCTGTATCAATAAAAACATGTAACTGGCTTTGTTATAACTGGTATTAAAAGGGGGACAACACTGGAAAGTAGTAACAAACATCTATATGCTTATCCTATAAGTAGATGATTCCCTATCCAATGTATCAAACCCAAATTATTAAACAAGGGATTCAACCTCTATCAGACTTTACACGTTTCAGTCTTCTATTGGAGATTCCTTCGATTTTCCACTCTAAAATTAGCAGCCTTTCTGAGGCAAAAAATGTGCTTTTCTCTTTTCCTTAAGATGATAACTAAAGAATGTGCCTCTAACCATCGAGCCGCTCAGCCAGCACTCAAAAGATGACAGATTGTGGCTCTGCACCCTCAAGTAGGGAATGCAGTGTCGTACATCTAATGCATACAACTTCACAACCAGAAGCTTCTACAAGATCATTTATGTATTTTAATAAGCACATTCATAACATTCTCACCTTTTGACTTAATCAATGACATTAACAGCTCTGAAAAAACACAAATCATGTTTTCTGTGTGTTTGGTAATGACTGCTTTCCACTGTCCTATCTCAATCAATCCTTAAATAAGCTGTCTCCTTTCCATCCTCTCTTACCTACCTATGCAGATCTCTATTGTATATATATCTTATTTTTATTTTCTTATATGATTACCTTTCCTACTAGAGCTCTGAGTGACATTAGGAACTATGTCATGTCTATCTTTGTGCCTAATTTGACTAGCACAGCACTTGTCACAAAGCAAATATTCAGTAAACATTTAGTAAATGATTAAATACACGAAATGTTAACTGGAAAAGATGAAAAAGGTTAATAAAACTAATGATTCTGAGAAAGCCAACTGTCAAAACAAAAATCACAGAAAGAAAATCACATCACTCATTTCAAATCTTAAAAGGCACTACACTACCTTTTATTTACATGAAAACTATTTACTTCATAAAAATATATTTAGAAACATGATAACCCCATATTCAAGCATAACTCTCAAAATTTTTAGTGTAATTTGGTAATAAAAAATAAAGAATAATACAATAAAGACTCTTATTTCCAAGACACAGCCTAAGAAATGTAACACTACCAACAGCTTTAATTTTTACATCACTTGCTTTCCAGCTTTTTGTTCATTTTATAGGGTTAAATCAAAGACAATTTCAAATTGTGATAATTAAAGTAAGTATATACTATTATTATTTGTTTCCTTAACTCACTTTTCTGTTTTGAAGAATATTGCACAACCGTCCACATGCTTTCTCTCCTGCTCAGACATGATTTTGGCACGTGACTTTGGAGAAAAAAACCCATCATATCCACGCTCCTTCAATGCTGGCAGAAAGAGAGTGAAGTATTGCTCTGTTTCCACTTCCTGAGGTGAAAGAAAAGTTGTCATCGACATGACAGAGGAAAACTCTAATCAAGATATAAAAATGTTTAGCATTATGAGTGAGATGTGACTAAGTTAGCATAATTCACATAACAAATATTATCTATCTTCCCTTACAGCTAGCAGGAGCCATTTGACAATGGCAGCTTTTAAACCTGAAAGCACTCGAAATGTTTGCATGATTCTCTTGTTCACACAGCTAGTTGGTTCCAAGTCTCTTTAGTCCCAATTTAGAGTTCATTCTACTATATTTTAATTCCTCAAATCTGGCAAAACGGGGCATATTATAAATTAAGCAGGAGGGAATAGTAAATTTTATATAGAGAGGTAATTTTATCTTTCTCAACTGTGGTAGAAAGGAATGATACTTAGAAGTGAGAAGATTAAGATCTATCAACAAAAAGCTCTACTTTAAGGAATTTTTAGGTAACTGAATACCAATCACCCAATTGTCTCTGCTAATCCAATATTATATAAAGCTAGACAATTTTATTCTTTGACCCATAAAATATTTTTAACAAATCTTTCCAACTTAAATAATATGTGAACACAATGATTTATCTATAATGCTTATAACATGACTTTATAATAAAAACTTACAAATAGCCTAAATGTTCAACAGCAGAACAAATGCTTACTCAATAAATGTATACTCATATAATGAATTGGTTTGGAAGAATTTTATTACCATGGAAAGTGCATTAAATACAATAGCATAATCTCAACTTTATTTTTGAAAATATATCTGTAAATAAATAGGAAAACAAATTTAATATCTGTGTACAACAAACACTTCATAAGTTTTAACACAGCAACGATTTCTGGATTATGAGATTAGGTGTTTTCTCCCATCATTCTATTTATTTTTTCAAAATATTCAATTTCTCTAGGATAAAGATTTTAGACTATGGAATTACTATTACAATAAAAAAATACTTTTTAAAATTATGATGTTTTTATTTTTCAAACTACACTTAGAGGAATGTGAGGCTATTATTACTATAAATACTAAATAAAAAGAGGACAATTAAGTAACCACAACAAAGCCAACTTTGTCTATTGCTTCCTTCCCCAATTCTATGTCAGTTTTCAGTGTTTACAAGAAAACTTAATTTTTGAAGATTTTTATTATTTCCCAGGAAGTCATATAAACCATAAACAACATAAAGATAAATTATCAAGCTATTCTAGTTTAAAAAAAAAAACAAGTATTTAAAAAGTAATACCTTTCTTCTCAGGCTACGCTGAAAAGTAGCCATGAAATTATAACACTTACAATTTTTAAATACTTCATAAACATTTAATATTCTTTCGAAAGTTGCTAAGAAAAAATTACTAAAACTACCTATAAACCTTGGCTATTCATTAGCTGACTGTTGAAAAGAAGTGATAAAACACATCTCAACAGACAGGTGTTTCTTCAATTAAATTCATCATAATAAAATGTTATAAAACAGGAAAGTCTAAATTTCAGAGAAGGTTTTTAAAATGAGACAAAAATGCATTATTTACAGCACAATATTTTTTAATGTTTATAATATTTGTCATTAAGGAACAGTGGACAATTTTTTTTTTTTACAGATTCCATCAGAATCTGTGTCTAAAAAGACACAGCCTTCTGCAGTTTTCTCTTTCAGCAATACCAGTGATGTGTTCATAAGATGAACTATTAACATGAATAATGGATGCAATTTTCGCTTAAGAGTAAATGCATTTAAGTGGATGACTGGCCTTTAGCAAAACAGTTCCTCTGTGGAAATGTCTTATGTGCTTATTAAAATTATCCTTTTTTTTTTTTTTTAAGAGAAGAGAAAATAATTTGAGTTTTGTTTTGAACACAGGCTCTCTCCCAGAAATAAGATTAAGTTCACCTTTAAGTTTCAATCTTTTAAGAAAAAAATTTTTTTATTTTATTATTTCATTATTTTCTTTTTTCTACACCCAACGTGGGGCTCCAACTCACAACCCCAAGATCACGAGCCACACGTTTCACCGACTGAGCCACCCAGGTGCCCCCAGAAAATTTAATTTCAATAGTATTACCTGAAGACTAATGATATCTGCATCACAGTTAACAATTTCTTCCATAATTCCCTTTTTCCTGTATTCCCAGTTTAATGCCCAGGACGGGCAATAGCCATATAGCTGCCGGGTGGCGTATTTATCACATAACACATTGTAACACATGACCGTGAATGATGCTAAGAAGTGGGAGGAAAAAAACAAAAGAGAAAAGGGAGAAAATTAGGCAACTTTTTCCAGAGAGGTGTCATATGCGTCCCTGCACAAGCACACATGGCACATAAACCTGCCCCAATGGCAGCACTGTGAGATGCCCTGGGCAAAATTCTGTTACACTGGACCTACTAAAACTTCATTGCAGTCCATCACATCAAAGAGCTTTTACTAGAATTAGACGTATAGTTCATATTTTAGATTTTTAGGAAATGTATTTTAATAAAAATTCAAATTCTAAATCAGAATGCTAATTTTTTGACATTTTTTGAGCAAAGCTCTGTACAAGTAGAACAAAAGTAAATTTTAGTTCTGTTCATTAAAAGGCTCTAATTTCATTAATTTTTATTAACAAAATACCCATTATTTAATACGTTTGGGGGCCTCTTACTATTCATATTGCTCTAAGCCAGAAATATATGGACAAAGTTTAGTTGTGAGAATCCTTTTTGACAAATCATAAGTTCATTTCCGAAATTGAATTTTCATTTTAAAATGCTCTTGAACTATATATAAAAGGACTGTGAGCAAACTAATAGGAGACCAAGGTTTAAATCCTTGCTACTCAAAAATGTGTTCTGAGGAGCAAGAGTATCAGTCATCACCTAGGAACTCAAAAACGCAGAATCTTTGGTACCACAAAGACCCTACTAGGTCAGAACCTATAAGATGACAAAATCCCCAGATGATTTACATATACATTAGTATGAAAAGCCCTGATTTTTATCAGTAATTCTCTATCCAGGCAGTCCATTAGAATCACTTTGTCCAGCGTTTTCTTTGAAAAGTGTTCGTACCCAAGATCTTACTCAAGACTAATTTAGTATAATAGGGTCTGGATATTCATATTTTTAAAAAGCATCCCAGGTGATTATAATGGGAAGTCCATATTCTTGAGAATGACACACTTAAATAAAAGATGAGGAATCCAATTAATGAGTAATACTACTTGACTGAAGCTGGTAAAGATTCAGATGATGAGAAAAGGATTAAGAGAAACTTAGTTCAGTGGACCCCTGGGCATCTGACTGGTGGCCATTTTGTACACTGTTACCTTTTTAACTATCTGGGACTCATTCTTCCAAAACTATCATTATAGTTTTGTGCCTATAAATCACCCTTAACTGTCAGAAGTTGTTATGCACATCTCCCTACTCACCAGAAGTAAAAGGCACCTTTTAGCACTCAGATTCTACTCAGAAAAGTACAATACATCCCAAGAAAAATTCATACTCATTTTTTAATAAGGAAAACCCAAGAATGCATTACTTTTAAAATTCAATAACTGACAAAAAACATGTTTCTGTTGTTCTTTTTTTTTTTTAATTTTTTTTTTTCAACGTTTATTTATTTTTGGGACAGAGAGAGACAGAGCATGAACGGGGGAGGGGCAGACAGAGAGGGAGACACAGAATCGGAAACAGGCTCCAGGCTCTGAGCCATCAGCCCAGAGCCTGACGCGGGGCTCGAACTCACGGACCGCGAGATTGTGACCTGGCTGAAGTCGGACGCCCAACTGACTGCGCCACCCAGGCGCCCCTGTTGTTCTTTTTCTTAATGGAAAAGTAGGTATGCAGTAGTAGGAAAGCTTCACTTCAAGATTATGTTCACTCATACTCAAAAAGGGATTACTTTGAAGAACCAAAAAAATGGTGTTTTTAGTATCATAAAGGGAACAATTAATTATGCATTAAGGAAGGCTAAACAAAATAAATCCACCTAAGTTAAGGGTCTGTAGAAAACCTAAAGTTTTCCTTTTACTCAGATCATCTATGTGTATCCTGTTAATAGAAGTGTTACTCGTGATAACACCTGATACAGTGGCTCCTAGAATAGGCTGACACTGTGGCTCTAGAGTGTGGTAGTTTTAAAATTACTGCCTCTGCACTTTTAAAGAGGCATAGAAAGATTTTAAAATTTTAAAGAGGCACTCTGGAAGACACAGAAATGTACTGTAGATCTGATATTTCTCAGTGTTACTAAAATGCAAACAGAACCATGAAGATGTTTCTCAATACCAAAGCATATAATTTTTTCTAAATACTTTTGACTTTAAAAAAGAACACACAACACAAACAGAAGGCCTTAAAAAGTACACAATAAGTTCCCTGGTTTAGCCTTAAAAAATTATTAAAGTGTTGGTATTCAGTGATTGGTTCAACCTTGGTATTAAAACAATAAAGTTTTCATTTGTTAATTTAAAAAATGAAATTAGATATAATGAAAAATTAGATATACTCTTATGGTTAAAAAGAAGGCATTTGGGTAAATAATAATTCATAACTTATTGTAAGTAGAATTCCCAATTATAAAATGTCTAATAAGCAGTAAGAACCACTATAAATGATGTCAAATTATTGGTCTCTACAAAGACATAAAAAATTTATATTTTCTACAATACTGCAGTTCGAAAAATGCTAAACCATATCCTTGAATTGCTCAAATACTTACCTTCTACCATCACTACACCACTGGCCTGGTATCATATTTTGTTTCCAATATAGCAAGTATAAACTCAGTCTAAATTATTCTCTCCCAAGTGCTGCCACTCTACCCACTCAAGAAAGATAAAGTACTGAAGCAGTTTAAAATTTCAGAGGAAAATTCATTTTTTTTTAAGTCATCCAAAACCCTGTGTGAAGATGTCATTTGGAAGGCCTGATTTACTTATTTATTTACTCAATTGGAAGGCTTTATTACAAGGAAGAATAAAAAAAATTACCTGATGGCAGAATTTGGTCTCGTTCTTTTAATGTAATCCATGGCCTCGGAGGAAGCTGCTCTGGATGAACTGAAGGGAAAAAAATTTTAAATATTAATTTCATGTCTTCTAAAATCAGTAGTATTTACTTAAAAATGTCAAATCAACTTCTGTTGACTCTTCAGTTTTAATGCCCCACAAACTGACTTAAAATTCTAATACTGAAATATAAAGAAGCCAAAAGAAGTTTAAGGAGACCTATGAAGAAAATACACAAATGAAAATGTGAAAAGAACATTAGGAAACTCCTAATTGGCATTTCCACTTACACAGCCTTCATTTCTTGATTTTAAACTTTCTCTTTTAGAACATCCATGCAAAGCAAGAGATTAGAACTACATTATAGAGAAAAAAGGAAGGCATTGGTTAAACATTAATTACTCAGATATGATTATCAATACCATGGAACTAAAAGCTACCCAACTACCAGATGAGAGAAAATTCACCAAGATTTAACTACCGCTTTTACCTCTTGCTTTTAAGAACATTCACAATTACAGGATAATTGGATTCAAGTTTGTGGATTTCCCAGGGTATTTAGTGGCTGAGAAATATGTTCCTTTAAAACAAAACACTCTTATCTTCATCCAGCCACAGTAATTTTGCCCAGAATATCTAAGATCTTGAAAGTTTCACTTTAAAGGGGTGCCTGGACGGCTCAGTTGGTTAAGTGTTTAACTTCAGCTCAGGTCATGACCTCGCGGTTCGTGCGTTCAAGCCCTGGGTCAGGCTCTGTAGTGACAGCTCGGAGCCTGGAGCCTGCTTGGGATTCTGTGTCTCCCTCTCTCTCTGTCCTTCTCCCACTCATGCTCTGTCTCTCTCCCTGCCTCTGCATCTATCTCTCTCAAAAATAAATAAACATCTATAAAAAGTTTTTTTAAAGTTTCACCTGAGCATTTTGGTATTCCAACATCTACCTAAACGATGCCTGCTTTAGCTTCCATACTTTTCACAGAGTGGAACAAACATTAGTTTGCATATTCCATATCTTGCCAGGAAAGAAATGAAGCTTATCATAAGATGGCAAACAAACCAGGCAGCTGGATCAACATACTGAATCCTGGAAAACAATCATGCCTGCCAGGAGTGCCATGCCACAATCATGGCAACTATGTAAAAAATGGAAAGCCCGATATATAAATACAGTGCAGTGTAAACAAGGAACTTTCTAGTTGTTGGGGTTCCTTATCAGCAAATGGTTAAAAATTCAGAAATCAAAGAATCCTCAAAATAAAACATGTATGGTGATGTTGACATTTTGGTGCTTCCCAAAACATTACTAATCTATTTTAATTAACGTATCACAGTGTATCAGTATAAGTAAAATGCATAGTATTCACCAACAACATCCAAAGAGTCAAAAACATGAAAAGACACTATACCTCACCAGTAATCAGGAAAAAGATGAGACAGCATGTTTTTATCCAGGTTGACAAAAAAAATTTTTTTAATATATCCAGAGTTGGTGATGGTGATAAGAAATGAATACTTGCATATGTGGCTGGTAAGAATATAAATTGGTAGGGCTATCTGGGAGGACATCTTTTAAAATTTTAAACATCCATATCCCCTATGACCCAGCAATGCTATTTCTTGGATTCAGCCCTATCTGCTAAAGAAGCATTCATGGGAATGCAAGGGGTGCAGCCACTCTGGAAAACAGTATGGAGGTTCCTCAAAAAACTAAAAATAGAACTACCCTATGACCCAGCAATTGCACTACTAGGCATTTATCCACGGGATACAGGTGTGCTGTTTCAAAGGGACACATGCACCCCAATGATTATAGCAGCACTATCAACAATAGCCAAAGTATGGAAAGAGCCCAAATGTCCATCGATGGATGAATGGATAAAGAAGATGTGGTATGATATATACAATGAAGTATTACTCAGCAATCAAAAAGAATGAAATCTTGCCATTTGCACTATGTGGATGGAACTGGAGGGTATTATGCTAAGTGAAATTAGTCAGTCAGAGAAAGACAAAAATCATATAACTTCACTCACATAAGGACTTTAAGAGACAAAACAGATGAACATAAGGGAAGGGAAATGAAAATAATACAAAAACAGGGAGGGGGACAAAACAGAAGAGACTCATAAATATGGAGAACAAACTGAGGGTTACTGGAGGGGTTGTGGGAGGGGCGATGGGCTAAATGGGTAAGGGGCACTAAGGAATCTACTCCTGAAATCATTGTTGCACTATAAGCTAACTAATTTGGATGTAAATTTAAAAAAATAAAAAATAAAACAAGTTAAAAAAAACAAAAGCATTAGGAGCATCTGGGTGGCTCAGTCGGTTGAGCATCCGACTTTGGCTCAGGTCATGATCTCGCAGCTCGTGAGTTCGAGCCCCGCATCAGACTCTGTGCTGACAGCTCAGAGCCTGGAGCCTGCTTCATGTTCTGTGTCTCCCTCTCTCTCTGCCCCTCCCCCACTCATGCTATCTCTCTCTGTCTCTCAAAAATAAATAAACATTTAAAAAATTTTTAAGAAAGCATTCAAATAGATACTCATTACACTGCTGTTTATAGCAGCAAAAACATGGGTAAATAGCTAATATTCATTTTAGAGAAATCTATGGTATAGTTTAAGAAAAAAGGGATAGATACATGTGTGCTAAAATAGAAAAATATATAAGAAAAACTGAATGAAAACAATTAGAAAATATGCAATGATAAAATGTTTTATTAAAAAACATTTTAAAAACACACATGAAAAGTAATGCCATAACATTTCTACTGGTGTAATTTTTACATATCAATGTCTAGAAAAATATCTACACAAATACACACCCAATTTACAAGTGTGTTTACTTACATGGAGGGAACATGGAATTAGTCTTAATAGGAATTTTTAACATTTCTTATAAGGAGAATGATATACTCATATGGACATATACTTAAAATTAATTTCTAAGATGAAACTGCAATGTCAGTGATATGACAAAGAACAGAAATATAATTATATGGGCTACCATCAAAAAAAAAAAAAAACACTGTTTAATAGATATAACAGTACCAGAATTTGGATCAATATGGAAGATAAGTGTCCTCATGAATACAAGAGACAGGAGTTAACATAGTAATCTCTCAGAATTATACTTAAAATGTGATAAAACAGTAATCCTCCCATTTTTATCTCCCATACATGCCACAATGGGTGGTAGACAGCTGGGTAAGGGCAGCAAAAAAATCCTGATTCCTCTGGCCAGTGAAGCCAAAAAGGAGAAATGCAACAAGTATTACATGAGAAACTCACACTCAGTGGCGGTGGTAATCCAAAGTGCTCATGGCAATCTCTCTACCAGAGCCCAAGAGAGCCAATACATCCCACCCCTCCAGGGACCACCAGCAATGGGCCTAGTTTGCCCACACTGAGGGTGTCAGCTGAGCCTGGAAGGGCTAACAGAACCCATATGCTAAACCTAAACTGGGCAACTGCCTGTTAAAATTGACATTTGATTTTAAAAGGAACAAAGGGCACCTGGGTGACTCATCTGGTTAAGCGGACAGCTTCGGCTCGGGTCATGATCTGGCAGTCAGTGAGTTCAAGCCCCTCATTAGGCTGTGTGCTGACAGTTCAGAGCCTGGAGCCTGCTTAGGATTCTGTCTCTCTCCCTCCCTTCCTCTCTCTGTCTCTGTCTCTGTCTCTTTCTCTCTCTCTCTCTGCCCCTCCCTTGCTCCCTTGCTCTGTCTCCTTCCCTCAAAAAATAACATCAAAAAAAAAATTTTTTTTAATAATAAAAGCTTCAAGAGTCTCCAAACATAACATTCAAGATAACCAGAGTACAACTGAAAATCACTGGTCACACCAAAGACCAGGATTATCACAAATTAAGGCAGAAAAGACTACCATCAGAGATTAACACAGAGATGATTTAGATGCTGAAATTATCTGACAGAGATTTTAGAGCAGCTATCATAAAGCTGCTTCAAGAAGTAATTACAAATTCTGTTGAAACAAATGAAAAAATAAAAAGTCCGAAGAAGTTCTACTTTTTAAAAAATGACCAAAATGAAATTACTGAACTTAAAAATGTAATAAAAAATAACAAAACTCACTGAAAGGGCAAGAAAAATAAAAAAACCAAAAAAATTAGTAATTTGAGATTTCTTCCATCTGAACAATTAAAGGAAAATAAACTGTGGGAAAACAATGAACAGAGCTTGAGAGACAAAACCTCTAAAATTCATATCATCAGAGTCAAGAAGAAAAGAGAAACAACATAGGCTTAAAAGTATTCTAAGAGACAATGGTGAAAATGTCTCAAATTTGGTAAATGACATAAACCTACAAATTCAAGAAGGTGAGCAAACTTCTAGTAGAATAAACCCAAAGAAATCCACACCAAGACATATCATAGACTGAAAACTAAAGACAGAAAAAAAAAATCTCAAAAACATCAAAGAGAAAGGACACATTACCTATCGGAACAATGGGTTTCTTTTCTGAAACCATGGTAGTCAGAGGAAGTGGCACATTTTCAAGTGCTGAAAGAAAGAACAGTCAAGCCACAAATTCCGTATCCAGCAAAACCACCCTTCAGAAATCAAGGGGAAATAAAGATGTTATAAAAGAAAAACCAAGAGACTTTGTTGCTAACAGAACTGCCCTTAAAAAATGGGTAATGGAAGTTCTCTAAACAGAAAGGAAATGGTAACAGAAGAACCAGAACATCAAAAAGGAAAGAACAAGCAATGAGTAAAATCAGGGGTAAACATAATGGATTATGTTTCTCCACATGAGCTTCTTAAGTCATAGCTGATGGCTGAAGCAAAAATCATAACATCTGTGTGATACTCTGTGCAGGTAGAAGAAAAAAAATACATATTTTAATAAAAGTGGGGAGTGTGAGGCACACAAGTGGAAGGCATCGATAATGCACTTAAAGTGATAAAATACCTTTATCAGTTGACTACACTAACTATAGAAGACAATATACTCAAAAATAGCACAAATAAAACAAGGGAGAATCCTAAAAAATATTTAAGTAACCCACAGGAAACCAAGAAAAGATAAACAAAGGAAGTACATACAGGAAACAAACAGAAAACAATTTTTAAAAATGGCACAATTAAATGCTACATATCGATAATTTTTTTTTAAGTTTATTTATTTTGAGAAAGAGAGAGAGAGAACGTGCACAGGAAGGTACAGAGAGAGGAAGGGAGAGAGAGAATCCCAATAAGCTGCATCCTATCAGTGCAGAGCCTCATGACTGGGGGCTCAATCTCAGGAAATGCAAGATCATGACCTAAATCAAGATTAAGAGCCAGATGCTTAAGGGACTGAGTCACCCAGGGACCTCTATTGCTAATTATTTAAAATGCAATGATGTAAATATACAAATTAAAACAGCAGACTCTTGTGGGGCAGACACATGACTCAACTATATGTTGTCTATAAGAAACTTATGTCAAATACAACAACATAGTAAAGTTGAAAGACAATGGAAAAAGAAATACCATGCTAGGAAGAAACAACAACAAAAAAAGTAGGCGGTTATGTTTACATCGGACACACAGACTTAAGAGCAAAGAAAATACTAGAAAAAGAAGGTTGTTACTTAATAATAAAAGGTTCAATTCAGCAAGACTATGTAGTAATTCTAAATATGTATACACCAAACAATGTACCTTCAAATACATATAGCAAATACTGCTATATATTAGGGCTGAAAGTAGAAACAGACACCTCTACAATTACAGTTGGGGAGTTCAACACTATAATGTCAGTATTTGATAATAAGAATACTAGATAGAAAATTTAGAAAAGATATAGAAGAATGGAACATCACCACCAACTAACATAGTTTACATTTATAGAACAATCCACCAACAACTACAGAATATTTGCTTTTTCAACGTTTATTTATTTTTGGGACAGAGAGAGACAGAGCATGAACGGGGGAGGGGCAGAGAGACAGGGAGACACAGAATCGGAAACAGGCTCCAGGCTCTGAGCCATCAGCCCAGAGCCTGATGCGGGGCTCGAACTCACGGACCGTGAGATCGTGACCTGGCTGAAGTCGGACGCTTAACCGACTGCGCCACCCAGGCGCCCCCAGAATATTTGCTTTTTCAAGCACCCATGTAACATTAGCCAAGACAATGAAACAAACACCAGTAAACTTAAAAGAACTAAAATAATGCAGAATATGTTTTCCAACTGGTCCCAAACTGGAATCAAAGAAGAGTAACAGAAAGAACAGAAAATTTAACAACACATTCTAAATAACCCATGAATGAAAGAGGAAGTCTCAAAGGAAATTAAAAAAAACACATTAAACAGAATGAAAATGAAAATACAACATATCAAAATTTGCGGGGTGCAGCTAAAGTAGTTCTGAGAGGGAAATACATAATGCTACATACTTGGATTTATAAATAGAAAGGATTTAAAATAAAAAATCTAAGTTTTCACTTCAAAAACAAGAAAAAAAATAAACCCAAAATAAGACAGAATTACTAAGATATAAGGAAAGAGAACATTAAACATAAGAGAAAAAGATATACTGTGCAAATTTTAACCAAAAAGAATTTGCATAGCTATTTTCATATAGCTATATTAATAAAGTAATGAGAAGTACATAATGAGCTGGTAAACATTACAAATAACCAGAAAGATAAGATATATGAAAATAAACCCTCACTATATGTAATTAATAAGAACTACTAGGAACAGGGGCGCCTGGGTGGCTTGGTCGGTTAAGCGTCTGACTTCGGCTCACGTCATGATCTCACAGTCTGTGAGTTCGAGCCCCCCGTCAGGCTCTGTGCTGACAGCTCAGAGCCTGGAGCCTGTTTCAGATTCTGTGTCTCCCTCTCTCTCTGCCCATCCCCTGTTCATGCTCTGTCTCTGTCTCAAAAATAAATAAACGTTTAAAAAAAAAAAAAAGTAAAAAAAAAAAAAAAAAATACTAGGAACAAAGAAGGCCATTACATGATAAAAGAATGAATCCTTTTGATCCCTGCAAGAGACATAAAAAATAAACAAATCTATAATCAAAACGGGAGATCTTAACACAGCTGTCACTAATGAATAAAAATCAGTAATTATCAAGTATGACATATTCAGGCAATTAATAAACTTAAACTAATATATATAGAATGCAGCACCAAGTAAGTACAGAATGTACATTCTGTTTAAGTGCATACATAACACTTAGAAAAATTAAGCATATGCTGCCTAATAAATAAAATCTTTAAATTTTTTTAAATAAATTACTCTCTGACCACAATGGAATTAAGGTAGGAACCAATGACAAATAAAACATCTCCTAGAAATAAGGAAATTTCTAAGTGATTAATCTAAGAAACAATGATGAGAGCTATTAGATGATATACGGAACTGAATGATAAAAAATCAATACAAATTGAAACCTGAAGAATGCAGCTAAAAGACAGATTTAAAGAGAGATTTATAAATAAATACTTTGGGGAAAAAACAAAGTACAAAAGTTAATGATTTAGATGTTAAAAGGTTAGAAAAAATAACAGTAGATGAAAGTCCAAGGAATAAAGATTTAAAAAAACACTGATATCAGGGGCGCCTGGATGGCTCATCAAGTATCCAACTTTGGCTCAGGTCAAGTTGGAGCCCTGCATTGGGCTCTGTGCTGACAGCTCAGAACCTGGAGCCTGCTTTGGATTCTGTCTCCCTCTGGCTCTGCCCCTCCCCTGCTCGCTCGTTGGCTCATTCTCTCTCTCTCTGTCTCTGTCTCTCTCTTCCCATCTCCCTGTCTCTCTCTCTCTCTCTCCCTCTCCCGAAAATAAACATTAAAAAAAAAATTTTTAATCACTGATGTTAAAAAAATAATAAAAGAGTATTACTAAAACTAAAAATTGACTCTTTTTTTTCCCCCAAAGAAGTATTGCTAAATACCTGCAGGCAAGACTATGCATGAAGTAAATAAAAGCAACACAAATAACTAATATCTGGAATATGAAAAAGAGACAACACTATCAAATAAACATTAAAAGATATTCTGAACTTCATGTAAATAAATTTGAAGATTTTTTAAAAAAATTAAGATTCAGGGGCGCCTGGGTGGCGCAGTCAGTTAAGCGTCCTACTTCAGCCAGGTCACGATCTCGCGGTCCGGGAGTTCGAGCCCCACGTCAGGCTCTGGGCTGATGGCTCAGAGCCTGGAGCCTGTTTCCGATTCTGTGTCTCCCTCTCTCTCTGCCCCTCCCCCGTTCATGCTCTGTCTCTCTCTGTCCCAAAAATAAATAAACGTTGGAAAAAAAAAATTTAAAAAAAAAAATTAAGATTTAGATAAAATGGGAAAATTACCAAAAAATACAACTTTCAGAAACTGATAAGTGGAGTATCAGAAGAGTACTATAGTTATTAAAGAAACTAAATCAGCAATTGAAAACTTCCTTCAAAGAAACCCCAGACTCTGATGTATTCTACCATACATTTAAGAAACACCAATCATAAATATTCTCTTCCAATTAACAGAAAATAAATTTTGTGATGCCTGTATAATCTTTATACTAAAACCTGACAAGAATATTGAAGAAAGGAAAATTATTGATCGATCTCACTTAAACTTACATGCAAAAAATCCTAAGTAAAATATTAGCTAACTGAATAAAGGGATATATAAAAAGGATAATACTATACTGCAACCTACTTGAATTTAATACAAAGGTGGTATAGCATTAAAATCAATGCATTTACCAAATTAACAGCATAAAGGCCAGAAAACATATTCTCATCTTAAGAAAAAAAAGCATTTGATAATATTTAACATTTGTTCATATTAAAAAATGAAAAACTCTAACTAGGAATAGAACTTCCTTAATCTGATATATATAAAAACTACAGTGAATGCCATACTTAATCATAATTTCAAAAAGCTAATAAATTTTGAAATTAGACAAATTATCACTACTGTTAGCACCTACTAAAGATCTTAGCAAGTACAATAAGGCAAGAAAAAGAAATAAAAGATAAGAATTAGAGAGTAATGAAAGTGTTGTTATGTGCAATGACACAATTGTAGAATTAAAATAAAAATACCTTAGGATTAAAAAGATTTTAGTGAAATGGCTGAATATGTATTTATCAAAGGCACTTTCAAGTGTTCAGCAAGGTGTCTGAATACCAATAAATATACAAAACCCAACTGTATTCCATAAATGAGCAATAGTAATCTTACTGAGATTCATTTTCAAAAAGACCATTTATGGGGCGCCTGGGTGGCTCAATTGGTTAAGCGGCCAACTTTGGCTCAGGTCATGATCTCGCGGTCCGTGAGTTTGAGCCCCGCGTCAGGCTCTGTGCTGACAGCTCAGAGCCTGGAGCCTGTTTCAGATTCTGTGTCTCCCTCTCTCTGACCCTCCCCCATTCATGCTCTGTCTCTCTCTGTCTCAAAAATAAATAAACGTTAAAAAAAAAAAAAAAAGACCATTTATGAGAGCATCAAAAAACTCAATACCTAGAATAAATGTAATAAGAAATGTAAAGAATACTACACAGAAACCTAAAACTCAATATCAAGAGAAATTAGAGAAAGCACAATAAATGAAAGAATATTCAACACTGCTAGATTAGAAGATCCAGTGTTGTAAACAGGTCAATTTTTTCCAAAGCAATCTATAGATTCAGTATAATCTCAACCTAAATTCCTATATTTTGGGGGAGGGGAGAAACCTGAAAAGCCAATTCTAATAATTTTAATGAAAATACAGGGTAAAGAAGGATGGGGGCAAAACTAGCTTAGACTTTAGAATCAAATCAAGATGGAAGGCTTACTCTACTGAATCTTAAGATATCTTATAAAAATACCATAATTAAAGACACTGTTATATTATCATAAAGACAGAATTAAATAGAGAATACAAAACCCCAGAAATAAACCCATACATACAATGACAACTTATCACAAAGATGGCACTAAAATACAGTAATGAAAGGACAGTCTTTCCCATAAAAGGCTCAAAGTCAAATGGAAAAGTTACGAATATAGACTCCTATGATATACAAATTTCAATTCTAGGAAGATGATAGCTCTAAATGTTACAAGTAAAAAATGAACTTTTTAGATATAGGAAAATATATTCTTGAGCTTGGGTAGGGAAAAATTCTTAAAAAGGACACAAAAGCAATACCATAATAGAAAAGCTCAATAAATTCAATTATGTTAAAATGTTTTCTGTTCATCAAAAAACAAATTAAGAAAGTGGAAAGGCAAACAAGAGCATGGGAGAAGATGTCTGCAACATATATGCCAACAATGACTCGTATCTAAAGCACTGAAGACCTCCTTAAAAATTATATACACACAAACCCCAACACATGCCATATGACTGGGTCAAGTGGCTACATCTGTATTGACAAAGGAGAATTGTATTTTTAAAGCAAAAAGGAATTAGTATACACATACTATATATACAGCTGAATTAAACTTTTAGCTAGATAGTCTTAATTTGTTACTGAAAGAACCTCTCAAGTTTATTATCTCTCTCTCATCAATCGACTTTAGTTTTTATAAGCCAAAAATATTTGCGATGATATTAATTTGGTTTTACATTATTGTAAATATCACCATTTTAAAAAAATTTTTACGTAGGTGTCTTCTATGATGGAGATAATTAAAAAAAGTATAGACAACATATTGTGATGATGGCCTGATGCTGGAATCTAGATGTCTCTGTTTGGGATTCTATATTTTAGAGAGACATTATTCCAAGAAAAATATCTGAATTCAAGCATCTATACATTTACTCATATTTTGAGTGCTTAAGCAAAAACAAGTTTTAAGTCAAATACTTAATAGACTTCTTATATTAAAAAAATTTCTATTTGGAATACAACTATTTTAGTCAGATACATTTGGTGTTCTTAATCAAAATCCTGCTTGCAAAATTTCCCCAAATGTGTAGTGAATCAAACTAGTAATTTTGTTCACAAAAAAATGTGTACAGTGTGTGGGATTCATGTAATCTGCTTACAATTAATAACTATGTACCTGTGATCAAGAGAATCTTGTGTTCACAGCTCCAGCATTAACCAGCTGTGTAATTTGGGAAAATCACATTTTATTCTCTGAATCTCAGAACTTGCATCTGTGCAACCAGTAAAAATTCCTACCTCCTAGGTTCTTTAGAGAGATTAAATAATATAACTAAAGCTCATAACATATTGCTTGGTAAATAGAAAGTACTCGGTATATGAAAAGATTGTCCCACTACCATGAAATATAATAACTCCAAAATTGTAAAAAGTTATAAAAAAAAGGTCAGATGTTCTTAAGCAACATGTGACATATAAGCTAGCAGTAATACATGTTGAGTTCACTATTTTGTCATTAAGACTTACCTGCAAGATTGTCAAGCATGAAGTTCAGTAGCTTTCGGGTTCCATCTGGGTCCTGGTATAAATTGAGAATATCCTGTGATAAAGGATTGCCTAAATCAGAATACAAAAATAAAATCTGTAAGACTTGCAATTGTTAGGACCAGACAAATGTATGCAATAAAACAAAATACTAATTTTCTAAAGTGAATGTTACAGTATTTAATGTTACATTAATTTTAAGAAATTATGTGAATTTAAAGAAATACTTTAAGACAGTCAGTCATAAAGAAAAATTTCAGAAAAGTTATTTCTTTCCAGATTTCACTGTTTATACTAGCTACCTACAATTTGTTTGCCAAAACCACCTATATATGTAAACATATATATTAAACTTAGTCAATTCTGAAGTACTATCACAAATCAGCATAATGAATTAACCTTTATAAGTTCTGTTTATCTTTGAAGACAATATTCTAACTGAAAGACAAATAGTCCTGTATGAGAAAGAATGAATGATATCATTAAAAAGGTGCATCCATCAATAAATAAATAAATAAATAAATGAATAAATGAATGAATGAATGAATGAATGAATGAATGAATCAGTCAGTCAAGGTGCATACTAAAATATTTGGGTAGTTTAGTACATATACTCAAAGTACTAGCAAAAAAAATCATGGTCAATGAGTTAGGCAGTAGATTACAGCTAAAAATAAAATTGTTGAACAGAAAAAATACATTCAAAGAAACTACCCAAAATGCATCAATAAGAGAAAGATATAAAATATGAAACAGTAAAAATATGTGAGTTAGAATAAGAAATCTTGGGGTGCGTGGGTATCTCAGTCAGTTGAGTGTCCAACTTGTGATTTCCAGTCAGATCATGATCTCATGGTTTGTGAGATTGAGCCCTTCACCAGGCTGCACACTGACAGCTCAGAGCCTGCTTGGGATTCTCTTCTCTCTCTCTCTCTCTCTCTCTGCCCTTCTCCCTGGTCATGCTTGCTGCTCTCTCTCAAATTAAGTAAATAAACTTTAAAAAAATAAAAATAAAAAATCTTAACATATATTAAGTTGGAGCTCTAGAAACAGAGAATAGGACTTGGGTCTCTAGCTCAACATCTAAAGAAAGAAGCTGGAAGTTGTCACTCTGTCCCCACAGTTAAGATCATAAGGCAAACTGCTGCCCTAAACACAAACAGGCACATACAGAGAATCACAGCCTAGTGGCAGCTAAAGTCCAGATAAAGAAGCCCAGAAATGGAACTAGTAATAGCTGAAACAGGTTAAATCATAATCGACAAATTGTCAGAGGCTTGGAAGACATTAACTAGAGAATTAAAAACTCAAGAAGGAACACAGTCTTAGGAATATCCAACATTCTCTGAGTTTTACTTCCAGGAGACCGACCAGGTTTTTAATATAAAGACTGGATAAAAATTCCCCTTATGCTTCTGGTAGGAAGAGTAATGCTCTCCTTAACAAGTCCTGCATGCAAGGCAAACTTTTTTACGAGTATAATCAGGTGAAGTTTTACCATTTAATGTTAGGTAAATACCCAACACTCCAGCCCTCTCTAGCCTAATTTGGGGTGGAGAGAGCAGGAAGGAGATCTAATTCAGGCCCATTTTTAATGGGACTGAGACCTAATCATAAAACTATAGGACTCTTCCTCCCCTTCCACATCATGCAATCACATCAGTATTGTTTCTGTATAATAACAGATGATTATGGTAAACAGAACTAGAAGCTCGGAGTCCTTTGGGAAAACCCAAAGGCAACAGGAGATAAAAACAAGAAAACTGGAAAAAAAATTTAGATTCTGACATACGACAGCCAACAGGAAACAAGTCCTGTTGGAAAGACAGTTTAAAGAGAAGTGAGAAGACACATTACTTAAATAGAAAAAGGCTGCAAACTTTCACAAGATAATTTTTAAAGAATGAATAAACTGACAGAAGAAGCACAACGTATAGAAAGAAGTACATGAAAGGATTTCATTTTACATTGTACGGCAAACTTGTGAAGGACAATTGTAAATAGAAAGCTTTAAAACCCTTTGGGGAAAATAACCAGCTACTTAAAAACAAAACAAAACAAAACAAACACGATAATGGTAATAAAATTCATTAGCAAGAATGGAAGCTGGAATAGAGTGGAATAGTATCTCCCAAGACTGCAAAATGGTATTTAAGACTTCAACGCTCCTCCACTAGTTATCAACAGAAAAAGTAAACAGAAAGTCAGTAGAGATGGAAATGAGAAAAACCTGTCAACCGATATGACGATATTTATATAATACTATACTCATACAGAGGAAAATACATGATCTTTTCGAGTGTACACAAACATTTACCAAGACACCATTTTCTGGGCTAGAAAACAAACTGTGACATGTTTAAAAGAAGTAAAACCAAAGCATACTGACCATAATAAAACTAGAAATCAACAACAGAGAACTAAAAAAACTCCAGGTATTTTGAAATTAGACATCACACACACACACACACACACACACACACACACACACACACACACACACACACACAAAATGGGGCACCTGGGTGGCTCAGTTGGTTAAGCCAATTTCAGCTCAGGTCATGATCTCATGATTTGTGAGTTCAAGTCCCTCAATGGCTTTGTGTGGACAGCTCAGAGCCTGGAGCCTACTTCAGATTCTGAATCTCCCTCTCTCTGCCCTCCCCTGCTCGCTCTCGTTCTCTCTCTCTCAAAAATAAACATTAAAAGAATTTAAAAAAAAAAAAAAGAAATTAAACATTATACACTTCTAAGTAAGTAATCTATGGGTCAAAGAGAAAGTCACAAGGAAATTTAACTGAACTAAAATGAAAATACATCATCAAAATTTGTATGATGTACCTAAGTTAGTGTCTAGAGGGAAATTTATAGGATTAAGCTTTATTTTAGAAAATAAGATCTAAAAGCAATGACTTAACTTCCAAATTAAGAATCTAAAAAATGAGCAAATGAATGCCAAAGAAAATAGAAAGAAGGAACAACAAAGAGGAGACATCAATAAAATTTATAACAGAAAAACAAGAGACTACTACCAAATCTAAAGCATGATACTTTGAAAAAGAGGCAAAAAATTTTTGATAAACCTACATTTGATCAGAAGAAAAAAAAAAAGACACAACTCACCAATATCAAGAATTAAAGATTAGGAAACAGCCCTCTTTAATGCCTTGAGGCATTAGGAGGATAAGGAATATTAAGAAAACTTTAGGTCCTTACGTTCAACAACTTAGAAAAAAAATGACAAATTCCTTGAAAGACAGAAAATACCACCCCTCACTGAAAACAGAAATGGATAGAAAATGAAGCCAAAAATGGCAGACTAAGAACTTCCAAAAATTTGCCCCTTCGTAAGAACAAAAGGGCAGAATAGCAGTGAAGACAGTAATTTTGGGGGTTTAGGTAACTTCTGGTCCCTCACTGCCAGGGCAGCTTGGCAACCACTGAAGCAACCAAAATTGAGCTCCAGCCTTTCAAAGCCTCAAATGACTAGTCATTTATCTCTGACTTCTTTGGTAGTGGTTCCTTGACTCTTGCCAAGTGCTAAAAGCCTTCAACATGAATGAAGGGTAGTGGAGAGTGTTAAGGCATGTTTGAGGAAACCATTACTGGTAAATGCTTACTTATGCTAACTTATGGCTGCCTGAGGTCATAGAAACAGGTAAGGCAAACAACAGACTAACCTAAATGCTTAAGAAAAGCTTGGGATAAGAGCTCAATAAGGGTTCTGAAAGGCTCTGATAGGGGCACCTGGGTGGCTCAATCTGTCAAGCTTCCAACTTCGGCTCAGGTCATGTCTCACAGTTCGTATATTCAAGCCCCACATCAGACTCTGTGCTGACAGCTCAGAGCCTGGAGCCTGTTTCGGATTCTGTGTCTCTCTCTCTCTCTCTCTGCCCCTTCCCGGCTCACACTCTGTCTCTTGCTCAAAAATAAACATTAAAAATAAAAAAAAGAGTCTGAAAAGCTCTGACATATTCCAGGTACTCTAGGAGACCATAACTGTGGGGGGCTCTGCATATGCTTATGAAAGACCAAAAAATAGTGTACTTTCACCTTTTCCTGATCTTGAGGCTGTGCACAAGTAAGAAGTAAAGGCTAAGGCAGAGTGGTATACTTCTTGGCTGATTATTGAAAGCATTTCCCAAAACACACAAAGAGCCACGTGGCCAAGATTGGAAGATTCACTGGTTCCAGGAACTTTAAAAGATCTATGCCTAAGCATTAACTGAACACTAAACTGAAGAGAGATTTCAATATAATTACATGATAAAAAAAATATGAAATTTACAGAATTAGTTCTGAAAGTCACTAAAGGAACAAACAACAAATAACCCTGGGAATAGGAGGTATCATAATTTCAGAGTTGCCACATTATTTAAAATGTCCCAGTTCTTAATGCAATTACAAAGGATGCAAAGAAACAAGAGTATGTCTTATAACGGGGGGGCAGAAACAATGAATAGAAACTGTCTCTGAGGATAATAAAAACTGTACCTGAGGACTATACTACAAGTCTTTCAAAACCTATTTTAATATGTTCAAAGAGCTAAAGAAAACCATATCTAAAGAAAGTATGACAATGATGTCTCAACAAAGAATATCAAAAAAGAAATCAAAATCACAAAAAGTAACCAAATAGAAAACAAAAACATCAACAAGATATATGCACCTGTATGTTCACTGTAGCATTATTTATAATAGCTGAGATATGGAAACTATCCATCTACAAATAAAAAAAATTGGTATGTGTAGGCAATGAAATATTATTTACCCATTAAAAATGAAAGTTTCCCATTTAAGACAACATGGAAGGATCTAGAGAGCATTATGCTAAGTGAAGTAAGTCAGACAAAAATAAAAATACCATATGATTTAACTTATATGTGGAATCTGAAAAAAATGAAGAACACACAAACAAAAACAGACCTTTATATACAAAGAACTGTTGGTTTCCAGAGGGGAGCTGGGTGAGCGGTAGGAAACATCAATGAAGGAGATTCAGAGGTTACACCTCTCGTTATAAAACAAGGAGATCACAGAGATGAAAAGTACACCATAGGGAATGTAGTCAATAACACTGCAATAACCTTGTATGGTGACAGAGAGTCACATTTACTGTGGTGAGTATCGTGTAATGTGCACAATTGTCAAATCCCCAAGCTGTACACCTGAAACTAACTTAACATTGTATGTCAAGTATACTTGGATAATAAAACTTAAAGAAAAAACAGAAACACACAGATATCAGAAAGAAACTATTGGTTACCAGAGGTGGGAGGGATTAAGGGCAGGCAGAATAGATGAAGGGGATTAAAAGGAGCAAATTTCCAGTTACAAAATAAGTCATAAGAATGTAATGTACATCATAGAGAATACAGCCAATAATATAATACCTTGTATGGCATTATTATGGTAATGACTTATCATGGGGATCATTTCATAATGTATAAAGATTTCAGATCACTATGATGTATACCTGAAACTAACAGTATTACTGTATGTCAATTATACCTCAAAAAAATAAGTAGCTCTTCTAAAACTAGGTAAATAAACACAAATTTTATAATTTTTTTTTTCGTTTATTTATTTTTGGGACAGAGAGAGACAGAGCATGAACGGGGGAGGGGCAGAGAGAGAGGGAGACACAGAATCGGAAACAGGCTCCAGGCTCTGAGCCATCAGCCCAGAGCCCGACGCGGGGCTCGAACTCACGGACCGTGAGATCGTGACCTGGCTGAAGTCGGATGCTTAACCGACTGCACCACCCAGGCGCCCCTAAACACAAATTTTAAAAAGCAATAATTTCTATTATTTTTCAGCAAAGTGCAGGAACAGGAAGGAAATAGGACAGGTTTCATGTTTGTTATATCAGCTTTGGGACTGACTTTCCTAAAATTTAGGCCAAAACAAAGTTCACATCTCTTCTGACAATAAATGTGGATACTCATGTAAGATCATTCAGTTGACATACAACATTTGGTGTTACCAAGATAGCCACTTAAAGAACCACAATGCATTAAGAAAATCTTCCAGGAAAAACAAAACAAAACAAAAAAAAAAAACACTTTTGACAGCATAAGAACAATTGAGGTATTTTCAGGGATAGTCACCTCCAGCTGAGAAAGAGTAAGCACAGGGAAACAGAATCAGGAAGATAAAAAGAATGAAGCAACCTCATCTCTTGTCTTGGTTACTGCTACATTTTCCTATAAGCACTGTCTACCCTGATAATACAGACTGTTAGTCTTCTGAAGATGGGCAGATCTCAGTGATTCAAACTAGTAAAATCATTAAGAATCACATTAAGCAAACACCTGGATAAAAGCCAAACTCAGAGAAATACCAAGTATACTAGCGGATTCCAGTGGCTAGGGGGGAGGGAAGCAGGGGAGATAATGGTCAAAGGTTACAAAGGTCCAGTTAGGAGATTAACAAGTTTTGGGGGCCTAATATACAGCATGGTGACTATAGTTAATTACACTGTAGTATATACTTGCTAAGAGAGTTAAACTTAAAAAGTTCTCAACACAAAAAATACATAGTAATTATGTGATGAGATGGAGGTGTTAGCTACAAGTATGCTGATAATCATTTTGCAATATATAAGTGTATCAATACACTGTATACCTTAAACTTACACTGTTATATCTCAATTACATCTCAATAAATTCAGAAAAAATAAAACATTAAAAAAATCAAAATATTAAAAAAGAAACCAAACAGAAATTATTAAGTTGAAAAGTACAATGAAAATAATTACTAGAAGGACTCAAGAGTAGTAGTGGATAGGCAGAAGAAAGGACCTGTGAACTTAAAGACAGGCCAGCTAAGGTTATAACAGTCTGGGAGAACGGGGGGGGGGGGGGGGGGGGGGGGGGGGCAGTGGGGAGAAAGGAAAAATAAATGAACAGAGATTAAAGATATACCAGCATACAAGAAGTATACCAACATTATGTAGGATGGGAAACCCAGAAGACAAAGCGAGCAAAGAACAAAAAAATTTGAAAAAAATAATCAGGAGCATCCCAAATTTGATGAAAAGTATTAATATATACATCTAATAAACTTAACAAACTCTAGGTAGAATAAAGTGAAAGAGATCCACACTTAAACAAATTAGAATAAAACTACAGAAAATCAAAAACAGAATCTTAAAGTAACAGGAAAATAGCAACACATCATGTACAGACAATCAATAATATTAACACTGTATTTTCTCATCAGAAACTGTGGAGGTCAAAAGGCAGAAGAATGACATATTCAAAGTGATGAAAGAAAAAAAATGTCAACTAAGAACTTTATATCTAGCAAAAATATCTTTCTTAGATAAGGGAGAAATTAAGACATTGCCAGATAAATAAAAACTGAATGAGTTTGTGGCTAGATCAGTCCTATAGAAAATACTAAAGGGATTTCTTTAGGCTGAAATGAAACTTGAATTCATATGATTAAATAAAGAATGCCAATAAAGATAATCACATAAGTATAAATGAAGATAGCATAAATACAATTAGTGTTTTTAATCTACCTAAGAGACAACTGCATACAGCAATAATAATAAATCTATGTTGATGGGCATATAATATGTAAAGATAATATTTATGACAATAATAGAATAAATGAGAAGCAAATGGAGCTATAGGTGCAAAGTTTTTTATATTATTGAAATTAAGTTGCTATTAATCCAAATTAGACTACTATAACTAAGATTTTTATTGTAATCCCTAAGGTAACCATTAAGAAAATAACTCAAAATAATATAGGCAAAAGAAACAAGGGAATTAAATTGGTACACTGGAAAATACTCATTTAACCAAAAAGGCATTAATTGGGGAACAGAGGAACAAGAAGAACCTAACACATAGAAAACAGTAAAATGACAGACAAAAATCCTACCTTATCAGCAAACACATTAAATGTAACTGGATTAATCTCTGGTTAAAATGCAGAGATTAGCAGAATGAATAATAAAAAATAATCCATTATATGCTGTCCATAAAAGACATACTATATATTCAAAGATACAAATAGAATGAAAGTAAAAGAATAGAAAAGGGTATGCCATGCAAACAGAAAAGAGAGCTGGAGTAGTTATACTAAGAAAGGGATAATCTCAATGTCCTTTATCAATGAAAGAAATTGAATTAATAGTTAAAAACTTTCAACAAAGAAAATTCCAGGACCATATGGTTTTACTGGAAAATTCTACCAATAATTTAAGAAAGCAGAATACAAATGTTATTATGCAAACTATTCCAGAAAATAGAAGTGTTAGTAACACTTGGGGCACCCGGGTGGCTCAGTCCTTTAAGCATCTCACTCTTAATTCTAGCTTAGGTTACGATCTCACAATTTGAAGGATCAAGTCCCACGCATCAGGCTCCCTACTGGTAGTGCAGTGCCTGCTTGGGACTCTCTCTCTCCTTCTTTCTCTGCCCCTCTCCCACTTGTGCACGCTCTCTCTCAAAATAAACAAATAAAATACACTTTAGAAGTGTTAGTAACACTCTCCAACCCATCTTATGAGGTCACCAGTATTCCGAAATCAAATAAAAAACATTGTAAGAAAGGCATTACAGCATATGTCTTGTGATCATTAATGTATAAATCCTGAACAAAATACTAGCAAATAAAATCCAACAATATATTAAAAAGAATACATAAAGACCAAGTGGTTTTTTTTTTTTTCAAGTGGTTTTTAAAATGGGAAGAGAGGTTGGCTCAACATCTGAAAATCATTAGTATAATTCAACACATAAACAAATTAAAGAAAAATTATATGATCATCTCAAAAGTTGTACACAAAGTATTTGACCATATTCAACTTCCATCAATGATAAAAACTTTCAAGCAAATGCAAAATAGAAGGAAATTTATATAACCTGAAAAAACACCTATGCACCTGAAAACTTTTTACTGATATAATTAATGGTGAGAGACTGAGTGCTTTTCCCTAAAATTGAGAACAAGGCAAGGATGTGCACTATCATCACATGTATTTATACTGTCCTAGCCAATACAAGGCAACAAATTAAAAGACTATGTATGGGAAAGAAAGAAATGAAACAGTGTCTATTTACAGAATTTTGTAGGTGTTTACAAATGTTGCAAGAGACAGGGCAACATATTTAAAAATCAGTTGCATTTTAATTCTACAATATCAATGAGTAACTGGAAATTTAGAAAGCAGTATCATTTACAACAGCACCAAAAATATCAAATAAGTACAAATATAGCAAAGTGTTTGTAAGATATTCATGCCGAAAACTATATAACATTAAAGAAATAGAGTAAAGAAGACCTACATAAACGCAAGAGATACACTGTATTCACAGATTGGAAAACATAATCTCAAGATTAAGATACTGAATCTCCTCAAACCGATCTACATGTTCATCACAAGTCCCAAAAAAGATTTCAGCAGGATATTTTGCAAAAATAAGCTGATTCTATCATTTATGTAGAAATGTATAGCATCTAGAAGTATAAAAGCAAACGTGAAAAATAATCACAAAGTTGGAGAGTGGCTCTATAAAGAAACAGAAAACACAAACCACAGATTCGAGAAAATATTTGCAAAACACTTATTTTAAAAAAGGATCTGAATCCAGAATATATAATAAACTCTTAAATATCAGTAATTAGAAAAAAGCAACTCAATAACAAAACTAAGCAAACAATGTTAATAGACACTTGAATCAAGATATATAAACACATGAAAAGACACATTGTATCATTATTAAAGAAATAAAGGAAATATCCCTGCATTCTATTAAAATGGCAAAAATTAAGAGATTGATAATACCAAGTGCTGACAATGACGCACAGCAACTAAAATTCTCCCATACTTTTGGTGAGGAAGCAAAATGATACAGCTGCTTACAGAAAACCGTTTTTTTTATGAAGTTTAGCATACAACTACCATACAACCTGGCAATCCCACCCCAAGTATTTACCCAAGGAAAATAAAAACTTGTTTCACACAAAAATTTGTCTTTAAATGTTTACACAGGGCTTTTATTTCTCATCACCCCTAACTGGAAACCCAAAAGCCCTTCAATTTGTGAATAAAAATCTGTTGTACATCCACACAATGGAATACTACTCAGCAACAGAAATGAATTACTGTTATAGACAACAACATGGATGAATCTCTAATGCATTATGCTAAAGGAAAGAATCCAGACTCAAAAGGCTACACAGTGTGTGTTTCCATATAGTATAGAAAGTAGATGAGAGTAGGTGTTGACTTCAGCAACACAAATGAAGTGAGGGGTGACAGAACACTTCCATTTCTCAATTGTGGTGAGGGTTATGAAACTATAAACAAACAACATCCACCAAAACATTCACCAAAGGGGTGAATTTCACTACTATAAATTGTAACTTAGTAAAAAAGTTGCTAAAAATTTAATTTTTTCAAAAATATACTTAAGGAATAATTTCAAGAGTAATCGCTACATCTATAAATAGAACATACTAACTCCAAAGCAATAAAAGTATATAGACAAAAGGAAAAAATATTTCTAGAAAGGCAAAAGGGGGGGGGGTGATATCAAAAGGTAGAATAGTATAACACAAAAATATTCATAATTACAATATAGGTGAGGCAACTGATCTGAACCCACATTAAAAACAACATAAAGCCAGAATGGATTAACAACAAAGTTCAGCTATATACTATTTGCAAGAGATACACCTAAGCATAAGTACACAGAAAGGTTAAAAGTAAACAGATGAAAAAAGATATATTAGACAAACATTAACCAAAAGAAAACTTGCCCAGCTGTAATATTAGACAAAAAAAGACTAAGATGAAAATACTAACAAAGGAGGAAGAGGCTCACTACCTAGTATCAGGTTCTGTTCACCAAAAGGTATAGTAGTATACAGTATACATAATAAAATAATCTCAAAAGCTATAAAGCAAAAGCTGGGTGAACTAATGGGGGAATGAACAAATCCACAATTTTAGTGGAAATTTTAGCATTAAGTACCTTAATTACTAAAAGAGTAAATAGCCAAAAGTTTGTAAAGACAAAAAATCTGAGCAATAAATCTGATCTAGTGGACAAAATATATATTATAACCACTTTCATACAAATAAATTTGAAAAATTAAAAAGCAAACAAATTCCAATACTACACATATGGTCCAACAAAACTGACTCATTAACAATTAGAAATCCTCAATGATCCTTCTAACTACAAATATATTGGGGTGGTAATTAAATATGTTTCATAAAGAAACACCTAGCAGTGACAGCTTTATACAATTACTCTCTATAGAATAATTTATAGAATTATCTCAAGGAACATGTTAGTTGAATCTTATACAAACTTTTTAAAGAGAACAGAGGAAGAATCTTTTTCAGGTCTATTTTGCTCATGAGCATATGTTTAAAATTCCTAACAGAAATTTTTTGGAGAGAGGCAGTCCACCAGGGACCCTGTACTTCCCTCTTCATTCTTGCTGAGTATGACAGATGCTGAGGCCTATCAGTCTGATACCGAGCAGTTTCTATAGCTAGCTATACTGGAAACTAGATAGGTTAAGGCAACCATAGTAATATTTCCATGTAACTCTTTGCCCTTTGGGGAATCAGGACTAGCTTTTTGCTGCTTGCTACAGTATTTGCTTCTTCCTTCCAAAGTGCTGGAGTGATAGACTTGAACTACGCAGGTGCAATGCAAACTCACTGTGTACACAGCACGTGGCTGGTTGGGCCCATCTTATTGTTTGAAGTCATAAAGTTCTTGGTCTCTGACCCAGGAGTCTCACTGTCTTCTGCCACTATCCATGAAACAATAATTGGCTAACTTATTAGCTTATAAGAGTAAAAATCTCCAAGCTTTCACAGTCCTTGACATATATTATCAAAATAAATCCAGCATATGAAAGCACCAGGGTGGATTTATCACAGTAAGACAAGGGTAGTTAAATTGGAAATGATGGGGGCACCTGGCTGGCTCAGTCAGAAAAGCATGTGACTCTTGATCACACCGTAGTAAGTTTGAGCCCAAAAGAGGGTGTAGAGATCACATAACAAAACATTTAAAAGGAGTAAAAAGTAAAAACTGTACAGATATAATTTATTAACTCAACCTATGAAATGAGAAAAATAATCATTTCATAATCAATGAAAAAAATATTTAATAAAATTCAGCACTTGCATAAATAGAAACAGAAGAAAGCTTCAGAGCACCTGGTTGGTTCAGTCAGTTTAGTGTCTGATTTTGGCTCAGGTCATGATCTTACAGGTTGTAGGTTCAAGACCCACTTCGAGCTCTGGGCTGACAGCTCAGAGCCTGGAGCCTGCTTCAGATTCTGTGTCTCCCTCTCTCTCTCTCTGCCCCTCCCCAGCTTGTCTCTCTCCATCTCAAAAATGAATAATAAACCTTTTTGTTAAAAAAAGGAAAACTTGGGAGCGCCTGGGTGGCTCAGCTGGTTAAGCGTCCGACTTTGGCTCAGGTTGTGATCTCACGATCTGTGATTTCGAGCCCTGCGTTGGGCTCTGTGCTGACAGCTTGGAGCCTGGAGCCTGCTTTGCATTCTGTGTCTCCCTCTCTCTGCCCCTCGCTCACACTCATGCTGTCTTCTCTGTCTCTCAATAATAAATAGAAGTTAAAAAAAATTTTTTTTTTAAAAAGGAAAACTTCTAAAAAAAAACTAAAAACTAAAAATTATAAAGCAAATATCATTATTAATGGAAAAATATTAGAAGCATTTATTTTAAAATTTGGAATAGAAACATACCCACCCAGTATTAACACTTCTACTCAACATTATAGTAAAATACCCAGAAATAAGCACATAAGATTTTGAAACAAAACCACCATCAGCACATTAAAAGATTACCTGCATACAAAACCCAAAGGAATCTGCAGGCAAATTTTAAGAAGGATGAGAATTAGGCAAAAACTTTACTATAAATCAGTTTTTCTTACTTGTATTTCTATTCAAGTATTTCTTGTACTTGTATTTCTATACAAAAGATGTGCAGAAAATTATAAAATTTTATTTGAAGACATTAACTAAGATCTAAATAAATGGACAAGATGCCAAAATTCATAGATAGGAAGACTCAATATATTAAGATGTCAATTCTTACAGAAATCAAGAAACTGATCCCATTTACAACTGCACCAAGAACAATAAAATACCTAGGAATAAACCTAACCAAAGCTTTAAAAGACCTATATGCTGAAAACCTTAGAAAACTTACGAAGGAAGTTGAAGAAGACACAAAGAAATGGAAAAACATTCCATGCTTATGGATTGGAAGAATAAATATTGTCAAAATGTCAATACTAACCAAAGCAATCTACACATTCAATGCAATCCCAATCAAAATTGCACCGGCAGGGGTGCCTGGGTGGCTCAGTCGGTTAAGTGTCTGACTTCGGCTCAGGTCATGATCTTGCGGTTCATGGGTTCAAGCCCCGTATCAGGCTCTGCGCTGACAGCTCAGAGCCTGGACTCTGCTTTGGATTCTGTGTCTCCCTCTCGCTCCGCTCCTCCCCTACTCATGATCTGTCTCTCTCTCTCTCTCAAAAATAAATAAACATTAAAATAAAAAAACTGCACCAGCATTCTTCTCAAAGCTAGAACAAACAATCCTAAAACGTGTATGGAACCACAAAAGACTCCAAATAGCCAAAGTAATACTGAAGAAGAAAACCAATGCAGGAGGCATCACAATCCCAGACTTTAGCCTCTACTACAAAGCTGTAATCATCAAGACAGTGTGGTACTGGCACAAAAACAGACACATAGACCAATGGAATAGAATAGAGAATCCAGAATTGGACCCACAAATGCATGGCCAACTAATCTTTGACAAAGCAGGAAAGAGTATCCAACGGAAAAGAGACAGTCTCTTAAGCAAATAGCACTGGGAGAAATGGATAGCAACATGCAGAAGAATGAAACTGGACTGCTTTCTTACACTGTACTCAAAATGGATGAAAAACCTGAATGTGAGACAGGAAACCATCAAAACCCTAGAGGAGAAAGCAGGCAACAACCTCTTTGACCTCAACCACAGCAATTTCTTACTTAACACATCTCCAAAGGCAAGGGAATTAAAAGCAAAAATGAACTACTGGGAAGTCATCAAGATAAAAAGCTTCTGCACTGCAAAGGAAACAATCAACAAAACTAAAAGGCAACGTACAGAATGGGAAAAGACACTTGCAAAGGACATATCAGATAAAGGGCTAGTATCCAAAATCTATAAAGAACTCACCAAACTCCACACCCGAAAAATAAATAAATCCAGTGAAAAATGGGCAGAAGACATGAATAGACATTTTTCCAAAGAAGACATACAGATGGCCAACAGACACATGAAAAGATGCTCAATGTCACTCATCATCAGGGAAATATAAATCAATGCCACACTGAGATACCACCTCACACTGGTCAGAGTGGCTAAAATGAACAACTCAGGAAACTATAGATGCTGGCGATGATGTGGAGAAATGGGAAACCCTCTTGCACTGTTGGTGGGAATGCAAACTGGTACAGCTGCTCTGGAAAACAGTGTGGAGGATTCTCAAAAAATTAAAAATAGAACTACCTTATGATCCAGCAACAGCACTACTAGGAATTTATCCAAGGGATATAAGAGTGCTGGTTAATAGGGGCACATGTATCCCAATGTTTATAGCAGCACTTTCAACAACAGCCAAATTATGAAAAAAGAACTTAAATGTCCAACTGATGAATGGATAAAGAAGATGTGCTTTATATATATACGATGGAATACTACTTGGCAATGAGAAAGAATGAAATCCTGCCATTTGGAGCAACGTGGATGGGACTAGAGGATATTAATCTAAGTGAAATCAGTCAGAGAAAGATATCATAAGTTTTCACTCATATGTGGATCTTGAGAAACTTAAAAAAAAGACCATAGGGGAAGGAAAGGGGAAAAAAATAGTTACAAACAGAGAGGGAGGGAGACAAACCGTAAGAGACTCTTAAAAATGCAGAGCACAAACTGAGGGTTGATGGGGGGTGGGGGAGAGGGGAAAGTGGGTGATGGACATTGAGGAAGGGCACTTGTTGGGATGAGCACTGGGTATTATTGTATGGAAGCCAATTTGACAATAAATTATATTTTAAAATATAATGATAAAAAATAATTATAATAAAAACAAAGTCAATTCTTCCTGAATTGACCTACACATTCAATGCAGCCCCAAAGTTCTAACAACATTTTTGGTGAACTATAACAAAGTATTTCTTATGTATGAGGGATTGAAGACAGCCAGACTACCACCACACTGTGAAAGGAAAACATAAGGGAATTCCCAAACCATATATAAAGTCTTAATATAAAGCCATAAAAATGATTATGACAATGTAGTAATTAGTGCAAGGTTAGACAAACTGACTTCTGGATATACAAAATGGAGATCCAAAAACAGACCCTACCATAGCTGATAGGTGACTTTCTTGATGATCAGTGAGAAAAGGGAAAACTATTCACTAAATGATAGTGAGATGGTTGGTTATATACATAGAACAAAAACAGGATTACATCAGTCTCTAAATGAGACCCCCTCATACTACATTAAAACATCAGTTCCGGGACGCCTGGGTGGCTCAGTCGCTAAAGCATCCGACTTCAACTCAGGTCATGATCTGGCGGTTTGTGAGTTCGAACCCCACATGGACTCTCTGCTGACAGTTCAGAGCCTGGAGCCTGCTTCGGATTCTGTCTCCTTCTGTCTCTGCTCCTCCCCTGCTCGGGCTCTCTCTCTCAAAAATAAATAAACATTAAAAAAAAAAATCAGTTCCAAAATGGTATTAGAAGTACTGGACAGGTACATGCAAAAGAATAAAACTGGTCCACTTTCTCACACCACACACAAAAATAAACTCAAAATGGTTTAATAACCTCAATGTAAGACCAGAAGCCATAGCATGCCTAAAGGAAAAACAAAGGCAGTCAAGTCCTGGGCACTGGTTTTAATATCTTTCTGAATCTCTCTCCTCAGGCAACGTAAACAAAAGCAAAATTAAGTAACTGGACTATATCAAACTAAAAAGCTTTTGCACAGTGAAGGAAACCATCAACGAAACAAAAAAGCAATCTAATGAATGGGAGAAGATGTGTAAATGCTGTATCTATGAAGGCTTCATATCCAAAATATACAAAGTACTCTGCAAGTCACAACCCCCCCCCCCAAAAAAAAAAACTGATTAAAAATGGGCAGGGGACGTGAAAAGACATTTTCCCAAAGACACACAGAAGGCCAACAGACACATGAAAAGATGCTCAACATCAATAGTCATCAAAGAAATGCATATCAAAACCACAATGAGCTATCACATCACACCAGTCAGCATGGCTGGTATCTAAAGACAAGAAATAACCAGTTTTGGCAAGGATGTGGAGAAAAGAGAACGCTTTTACACTGTTGGTGGGAATGTAAATTAGTGCATCCACTATGGAACACAGTACAGAGCAATCCCTATCAAAATAACACCAACATTCTACATAGAGCTAGAACAAACAATCCTAAAGTTTGTATGGAACCAGAAAAGGCCCTGAATAGCCAAAGCAATCCTAAAAAAGAAAACCGAAGCTGGAGGTATCACAATTCCAGACTACAAGCTATATTATTACAAAGCTGTAATCGTTGAGACAGTATGGTACAGGCACAAAAACAGATATATAGGTCAATGGAACAGAATAGAGAACAAATGTACACCCACAAATGTACGTCCAACTAATCTTTAACAAAGCAGGAAAGAATATTCAATGGAAAAAAGACCATCTCTTCAGCAAATGGTCCTGGGAAAATGGGACAGCAACAAGCAGAAGACATGTATGGACTACTTTCTTACACCATACACAAAATAAACTCAAAATAGATAAGACTTAAATGAAACACAGGAAGTCATCAAAACTGTAGAGAAGACAGGCAACAACCTCTTTGACCTTGGCCACAGCAACTTCTTGACATGTCTCTGGAAGCAAGGGAAACAAAAGCAAAAATGAACTATTGGGACCTCATCAAGATGATTAAAAAAAGCTTCTGCACAGCAAAGGAAACCATCAGCAAAACTAAAAGGCAACCAACCGAATGAAAGAAGATTATTTGCAAATCACGTATTGGATAAAGGGTTAGTATCCAAAATCTATAAAGAACATAAACTCAACACCCAAGAAACAAATAATCCAGTGAAGAAATGGACAAAAGACATAGACACATTTCCAAAGAAGATATCCAGACGGCTAAGACACACATGAAAAGGTGCTCAACATCACTCATCATCAGGGAAATAATCAAAACCAAAATGAGATACTGCTTCACACCTGTCATAATGGCTAAAATGAACAATTCAGGCAGCAACAGATGTTGGTGAGGATGCAGAAAAAGAGGAAAGCTTTTGCACTGCTGGTGGGAATGCAAACTGGTGGCGCTACTCTGGAAAACAATATAGAGGTTCCTCAAAAAATAAAAAATAGAACTATCCTACACCCAGCAATTGCATGACTAGGTACTTATCCAAGGATACAAGAGTGCTGATTTGGAGGGGCAAATGCACCCCAATGTTTATAGCAGAACTATCGATAATAGCCAAATTATGGAAAGAGCCCAAATGTCTATTGACTGATGAATGGATAAAGATGTGTGGTGTGGTGTGTGTGTGTACATGTATGTATACACACGCTGGAATATTACTTGGCAATGAAAAAGAATGAAATGTTGCCATTTACAACAACATGGATGGAACTAGAGTGTATTACACTAAGTGAAGTAAGTTAGAGAAAAACAAATATGTGATTTCACTCATGTGGAATTTAAGACACAAAATAGATGAACATAAGGGAAGGGAAGCAAAAAATAATATAAAAACAGAGAGGGAAACAAACCCTCTAAAATACAGAGAACAACCTGAGGGTTACTGATGGGGTGTTGGGTGGACGAACGGACAAGGGGCATTAGGGAGGACACGCTGCCATGAGCACTGGGTGTTATATGTAAGTAATGAATCACTAAATTCTATTCCTGAAATCATTATTACATATATGTTAACTAACTTGGATTTAAATTTTTAAAAATTTTAAACAGGAAAATAGTACAGAGGTTCCTCAAAAAGTTACATAGAGATCTAGTACAATCCAATAATTCCATCTCTGCACATTTACCAGAAAATGAAAACACTAATTCAAAAAGATATACACACCCCTATGTTTACTGCAACATTATTTAAAATAGCCAAGATATGGAAGCAACCCAAATATCCATCCATAGATGAATGGATAAAGAAGACGGGGTGTGTGTGTGTGTGTGTGTGTGTGTGTGTGTGTGTGTGTATATAACAGAATATTACTAAACCATTAAAAATAAGAGATCTTGCCATTTGTGACGTGACAGGCATAGGAAGTATTATCCTAGGTAAGTTAGAAATACAAATACCACATGATTTCACTTATATACAGAATAAAAAAGAAAACAAATGAATAAACAAAAAGCAGAATCAGACCTATAAATACAGAGACCAAAGTGATGGCTGCCAGATAACTGCCAATGGACAAAATGAGTGAAGAGGAAAGGCTCCTAGTCATAGAACGGGTAAGTCAGGAGAATGAAAAGTACATCACAGGGAATATAGTCAATGGTATTGTAATAGTGTTACATGGTAACAGATGCTAGCTACACTGAGGTGAGCACAACTTAATATATAGAGTTGAATTAATATGTTGTACACCTTAAACTAATGCAACATTGTTTGTCTACTAAAAAAAAATCAACTGACCTTAAAGATATGTGCAACCCTATGTTTACTGCAGCATTACAACAGCCAAGATCTGGAAATAACCTCTGTTGAGAACTGACAGGTAAATGGATAAAGAAGATGTGGCATATACATACAGAAACAGTATTCAGCCATAAAAAAGAATGAAATCTTGCCATTTGTGAAAACATGGATGGGCTTAGAGGGTATTACCCTAAGTGAAATAAATGCTCCATTCCACTCCCTTCCCTTTTCTGGAAGCACAGTGCCATTTTATGAGTACTAAAACAGACTAGGAAATTTCTTTTTTTTTTTTTTTTAATTTTTTTTTTCAACCTTTATTTATTTTTGGGACAGAGAGAGACAGAGCATGAACGGGGGAGGGGCAGAGAGAGAGGGAGACACAGAATCGGAAACAGGCTCCAGGCTCTGAGCCATCAGCCCAGAGCCTGACGCGGGGCTCGAACTCACAGACCGCGAGATCGTGACCCGGCTGAAGTCGGACGCTTAACCGACTGCGCCACCCAGGCGCCCCCAGACTAGGAAATTTCAAGTCTTACCTTCCTAAGAATGTAAAGCTACCATTCATTAGGGACATTTTATTCCTGTTTCTAAACCAATCCTGTTTCTACCATCTCAAACTTTGGAAAGAGAGCAGAAATGGCTCTGGGTTTCTTTTCTTTTTTTATTCTCAAGTTAGTTAACATACAATGTAGTCTTGACTTCAGGAGTAGGATTTAGTGATTCATCACTTACATATAACACTCAGTGCTCATCCGGACAAGTCCCCTCCTTAATGCTCATCACCTGTTTACCCCACCCCCATCAACCCTCACTTGGTTCTCTGCATTTAATTTTTTTTTTTTTTTGTTTCTTTACTTTTGAGAGAGACAGAGTGCGAGTGGAGGAGGGGCAGACAGAGAAGGAGACACAGAATCTGAAGCAGGTTCCAGGCCCTGAGCTGTCAGCACAGAGCTGGACGTGGGGCTCGAACACACAAACCAGGAGATCATGACCTGAGCCGAAATCAGATGCTCAACCGACTGAGTCACCCAGGTGGCCTTGTTCTCTGCATTTAAGAGCCTCTTATGGTTTGCCTCCCTCTGTTTTTATCTTATTTTTCCTTCTCTTCCCCTATGATCATCTGTTAAGTTTGTCAAATCCCAGATATGAGTGAAATCAAGTGGTATCTGTCTTTCTTTGACTGACTTATTTCTATTTTCCTTAGCATAATAAACGTCCTTGGCTTTTCTGTATTGGATCACCTGAAGAGAAAGTGGTACTCTACCAGAATAATAGATTTTCAAAGAGAAAAGGAATGCAGATAGGTATTTACCTTAGAACAAACTGAAGTTTAATAAAAAGAAACGTATTCATAGGAATGAACAAAGCTAAGTGATAGTTCACAAGGCAGAGCTGGTACCCAATTTGAAGGACTAGAGGTCTAAGAAGAGACTTTAACAAATGCGAATCAGTAAACAAAAGGACACTAGGATCAAAGGCCAGCCAAAAACAGTAGTTTGGAAGACTAAGATTTAACTAGTAAAATGGATGAAGGACAAAGGGGATAACAGATATTCAGAATGATTCATTCAGTTGATGCTTAGTATAAATTTTATGGGAATAGGTCTCTACATGAGATAATATGGAATGGGGTATGAAACAGTAAGATAGGGAATATTTGCATTTTCGGGAACATCACATTGTACAAAGGGTAAATCCACTGAGTTCAACAGTAAATTATTCATTTGTCACTGATGTGCTCTCCCTCAATATTAGCAGGAGGAGAATGGCTGTTTTGGGTTTTTTTTTTGTTTGTTTTAGTTTTTTTTAATGTTTGTTTATTTTTGAGAGAGCATGGGGGGGGGGGGGGGGGGAGAACGGAACGGAACCAAAAGGAAAGGAAAGGAAAGGAAAGAAGGAAGAATCCGAAGCAGGCTCCAGGCTCTGAGCTATCAACACAGAACCTGATGCAGGGCTCGAACCCATGAACCATGAGATCAATGACCTGAGCCAAAGTCAGACATTTAACCGACTGAGCCACCAGGTGCCCCAAAAATGGCTGTTCTAATTGATGTTAAGAGAAGCAATGGTTATTCTTAGAGACAAAAAAATTACTACGGTCAGTACAAAAGTGTGAATTTCATACTTCATGAGTCTAATAAGATTATAAAAAATGACAGTCATTCTGTAATTTTTTTTTTTTTTTATTTTTTAAAAATTTTTTTTTTTCAACGTTTATTTATTTTTGGGACAGAGAGAGACACAGCATGAATGGGGGAAGGGCAGAGAGAGAGGGAGACACAGAATTGGAAACAGGCTCCAGGCTCTGAGCCATCAGCCCAGAGCCCGACGCGGGGCTCGAACTCACGGACCGCGAGATCGTGACCTGGCTGAAGTCGGACGCTTAACCGACTGCGCCACCCAGGCGCCCCTCTGTAATTTTTTTTAAATGTTTATTTGAGAGAGAGAGAGACCAAGAGAGCACACAAGCACAAATGGGAGAGGAACAAAAAGAGAGGGAGAGACAGGATCCCAAGCAGGCTCCATGCTGTTAATCTTAAACCATGAGATCATGTCCTCAGCCGAAATCAAGAGTTGGATGCTTAACCAACTAGCCACCCAAGTGCCCTCATAATATTTTTTAATAGAGAAGAACAGACCTGCACTCATTCCAATTCTAGCTGGATGGCTATTTCAAGTCTAACATATAAGAATAAGATTCAGCATACAGAGATTAAGGTGAAATGTCCCAACAGTTAAATATGAAATGCCTTGGGGTTAATCTTCAAGAAAATATTTTAGATATAAGTATTCCCTGGTTCTTCATATAGGATAAAAAATATCAAAAAAAAAGCCCTACAGAGAGAGTAAAAACACAAGACATACCATTCATATAATTATCTAATTTACAAAAGATTAACTATACAAGGAAATCTAATACTATTTCTGTCATGTCAACCAATAATATCAGGATTCTTTCAATTCATATTCAAGCTTCTTTCTTAATACTCCATTATATGACATAAGCAAATGCAAACAAAACATGTTCTCAGAGATTCAAATTGTCTTTGAAGGAAAATAAAATAAGGAAGTGTTTGCTTTATAAGGCTTTGATTAATGTCCATTCCTCATGAGCACAGAGTAAAATATTTAACCAATATAGTACATCTGTATTTAGTCCTCTAAAATCAAAATAAACCCTTCCTCCTATGCTATGCCATAAGAGATTATTATAACAAATTTCAGTATTAATATGAATTGAGAATGACTTTCATCCCAAACTACCTGAGATGAGATTATCAAAGGAACATCTATCTTGGATTGATACACTTTATTCAGAACAATCATTCTCATTAGGTATAGTTCATCTTTACTGTTGTTTTCTCTCTTATAACAAACAATATGTCACTGCAATTTTATCTACTCTATCAAAACCTGATATGGAATATTCTGCCTGGGGTTTACCCTATTAAGTCATTCTTTTATAGGTGGGGTGGCAGGCGGAACTACAGTGTCAATTTAAAATACCTCCTCTAAGAAATGTAAGAATTTTACAGAAAATTAAATATAAAATATATTTAAAATTTTTCCCCATAGAAATTTGTTAAAATGATGGCAGTATGATGAAATGCTGAAGCTCAATTTGATACTGAAGAACCACTTTACTTTCAAGAGAAAGTATAATTACATTCTCAAAATTATGCGAAAACCTTACCTATATTGTAACCAAAATTGTCTTTAAAAGGCTCACAACACCTCAATACTCAGTGAGTGTTAACGCTGTCATCTTCTAACATCACTCACCTTTCAAACCTAGAGTTTGTAGCTGGAAGAGCCGACCAAGTTCATAAGGCAAAACCCGTAACAGATTGTTATTTAAAAGCAATTCCCTGTTCAAAAAAAAAGAAAGAAAGAAAAGAAAAAAGTTTAATATATCAAACTTTATTAATAGCTACAATTACTTTCTTAGCCTTCCCTAACATACCACGAGTTATATTTACTTGCAAGACACATTCAATCCAAAAAATGTACAAAATGTGTAACTACCACAACTGTTAACAATGTTTCTATAATTTATTCATTCTCCAGCACAGATTACTAAAGCTGCAAGAACTACATATCATTCGCAGGCTAACTCCATTCCCTTTTCTCTCTCACTCAAATGCCTACCCAAATCAAACTGACAGATATTCTTTGTATCCAAAGACAACCAGTATCCTTGAATCCAGTATACTCCACAGAAAAATGTAACAACCAATCACCTTTATCAATTCTTATAACTGATTACACTGTAATCACATTAAGATACTATGATGAACAATCACTGACATAGGACATAACCACAGAAAATAAAGCATAATACAGATAATAGGATAATATAGGTAAGATCCAAGCTTATAATTTTGAAATTTTGGCCAGATTACAGAAAAAATAAACAGCCATATTATTAGATGACTAAAAAGTATTTTAAGAAAATAAGGAATAAGATTCTAAAACAATATAAATGTTTAATTTTAAACACATGACAGCAATTTTAAATATCACTACTTAGCCGGAAAAAAAAATTACCACTTAGCAAACAAACACAGAAAAGCAATACCTGCCTACACTGAAAACATTTATACAAGGTCTTAAGGGACCTACAAAATTTTTTCCTATGAAGAAATTCTTAAAGAACCCTAAAGGACAAGAAATAAATCCATTTACTATCAAGTTCTAAGGTTTCCTTAAGGACTTGTGACATTTAAGTATACTTCACCTTATAAAACAGGTATGTTCCCAGAAGCTTACTTACAAGATCAGAGTATTTTCTCAATTATTTATGATTATCTTATCACATGCTTGAGCCTAAAGCGAGACCTAATATTTTAATCCCAACCCACCTCAAGGCTGTTAAAAGAAATTGGTAAGACAAGCACACTTCTACTTAGAAAGCTTCAAATTGAAAGAAAGGAAATGTTCAACGGATGCCACCTCAAGCCCTGTTTAGACAATTTTTATCATTTGATTCAAATGCATACCAAAATCTACTGTAAGAGGAGTAATATCTCATAATTTTTTTATTTGGTAAATTTAGAATTCTATAAAGTGAGTCATATCAGTAATATTTCCTTACCTGAGAGACACCATGTTTCCTAGTTCTGCTGGTAAACTTCTGAGTTTATTGGATGACAGATCCAGGTAAACCAGATTATGAAGCTTGGCAATATCAGGTGGAATGCGACTAAGGTAATTGTCATTTAGGTGCAGTGCTGTCAAGTGTGTCAATGACCAAAGTGACGTACTTAAGCTCCGCACTCTACCTAAAAGGCAAAATATTGGAGCATTAAATTCTAGGCCCAGGATAAAGACTAACCTCCAAGGACTACAAAGTGGTAGAAGAGACTGCAATATACAGATACTACATCTTTGAGGTTAGTTTTCTATTAATGCCATTTGACTGCTTCCAAACCTACCTGTTCTTTAATTTCATGTCACTTCTGCCTAACAACCATTATTTCTCATGAACTCCCCATGTATTAAATGAGATGTGGCATAATAAGGAGACCCCTGGAGTCAGGGTGATGGTGAGTTCTCAAGGAAAACATCAGGCTGACTTAAGCTTTTGTGACAGAACAGTCTTGAATTTTATTTTAAGGCACAGTCCTAACGAAAGTATTTCTTACATACTCCACAAAAAATAATAGTGCAAGGTTTGTCCATATTTTGAGCCTGGATTCTTCTACAAACTTTATTTTTTTTAATTTTTTTTTTCAACGTTTATTTATTTTTGGGACAGAGAGAGACAGAGCATGAACGGGGGAGGGGCAGAGAGAGAGGGAGACACAGAATCGGAAACAGGCTCCAGGCTCTGAGCCATCAGCCCAGAGCCTGACGCGGGGCTCGAACTCACGGACCGCGAGATCGTGACCTGGCTGAAGTCGGACGCTTAACCGACTGCGCCACCCAGGCGCCCCATACAAACTTTAAATTACCAAGAGTAATTACGATGATTTAGAACCAACATCAGATTGACCATTAGGAAAACCATTTTACCCATAAAAGAGATATTGTTCCCAGCTTTCGATGCTACAATCAACAACTCTGGTTTAAGATTTTGCATTAAGTGCAACATACTCAAGTGAAATGGTCACACATTAAGCTTTATCAGTCAGTCAGCATCTGACAGCTATTGTAGCACATGGACTAGAAAAGATTCAGGAAACCTATCTCAGAATCCTGATTTTTACCGCTTACTAGCTATATAGATCTGGGCAAATCACCTAACCGCAGCTGCTGTAAAGTGGGATGCTATCTTAATAATTTATATGAAGATCATTTTATAAACTTTACACAAGTAAAATAGAATTTAATTACGTATCACATTCGAAACAACAGATCTTGATTAAAAGAGCAGTGGAAGGTGTATAGAGGCCACAAAATGTCAAATGGTCAATGTTACTTTTCACATAGCTATCAAGCGGTCAACTCAAGCTCAGATCTGTCCAGGGTTCTGTCACAGGTTCCTTCATGCCATCTATTATCAGGCTCAGGTGCCAGCTAGGATTTTGTATTTTAATAGGAAAGAAAGTGTTCAAGTGAAGAGAGGCTGTGGTAAAAGAAACTTATTTAAGTCTTACCTGGGATTTAATCAGGTGGTTCTCAACCAGGGGCAATTTTGATTTTATTCCCCAAGGGACTTTGGGACTCTGGAGACATTCTTCATTGTCAAAACCAGAGGAGTGCTACTGGCATCTAGTGGGTAGAGGCCGGGAATACTGCTAAACACTATGCTGTATAACTGAAACTAATGTATCGATGTGTGTTAACTATACTTCAGCTTAAAAAATTATAATTTATGTAAATTACAGTCCCTAAGATGTCCACTGATATGTATTACAGCGACCTTTTATCCCATGTGTGTTTTAATGGAATTATTTACAAAATGGTAATATCTCATGTTAATATTTATATGTATTTAAACTTAATATATACTTAATATATTAACATGTTAATATTAACTTATATTTAAACATATATGTGGCTAACTATCATATGAAGGACCCAAACTGCTGGAGAACTATCTTCATTATCAAAATTCCAATATCATGAGGCGCCTAGGTGGCTCAGTCAGTTAAGCATCCGACTTCAGCTCAGGTCATAATATCACAGTTTGTGAGTTCAAGCCCCATGTGGGAATTTGTACTGACAGCTCTCTCTCTGCCTCTCCCCCACTCACACTGTCTCTCTCAAAAATAAACATTAAAAAAATTCAAAATTCCAATTATCATGTATACAATGAAGTTAAAATTAATGTCCTTTAAAAAAAAAAAAAAGAGGAGTGCTACTGGCATCTAGTGGGTAAAGACCAGGAATGCTGCTAAATCACCTACAGTGCACACAACAGCCCCCAACCACAAAGAACTGTCTGGCCCTAAGTGTTAGCAGTGCCTAACTGAGAAACCCTGGGTTAGCCCAATAGGATCTGCTGATATTCACTCTTCTGATTACCAACATTTACCCACCAGATTACATTTAAGCTAAATATACGGGTAATTCTTGCTATTAACACTATAATGTGGGTTTAATGCTTCCCAATGAAAGCCTGGGGGGGGGGGGGGGAGACACAGGGGTATCACATTCTACATTATCTGTATTATACCAATTAATAAACAAAAAACAGTAATTATATTCTATTTTTAATAAACTTTTAACTTTATAATAATTCTAGATTTATAGAAAAGCTACCAAGATAATATAGAGTTCCTGTATACCTCTCATCCAGTTCCCCTAATGTTAGTTTCTTATATTATCATGATACATTTGTCAAAACCAGGAAACTAATATTAGTACATTACTTTTGTACATTATTGGTACATTACTAATGTACAGATTTTATACTGGATTTCACCAGTTTTTCCATCTTTTTGTTATAAGATCCAATTCAAGATACCATTTTGCATTTAGTCATCAGGTCTCCCTAGTCTCTTTATGGTCTGTGACAGTTTCTCAGTCTTTCCTTGTTTTTTATGACCTTGACACTTTTGAGGATTACTAGGTTAGGTATTTTGCAGTTTGAGTTTTTCAGCTTGAGTTTGTCTGATTTTTTTCTCACTAGTACACTAGGACTGTAAGTTTTTAGGAATCATATTCTATCTGAACAAATCCTAAACATGAAAGGTCATGTAATATAGTTATTTTTTGGAATCAACAGCTTCTAAGCTTCCTACTATGCCAACACTACGATGATAGGAAAATGGCAAAGATTTCAATTTCCAAAAATAATTACTCTGCAATAGCCAAAATTAAATCTATTATATCAAAGAACCTGGTTACTCAGAAACTAAACTCCCAATGTCCTCAATTTCAGAAGCCAACTCTGGCTCAAGGTATTATTTCAAAAGAAAGAACAGGAAAAAGATATTTAGTCACAGGTAAATTAAACACCAGTACTCAGAATCTTTTATTTTCTCAATTAGTTCATCTAATTACAAATATACAACACAGGAATAAATACAATACTCAATTCTTGCTCATTATTGCTATTATATCCTGGATTAAACGCTTCAGATTCCACTCACCCGAGATTTCTAATTCTGCCCAGTGAGATTTTTTCCCATTGGCTACCTCCTCTGCTGACATGATGGTATAAATTCTGCGAGGATCTGGAGGATCATATTTTTCCTTTGGCATCCCTATTAGTCTGTTTAAAAAAAAAAAAAAAAAGGATAATCAACAATTACCACAGTCTCACAGAAAAAAAGAAAAATGGGATGTAAATTTTCTTTTCCTTTCCCCTTGCCAGGCTAAGTCATTTCATACTAGAAATTCTCACTAGAAGAAAACATGTCTGCAGTATGTTAGGCTCTTGCAGGAACTCAGTAACAGATGCATATGGGAAAATGCGAATAAGCAAAGACATTGCATTTCACATTGAACTTTGTAGTTGCTTCCCGAACTTCCACCCGTTCTTGCTTTAGCAGTCTTGCTTTCCCAAACAGACAGACCCTACACCAGTTTTCTGAATGGATTTTGACTAGTCTAACAATATCAAAGTAATCCTGTCCTCCTTGCCTCGGTGATATTCAAATATCTTGTATTTAAGACAATCAGCACATGACATTCCTCTTGTCACAGAGATTAGCTCAGATGTATCTAATAACCATGAAGCTTAAGACGCATTCTATTCAGGCTTCTCTATCCTGCTAATCATAGAAGAATATAGCCCAGATTGCTACTGGCAACCATCCAACGATTATAAGGGAAACCAGCCACAGAAGTCAGAGTCTAGAAAATAAACAAAGCCAGAGTCCTCACCAAATCATACCTGTAGGACTCCCAAACACTGGGCTTTTTGCATACACAAACCAATATATATTACTTATTGTTTAAACTAGTTTAGCTTGTGTTTTTCATCACTTGCAGTCAAAAGCATCACACAGAATGATATCTTAGTATGAGCCTGTCTTGGTTTAACCTGTTGTTCTTAGGCAGCATCATTCCTTTTCACTCTCAGAAGTGTCCATGCCACCGAATTGAAACTAGTATTATTATATACTCTTCTTCATGTAACTGCCAAAATAATCACTGACTGATCACGAATGGTAAAAAAACTAGATATAAAAATCCTCAAGTGTGCAATGTATGAAGCATATGACAAATGGCACTGAAAGCAAACATTCAAGGAGTCCAACACAAGAATTACTGCTTGGTAACTGGCAGAAAATAAAATCCAGTTTAGATATAGCAATAATAGCAAATGACAAAGCCCTGAACCTAATTAAAATCCTACATGCTATCTGTAAGTTGCCTTGTTATTAGTGTATTGGTTCTCTTTGTTCATATTTCATACACATACACACACACACACACCCCAAAACCAAGTGTCTCGATCTGAGAGTGTTTCCAACTAAAGTTTAGAATTTATAATTCAATGTAATTTACTTTCACATGGTCTGAAATTTGTTATATACAGAGAATAAAGAAAAATTAGTGGTATTCTATGTTTCAAAAAAATCAGAGCTAGTTTATAAGAACAATCAAAATTTCCTACACCATAATCTACTCGTATTTCTGAAGGTAAAATAGTCACTTTCCTCTTTTAAAAGGGGTAAAGAGAAAGTTTTCCAGATTTATTAATCTGTTTAACAGTAGTCTGCTTCCAAGTTTCCAGGTTAAGCCCTTCCTTCTGCTTTAATCTTATCATACAAGTTGGTTCATACTGACCCTTTTATTTCCCATACATATCCCCAGGATCTTCATACAGCACAAAGAATATGATAATTTTCCATGGGAAAAAAACTTGATTTATACCACATTCGGCCTATGTAAAATACTTCAAAAAATAAAATTTTTAGATAACAAGATTTTCAGAATTTCTACCGTGCATGAGGAATGTGTACCTCTGTGAGTACTTCTGCATACTAATATGAAAATCTGCAAAAACACAAGATTAAGGAAAGCCAAAACACACAAACAACATGCTACAAAATCCATGAACTACATTGCAGACGGGTAAAAAATAAAGACTGCAAAATATGCAAAACAAATGTTTCAAAATTCTAATTCGTTTTCATAAAACATAGAGGTCAACTTAATGTGGTTTTTAATAATGGCTCTCACTGGATGGTATGTTCCTTAAGGGGACTATCAGTCATTTCCGTGTGGAGGCATATCATTTTTATATTGCTATATAGTTCCTTCCACATAGTAGGCCCTTAATATGTATTTGTGGAATGAATATATGCTTTGTAATACTAAAATCTGCCACCTTCCTCCTGCTTTTTCCATCTCACAGCCAATTTTCAGTCAATGCTTTTCTAAAAATTATTCCCAGGAAATGCTAATTAATCGACATGTTCAATTTCCCTAAATATTTTTAAAAATCTATATAGGTCAATAATTGCCATCTCTTCTGGCCCTCTAATTCTAATCTTGAAATCAGCTACTATATAAAATGATTTTTTTTAATTTTTCACAAGTTTCCATCTTCCTAAATCCACTAAAATTTATAAAATCTGTTCCTGCAAAACAAATCCATGAAACGTTTACCAGTGTTTACATGTAAAACCAAAGTAATATTAATACTGCCATATTAGGGGTCAGAGATCTCTTCCAGATTTGATTAGGAAGCCAATGAAAATACAAGCACTTAATTAAAAATGAATATAGATTTCAATAGTCTGATTAAAGGGGTAACATTTTACTTTTGGGTTGATTAACGAGCAACTTGGTAGAGTCTTCAGTTCTGGTGATCACTACTGTCTCAAACACCAGGTTTTCAAAATTGCTACTAAAGACTTAGAGAATTCAAATTTGGGAAATTGGTAATATTAAAGCCTCTTATTCAGCTTTATTTTTTTCCCTCTCAGTTCCTCATCACCAACTTTCCACATTGGAGACAAACCTCAAAAACCTATTTCAAAATAAATTAAAATATAAAATACTAATTCAAATGTATTTAACTCTTTAAATGTGACACCGATAGTGTGGTTTCTAACAGTCTCATATACAGGTCATTCCAAGACTTAAATACTGAGTGATGAATACATTTTATCTAAAAAATAGAAATGTTTTATTTTGGAAAGCCTAACAGCTAATTCCTTTCCCTATATTCTTTTTCAAATTGATCAAACAGGAAGCTTTTGAATTGGTTTTTCCATGACTTTCTAATTTTTACAACATCTTACATCAGTTCCCAGAGGATCCTCCCATTACATCAACCTAATTTATACTGGGTATCCTTATCTTGTAACAGAGTACAATAAAAGCCCCTTTGGCAACACAACCTGTCTAACTTTCCAGTCTTCGACCCTATTTCAACACTATAAAAAATACTCCACATAGCTCCCCAAATACTAACTACATAAACTTCTTTAAACCTGCCACCCACTTTCCATCCATCCAATCTTAGCATAGCACCTACATGACCTTCCCAGATCCTAGTGCAAAATTTCTGAGAGTTACCATCAGTCCTGGCCAAAGAACCGAATTATGTCTGACTTCTTAGTTCCTACATGAACTATCCTAAAAGTAAACTAGTTTTAATCTCCACCATTGAAAGCTGATTAATCACTACCACATAGTGAAGATTTTCATTAGTTTCCCTTCTGTTCCACAGGAAAAACCTCACGTAAACTTATAAAATATGAACTTCATAGAAAATGTATTTCAATTTTTTTCAATTACAAGCAATATTATATATAAACTAGAGCTACTTTGACCTAGAAATTTGTATTTTATTTTTTTAATGTTTGTTTATTTTTGAGAGAGAGTGGGAGAGCAGGAGAAGGGCAGAGAGAGAGGGAGACAGAATCCAAAGCAGGCTCCAGGTTTTTAGCTGTCAGCACAGAGCCCAATGCAGGGTTCAAACTAAGGAGCTGTGAGATCATGGCTTTAGCCAAAGTTAGATGCTAAACCGACTGAGCCACCCAGGTGCCCCCTGCCCTAGAAAAATTTTAAATGGAGCTTCCAAAACAAAAAAATGTAACATACCTGTATATCATGTCGTTTCCATGAACAGCATATTACAAAATATTTATGAAATACATCCAAATACACTATTGCTAAAGAATCCCAAATCTCAAATTTTGTATCTGAAGCTAATAAAATAACACAACTGCTCCCTGCTCCCAAACAGAACAAAATCTAATCTGAGCCAAATCAGAGCAAACTTTTAAAGCTAGAACTGGACTTCTGTTAATAGGTGGTCATCTGGAACAACTTAAAAAAAGAGCAGCCTGTATAGTACATATAAAGATGTAAGTTCTTGTGGTATTAAACCAAAGTTTCCCTCTCACATCCTGTCCAAATTTAAGGTCATTTTATCCAAGTTTATAGTACAGCACAATTACTATTACTTAGAACTCAGTCTAAGAAAGAAAGAATGCTACAAGCACCAAAGAATGTTTCATAATGAATCAGAGACTTCTAACTCAACTCTAAAATAAAAATCATTAAACATACATTTATTTCCATACAAATATTAACTGGTCATCTCAACTGTAGTCTGCAAAGTAATCTTTGGCAGAAATACAGATGCTGGCAGGGTTCCCAAAGTTAGAGGAAGACAAAATTAAGCCCACACTAGATATTTCTGCTTAACTTTTAGAGCAAGATGTCTATGATTTATTATATTTTACACATTCTCAGATAAATCTGTATTATATTGACATTTATTCCCAAAGGTTATTCCCAAATAACACATTATTTGTTATTTATTGAATACCTACCTACCTAATATCCATCCTTCCCATCTGGTCTTAAGCATTAACGCCATTTTGCTTTCTGAGAAAATAAATCTAAGTTCAACTTTTTTAATAAAGCAAACTAACCCTTGTGCTGCAGCATTTCTGAAGTTTTTATTTCTTCATCAATATTTAACTATACAGAACTCTTAATCATTATAACTGCCATATAAAATTTATACCTTCCCTGAATGGGCTCACCAGCAGATACTAAAAAAAAAAAAAAAAAAAAAAGTGCCTTAGCAAATCACACTGCATACAGCAGGATCATAGTGATAAAGACTGATGACACTTAAGAGCTTAAAACATACCCTGAGATAATGATTTCATCAGCATTTCCCACTACAGGTCTATACAAGGGCCTCTCTGGTGGCATTTATCTGCAATGACATATTTAGCTAACGTCCATATATGGTAATAATGCAAACATTCAAAAAGAACCCCAAAGTTTGGGACACCTGAGTGGCTCAGTTGGTGGAGCATCCGACTTTTGATCTCAGGGTTGTAAGTTCAAGCCCAACACTGGGTGTGGAGCCTACTCAAAAAGAACCTCAAAGTGTTCACGACTCTCTCTCACTCTAAACTAAACACTAAACAAAACAAAGCAAAACCCATGTTTTATGATGGTAAAGTCATTTTATTTAAAAAAATAATAATAACCTCAGGTTTTTGGAATTTCATGTTTCTGACCAGTTTAACATTTATTCAACAAATACTTACTGTAGACCTGCTACCATCATGTATTACACCAAGCACTAGGACTTCTAAAGTAAACAAGACAACATCCTTGCCTTCACGTAGCTTATACCATTTTCATAGCACTGCTTTAAAATAAAGTTATAGAATATATAGTTTACTTCCAAATAGTGCTATAAAGAATTTGGCACTTCTTGTTACTACCTTCCCCCCCACCACCCCCCTTATCAGGTAGTTGCATTGTGCCCTCTTGTCACTATTCTGAAAGAGTACAACTAAAGGGTAATGAAGCTGACCCTTAAAAAACTGCTTAGGTCTACTTATAAGCAGATCTTTTACACTACGGAAAATGTATTTTCTGTTTCTTACGATTTTCTTAATACCGTTTTCTTTTCTCTAGCTTACTTTATTATAAGAATACAATATATAATACAATATATATAACACGCAAAGTATGTGTTAATCAACGCTTCATGTTATCAGTAAAGCTTCCAGTCAACAGTAGGCCATTATTAGGGTAATATAAAGTCATACATGAATTTTCAAATGCATTGGGGGGATTGGTGTTCCTAACCTCTGAGTTGTTCAAGGGCCAAATGTAATAGGTAATCCACAGAATGGTCAATGACAAGTAGAGAGACTACAGCTCCCAGGACAAGAATGGCAAGTTTTTGTTTTATTGTTTTTTCAAAGAAATACAGGGAAGCATTTACTTTTTTTTTTTTTTTTAAGGTTTATTTTTGAGAGAGAGAGAGAGAAAGCACAAGTGAAGGAGGAGCAGAGAGAAAGAGAGACTCCCAAGCAGGCTCCACACTGTTAGCACGGAATCTGATGCAGGGCTCAAACACATGGGAACTGTGAGATCATGACCTGAGCAGAAGTCGGATGCTTAACCAACTGAGCCATCCAGGTGCCCCAAGTGTTAATATTGGGGAGTGGACCAAAGATAATGAGGCTAAACACTTATAAGTACGTTTAAGGTGATAGCAAATACTCTTCTAACACTGCGACATTATTTATTCTATGATCCTTACTGAGAAACCAAATAATCAGATAACAGTAACAAGAATTCTTTTGGTCTTTAAAAATATTTAGACTCAGGATGCCTGGCTGGCTCAATCAGATGAGCATGCAACTCTTGATCTCAGAGTCATGAGTTCAAGCCCCACATTGGGTGTAGACATTACTAAAAATAATAATAATAAAAATATTTGAATTCAATGTGTCTTCATTCTATTCAGTTTATTCTTCGGGATCTACTTCAAATTCTAAGCCAAACTAGTTATCTACCCAAACAAAATGCATAGGCATACATGGATGAAAATGAGATGTCATAATGGTTACTATACTTCTTTCTAAAGGTAATCCAAAGGTAGCTTTATGTTAATCCACAATGATAACTAAAAGAAGCTTCTAACTCCATAAAGCAGTGAGGGCATAGTCTACTTGTCAGCTAAAGAAAGCACTATGCGGCGGGGGGGGGCGGGGAAGAATCAGAATAGAACTTTTCTGCACATTTAAAATTTTCCCTCATATGTGGAATACCAGAACACAGCAAAAGCAACATAAAACATAAATAATAAAAGGAAAAATGGAGACCTGAGATTATAAATCTACCAATCACTTCAAAATTTCAAAATAATTAGCACATTTCATTTTATTTCATCAGTAACTGATTTGGACAACAAAAGCTTACAATTCTCTTACATTCCAAATTAGGTCTTAGTCTCTAGCTAACAATCACTATGCTTTAATGCCTCTTGTATTTACTTACTGCCTCTCACTTATCTAAATATATCGAACACAATCTAATTATCCTGCAGAAAATGGGAGATAATTAGACCAAAATTTTCACATCAATATTTCCAGGACTATGATTTCTTCCCCTAACCCTTTTTATCCTTTCACTTTTTTGGTGTAGCTTGTGTTTTCTAGTTCCTCTGATATATACATTTTCATGTCTTTCGGTGGATGTCCAATTCTTTCCACCCTTCATGGTTTAAGTCATCTTTTACCTCTTCAAAATATTTCCCCACATAAAAATCAACAAGCTAATTCTCAAATTTATATACAGAAATCTAGAATAGCCAAAATACTTTTGAAAAAAATATATACACTTGGGTGCACCCACTATCTAATATCAAGACTTACTATAAAGATATAGTAATCCAGACAGTTTTGTATGGATGAAAAGGGATAGACACATATAGTTCAAAGGAACAGAACTGAGAAACTAGAAATAGAACCACACAGCCAATAGATTTTCCACAAATGTGTAATAGAGATAGATTTTTAAAAATATGCTGCTAGAACAATTAGACATCCACATGCAAAAATAAATAAATAGGCATTAATCCAACCGTGTACCATAAACAAACTTACAAGGATAGTAAATTTAAGTATAAAACCAAAAACCATAAAACTTTAGAAGAAAACATAAGAGAAAAATTAAGACCTTGGATTAGGCAAATATTTCTAAGATAAAACACAAAGTATGATCCATATAAGAAAAATACTGATAAACTGAATATCATGAAAATTTAAAACTTTTCCTCTTTGAAAGATGAATGATGAGGGGCGCCTGGGTGGCGCAGTCGGTTAAGCGTCCGACTTCAGCCAGGTCACGATCTCGCGGTCCGTGAGTTCGAGCCCCGCGTCAGGCTCTGGGCTGATGGCTCGGAGCCTGGAGCCTGTTTCCGATTCTGTGTCTCCCTCTCTCTCTGCCCCTCCCCCGTTCATGCTCTGTCTCTCTCTGTCCCAAAAATAAACGTTGAAAAAAAAAAAAATTTAAAAAAAAAAAAAAAAAAAAGAAAGATGAATGATGAGAATGCAAGCTGGTGCAGCCACACTAGAAAACAGTATGGAGGTTCCTCAAAAAACTAAAAACAGAACTACCCTACGACCCAGCAATTGCACTACTAGGTATTTATCCAAGGGATACAGGTGTGCTGTTTCAAAGAGACACATGCACCCCAATGTTTATAGCAATACTATCAATAATAGCCAAAGTATGGAAAGAGCCCAAATGTCTATCGATGGAGGAATGGATAAAGAAGATGTGGTATGTGTATGTATGTGTATACACACACACACACACACACACACACACACACACACATACATATAAAATGGAGTATTACTCGGAAATCAAAATGAATGAACTCTTGCCATTTGCAACTACGTGGATGGAACTAGAGGGTATTATGCTAAGTGAAATTAGTCAGAGAAAGACAAATATCACATGACTTCACTCATATGAGGACTTTAAGAGACAAAACAGATGAACATAAGGGAAGGGAAACAAAAATAATATCAAAACAGGGAGGGGGACAAAACAGAAGAGTCTCATAAATATGGAGAACAAACTGAGGGTTACTGGAGGGGTTGTGGGAGGGGGGATGGGCTAAATTGGTAAGGGGCACTAAGGAATCTACTCCTGAAATCATTGTTGCACTATATGCTAATTTGGATGTAGTATTAAAAAATAAAAAATTAAAATTAAAAAAAAGAAAGATGAATGAAAAGACATGCCCAGGATTGAGAATAATTATTTGCAAAACACAAATCTGTAAAAGCACTCCAGTATGTAAAAGGAACTCTCAAAACAAAATCTTAAGAAAAACAACCTAATAAAAAAATTGGCAAAAGATTTCAACAGGCACTTCACCAAAGATACTCAAATATAAAATAAGCACATGAAAAATACTCAACTTGTATGCATTTTGGAAATTCAACCTCAAGTGACAATGAGATATCACCACACACATACAATACTACGGCCAACAAGGATATCACACACACATACCTGTCTTTGTGTTTATGTTTATATACACAAACACATATTTATATATATACACACATATTCATGCATACATACATACACCCGTGCATACCCTCACATTTCGCTAGTGGAAAGCAAAACAGCACTGCCACTGTGAAAGAGTTTGGTTGTTCCTCATCAAGCTAAACATACTTTTATACAACCTTCAATTTCATCTCTAGGTATATACCCAAGCAAAAGAAAAATTCACGTTCACACAAAAAACTATATGTAAATGTTTGCAGCAACTTTATTCATAAGCCCCCCAAACTTGAAAAAAAATCAAATGATCTTCAACTGACAATTACATAAACTGTGGTAGAGTCATACAACGAAATACTACTCAGTTAGAAAAAGGACCAAACTAATGATAAACACAACATAGGTGAATGTCAAATGCATTGGGAGAAATTAAAAATATCATTACAATACTCAAAGTAAGTACAATGTACCTCACCATAATAAAGGCTGTATGACAAGACCACAGCAAATATACTCAATGGTGAAAGCCGAAAGCTTTTTCTCTATGATCAGGAATAAGACAGGATGCCCACTCTTGCCACTTTAATTCAACATAGTACTCGTGGTCATAACCAGAGCAATTAGGCAAGAAAAATAAAAGGTATCCAAACTTTAAAAGAAGTAAAATTCTGTTTGCAGATGACATGACATTACACATAGAAAACCCTGAAGACTCCACCAAAAAACTGTCAAACTAATAAATTCAGGGAAGTTGCAAGACACAAAACACACAAAACTATTTCATTTCTATATACTTTAATAAGTATGAGAAAGAGAAATTAAGAAAACAATCCCATTTACAACTGCATCAAAAAGAATAAAATACCTAGGAATAAATTTAACCAAGGAGATGAAAGATGAGTACAACAAACACTTTATGACATTGATGACACAAAGAAACGGAAAGATAGTCTACACTCATGGTTTGGAAGAATATTGCTAAAATGTCCATACTATCCCAAAGCAATCTACAGATTCAATATAATCGCTATCAAAATTCCAACGGCCACTTTTCCAGAGAAATAAAACAAGTAATTCTAAAATCTGTATGCAACCACAAAAGACCCTGAATGGCCAAGGCAATTTTGAGAAAGAAGGACAAAGCTAGAGGCACCACGATCTTTGACTTTGAACTATATTACAAAGCTTTAGCAGTCAACACAGCATGGTACTGGCATAAAAAGATACGTAAATCAGTGGAACAGACTACAGTCCAGAAATAAACCCACATATATAATCAATTTACAACAAAGGAGCCAAGAATATACAATGGGAAAAGGAGAGCCTCTTCAACAAACTGTGTTGGAAAAAGTGAATAGTCACATGCAAAAAAATGAAACTGGATGTGCATCTTACACTATATACAAAAATCAACTCAAAATGGATTAAGGACTTGAATGTAAGGCTTGAAACCATAAAATTCCTGGAAGCTCCTTGATACAAATCTTAGCAATGATTTTTGGATTTGACACCACAATCAAAGGCAACAAAAAACATGTGGGACTACATCAAACTAAAAACCTTCTGCTCAGTAAAGGAAACCAACAAAATGAAAAGATGTCCTATAGAATGGGAGAAAATATTTGCAAATCATGTACCTGATAAGGGATTAATACCCAACATATATGTAAAGAATCCATACAGCTCAATAGGTAAAACAATTCAGTTAAAAAATGGGTAGGAGATCTGAAGATATTTTTCCAAGAAGCATCAACAGATATATGACAAGGGGCTCAACATCACTAATCATCAGGGAAATGCAAATCAAAACCACAATGGCTCTCATCAAAAAGACAAGGAATAACAAGTGTTAGCAAGGATGCAGAGAAAAGGGAACCCTGTGTACTGCTGGTAGAAATGTAAACTGATGCAGCCACTATAGAAAACAGTATAGACAGACGTTCTTCAAAAATTAAAAATAGAACTACCACATGATCCAGCAATTCCACTTCTGGGTGTGTATCCAAAGAAGCAAAATCACTATCTCAACAAGATATCTGCACCTCCATGTTCACTGTAGCATTATTTATAATAGCCAAAACATGCAAACAACCCATGTATCCATTGGCAGATGAGCGAATGAAGAAAATGTGGTAAAATACACACACACACACACACACACACACACACACACACACACACACACACACTGAAATATTATTTAGCCATAAAAAGGAAAACCTTCTCATTTGCAACAACATGGATGTACTTTAAAGGCATTATGCTAAGTGAAGTAAGTCAGGCAAAGACTGTATGATCTTATAAATGGAATCTAAAAAAACTAAAAATGAACTGTAGACAGAACAGACTGATAGGGAAAATGAATAAAGGGGGTCAGAAGGTATAGCATTCCAGTTAAAAAAATAAGTCTTGGGGATAAGGTACAACATGGTACCTTAGACTTAATATTGTACTATATAGGGGTGTCTGGGTGGCTCAGGTGATTAAGCACCAGGTCATGATCTCACAGCCCATGATCTCAGCCCCATTTCGGGCTCTGTGCTGACTGCTCAGAGCTTGGAGCCTGTTTCGGATTCTGTGTGTCCTTCTCTCTTTGCCCCTCTGTGTGCACGAGCACATACTCTCTCAAAAATAAACATTAAAAAAAAAAAGTTTAAATACTATGCTACATATGTTAACGTTGCTGAGAGAATAGATCTTTAGGGACACCTGGCTGGATCAATCAGTAGAACATGAGACTCTTGAGCTTCTAGAGTCAGGAGTTGTAGCCCCATGTTGGGCATGGAACCTACTTTAAAAAATATATTTTTTTCTTTAAAGATCTAGATCTTTAAAGTTATCATCACAAGAAAAAAACCATCTAAGTATGTGTGGTGATGGATGTTAACCAGACTTATTATGGTAATCATTTCACAATATACACATATATAAAATCATTATGCCATACAACTAAAACTAATATAATGTTAAATGTCAATTGCATCTCAACTCATTCAAGACTATATACTGTATGAATCCATTTATAGGACATTTCAGAATAATCAAAACTAATGGGACACAACACTGGTAAATGGCTGCCAGGGGCTAGGGTGGAAGGAGGGTAGAGTGAAAAAGGAATAAGGGAATTTTTTTCTTATGTACTAGATATATACCTGTTAATTTATAATTACTAAAAATATTGCCATCAGAAATACACTCAGGAAACACAGTAATTTAAGCTTTCTTGTCTCTTGGTAAAACAGAAGTTGGGGGGAAAAACTCCTTTCCCATCCAAAAACCACTAAGAGAGTAAAAAAGGAAAATAAACTAACAGGAATGTAGGATTTCCCTATCCCTAACTTCTCAAGGCATTTATAAATATGTTAGCCTAAAAATAGCATCAATTGACTAGCAAGTAAAATCACACAAATCCATAGCATTTTGCAGACTCTTGGTAACTTAATATCAAAGAGTCACAATAAGTCAACTTTATTATTGACTAATAAATGCCAATTAGAGCTTATGTGACCTGGGCCATTTGAAACGTTAAACCCCTCCCTCCCTCCCTCCTCCCCCTGTCTCAAACACGCACAAGAGAGAGGGATTATAAGCAGTTCAGGGTTGCTAAAAATTATCATGCTAAGTATGGAGATATGGTGTTGTATATAGGAGGGCAGAGGAAAGACCATGGAAAGTTCAAAATTCTGTTTTGCTTTCCTGACTCCTTCCTATAGATCATTTTCCTAATATAAATCTGTTAGCCATAAGACAGTCTAATAATAAACATGATACTACCAGTCTTGGTTGCCTCCTTCTTTCATTCCTCTTTACTTTCTTCTGCTCAGTAGCATTTCTTCTAGTCACACTTCCAAATGGGCCCATGTATTCTACAGAGTCTGATAATATAAGGCATTATAAATGCCTTAACAGCTCTGTACTTATAGGAAATACAAAAATATTTTCACTTCCTGCGATCAAAAAGAATGAAATCTTGCCATTTGCAACAATGTGGATGGAATTAGAATGTATTATGCTAAGCGAAATAAATCAGAAAAAGACAAGTCAGATTGACACAGGGGAAGGGAAGGAAAAATAAGATGAAAACAGAGAGGCAAACCATAAGAGACTCTTAAATACAGACAACAAACTGAGGGTTGCTGAGGGGGGGGGAGGTGTTGGGGGGATGGACTAAATGGGTGATGGGCATTAAGGAGGGCAGGGCACTTGCTGGGATGATCACTGGGTGTTATATGTAAGTGATGAATCACTAAATTCTACTCCTGAAACCATTATTACACTATATGTTAACTAACTTGGATTTAAATAATTTTTAAAAAATAAATAAAAATATTGTCACTTCCCAGCATAAAAGCAAACTATACCACAGCACTGACTGCCATCACATTTAACCCAAGCTTTCCAGCAACCACAGTTATAATTACTAGTGAACAGATCCAATTAGCATAAGATCCAATTCTAAAATGTGTACTCATAGTCTTCTTTGAAATTAAGAGAACCCACTTAAACTATCTGTAAGTAGAGGATTCTTTAGAGTCGGCAACTAGCCTAGCTTCTAGCTCTAAAATAAATCCCTTCTAGGGGCGCGTGGGTGCCTCAGTTGGTTAAGCATCCAACTATTGGTTTCGGCTCAGGTCGTAATCTAATGGTTTATGAGAGCGAGCCCTGTGTAGGACTATGCGCTCACAGTGCAGACCCTGCTTGGGTCGTGCTCTGTCTCTCTCTCTCTCTCTGCCCCTTCCCTGCTTGCGTGCTCTGTCTCTCTCAAAACAAATACATTCTTTTAAGTTTAAAATAAATCCCTTCTATCAGATTTTGAAAAACATATGTGAAATGCAAATATGAGATACATGAAATACATGTAAGTAGAAATCTAGACTTAAGATTATTCCATCTAAAAGAATGATTTTATACCTAAGAAAGCAACAAACTCCAAAATTTATGCTTCTGAGAGTTCATTTAAAATTCCTACTCAGTGATACTTGGCTATAGTTTTAGAAATGTTTATTAGGCCATCCCAAATTTCTATTCAAATATTTCAGAATTAACACATTTTTACTGAAAAACACTATAGTTGCATTGACACATAAATCACTACATTAAAAGCATAAAATGTCTAAATTAATACTTATTCAGTGAAAGACACTAATTTTTATACATGGATACATTAAATATAGCAAGCAAAAGAGCTATACCAATTCAGTTCCATAAAATTAACATAGACAAATGAATTACCTTAAGGGGAAAAAATACTGTAAAATTCAGTTTCCTCATGATTCTCTTTGAAGGGGGGGAAATTAGAGTGCAAGAAATATACCAAATAATAAGGCCCTACGTCTCAGGGGACAGTTCTGAAACGAATAAATGAGAAAGCACTCTCTAGTGATGGTTAGGAAGTGATGCCAGTCATTCCAGAATGGTGACAAAAATATGTACAATAGTAACTAAAAAGCTATATATTCTTTACAATGTTAGTAAAATCAACCTTAACCATAATTTTTTAATACTTATTTTTGAGACAGAGAAAGAGAGAGAAAAAATATGAGTGGGGGAAGGACAGAGAGAGAGAGACAGATAATCCCAAGCAGGCTCTGTCAGTGCAGAGCCCGACGACAGGGGAGCTCACAAATCTTGAGATCATGACCCGAGCTGAAATCAAGAGTCGGACGCTTAACTGACTAAGCCACATAAGGTGCCCCAACTCTAACCAAATTATTGTATATCCTTGCTTTAAAGAATAATCCAGTGAAGAAATGGGCAAAAGACATGAATAGACACTTCTCCAAAGAAGACATTCCGATGGCTAACAGACACATGGAAAAAATGCTCAATATCATTCATCATCAAGGAAATACAAATTGAAACTACAATGAGATACCACCTCACACCAGTCAGAATGGCTAAAATAAACAACTCAGGCAACAGATGTTGGTGAGGATTCAGAGAAACAGGATCTCTTTTGCACTATTGTTGGGAATGCAAATTGGTGCAGCCATTCTGGGAAACAGTATGCAGGTTCCTCAAAAAATTAAAAATAGGGGCGCCTGGGTGGCTCAGTCGGTTTAGCAACCAACTTTGGCTCAGGTCATGATCTCACAGTTTGTGAGGTGGAGCCCCATGTCAGACTCTGTGCTGACAGCTCAGACCCTGGAGCCTGCTTTGGATTCTGTGTCTCCCTCTCTCTCTGCCCCTCCCCCACTCATGCTCTGTCTCAGAAACAAACATTAAAAAAAAATTTTTTAAATAGAACTACCCTATGACCCAGCAATTGCACTACTAGATATTTATCCAAGGGGTACAGGTATGTTGTTTCAAAGGGACACATACACCCCAATGTTTATAATGGTGCTACCGACAATAGCCAAAGTATGGAAAGAGCCCAAATGTCCATCAACGGATGAACGGATAAAGATGTGGTTGTATACATATGTATGTGTGTACATGTACTACACACACACACACACACACACACACACACACACATATACACACAATGGAATATTACTCAGCAATCAAAAAGAATGAAATCTTACCATTTGCAACTATGTGAATAGAACTAGAGGGTATTATGCTAAGTGAAATTAGCCAGCCAGAGAAAGACAAATATCGTATGTCTTCACACATATGAGGAATTTAAGATACAAAACAGATGACCATAAGAAAGGGAAGCAAAAATAATATATAAACAGGTGGGGGACAAAACATTAAGAGATTCTTAAATACAGAGAACAAACTGAGGGTTGCAGGAGGGGTTGTGGGCGGGGGGGGGGGGATGGGCTAAATGGGTAAAGGGCATTAGAGAAGACACTTGTTGGGATGAGCATTGGGTATTATACATAGGGGAAGAATCACTGGAATCTATTCCTGACATCATCACAGCACTATATGCTAACTAACTTGGATGTAAATTAAAAATAAAAAAAAGATATTAAAATTATATTAAAAATAAAAAAATTAGAAAAAAATTTTAAAAGAACTAGCCTCTAATAAAACCAGTAACTTTTATATTGGTAACAGCCTATTATAAGTTTCCTTTAACAACTACCTTAAAATTCTATTATTTACTTAAACATATAGAATTCTTTAAATAGAATATAGAATTATTTAAATCATTAAATGACAGTTTTTCAAAGTTACATAAGATATAAAATACTACAGAAATAAGGTTTACCCCAAATGTGTCAGTTGGTTCTAATATGCCCAGCATTTGTGCCAATCTACAGTTCTACAATAATGCCAAATAGAAACACTATGTTAGATTGGTAATAGTGTGGATATTTACTTTTTGTAGCCTAACCAGAAAACTGGTAATCTATTTTTAGTTAAAAAGCATCTCTCTAAAAACCAGAACAATCTGTTCTCCACTTGTAGATGGGTACTAATTCAATTTTTTAAAATTGTTGAACACTAATGTATGTGGAAAAGCATACAAGATGTATTGCTAACTGAAAACAAAAACTAATTACATATACCATAATCCCATCTTTGTAACAAAAACAACCTGTATACACAAAATGTGTACCAACTTGAATGAAAAAAAGAAAGAAGGATAGAATTGTGGGTAATTTTTATTTTTCTTATTTAGCTATATTCTTTAACTTTTCTATGCTGACAATATATTGTTATTATAATAGGAAGAAAGGACTTTTTAATAAACTACTTTTGAGAGGTTTCAGGTTGACAGCAAAATTGAGCAGCAAATAGGGTTCCCGTATACTCCTTGTCCCCCACACAGTATCCTCCCCCCCCACCCCCGCTATCAACATTCACCACTAGAGCGGTACACCTGTCACAATCAATAAACCTTTGCTGACACATCACCACCCAAAGTTCATAGTTTACAATAGGGTTCACTCTTGCTATTTTACATCCAATGGGCTTTGACCTATCTATAATGATAAGTATTTACCATTATAGCGCTGTACAGAATAATGTCACTATCCTAAAAATCCTCTGTGCTCTGCCTACTCATCCCTCCCTCCTCTCTAACAACCGGCAATCACTGATCCTTTGACTGCATTCACTGTTTTGTCCTTTCCAGAAATGTTACACAGTTGGGAATCATACATTATATAACCTTATCAGACTGACTTTTTTTCCACTTAGTAATATGCATTTCAGGTTCTTCCATGGCTTCTTGTGCCTTGATAGCTCATTTCTTTTTAGCAATGAATAACATTTCACTACCTGAATGTGCCAGAGTTTATTTATCCACTCACCTACTAAAGGACATCTTGGTTGCTTCCAAGTTTTGGCAATTATGAATAAAGCTGCTATATACATCTGTGTGCAAACTTTTGTGTGGACATAAGTTTACAGTTCCTTTGTGTAATACCAAATGAGCATGACTGCTGGCTGGATCATATGGTAAGACTATGTTTAGTTCTATAAGAAACTGTCAGTCTTCTAAAGTGACTGCACCATTTTGCATTCCAACCAGCAATGAAAGAGCTCCTGTTGCTCCACACCTTCTCCAGCATTTGGTGCTGCAAATGGCTTGTGGCCATTCTAATAGGTGTGCACTATTTCATTATTATTTTTAATTAAAAACTAAAAAGGTTTTGACATATTTGAAGATACACGTGAAACTTTCACATTTTTAAAAATAATCTTTGACAGGTGTGCGTGGGTGGCTCAGTCAGTTAAGTGCCCAACTCTTGATTTCAGCTCAGGTAATGATCTCACAGTTTGTGGGAGCCCAGAATTGGGCTCTGTGCAAACAGCAAGGAGCCTGCTTGGGATCCTCTCTCCCTCTCTCTGCCACTCCCCCTATCATGCACATGTGGCACTTAAAAAAAAAAAACTGACATAATTCTAATAATCTAGCATGTTATCAATACTGAGAAAGTTATATATTACCTACAGACACCTGCAAAATATGAAGATAAATAACAATTTTGTACTCTAAAAAACGCAAAGATGAATAGAAGAAATTCTACCAATTAAGAAAGGTAATTTTAAATAACTGAGAATCAACTGATGGTTGATGGGGGATGGTTGGGGGGGGTGGGTGATGGGCACTGAGGAGGGCACCTGTTGGGATGAGCACTAGGTGTTGCATGGAAACCAATTTGAAATAAATTTCTTATTAAAAAAAAGAAGGTAATTTTAAACTTACAGTCACAAAATGAGTTACATAAAGAGATCACTGTCCATTTAAACATCCATATTTTCCTTGATCAAAGGCAGTATATTTAAGCATTTTTGCAAAATGTATAGTTACTAAAAGCCTAAAACCGTAGAATACTGTGGCATATAATTTCTCTAAGGTTTATTCATCTGTTGCACTCATAATATTTTCCTGAAGCTTTTTCCAATATTTTGATTACAGAAATTAACCTGATTTTCCTTGAGCATTATTTAAGCTATGAATGAAGGATATTTTTCATCTATAAATCACTCATATACATGCGTAACAGTATTTTTATTTTATGTTTTAAAATTTTTTTAACTTTTACTTATTTTTGAGAGACAGAGCATGAATGAGGAAGGAGCCGAGAGAGGGGGAGACACAGAATCCAAAGCAGGCTCCAGGCTCTGAGCTGTCAGCACAGAGCCCAATGTGGGGCTCGAACCCACAGACTATGAGATCATGACCTGAAGCAAAGTTGGACGCTTAACCAACTGAGCGACCGAGGCGGCCTGTTTTATTTTATTTTTTTTAACTTTTACTTATTTTTGAGAGACAGAGAGACAGAGCATGAATGAAGGAGGAGCAGAGAGAGGGTGAGGGTATTTTTTAAAATGTTATTATGAGGAGCGCCTGGGTGGCTCAGTAGGTTGAGCATCCAAATTCGGCTCAGGTCATGGGTTTGGCACAGTTCATGGGTTCAAGACTCCCTACCCCACATTGGGCTCTGTGCTGACAGCTCAGAGTCTGGAGTCTGCTTCAAATTCTGTATCTCCCTCTCTCTCTGCCCCTCCCCTGCTCGTGCTGTCTCTCAAAAGTAAATAAACATTAAAAAAATATGAAAAATGTTAATATAGCCAACTGCATCTAAAGGAAATACTAGATGTTTTTAATTTAGAGATTCAAAACCATATTCTTCCCAGAATATAGACATCTAAATCATAAACACTGTATCTAAAAGCATGTTTTAAAAACATACTACCAATAACACTTCACACTATATTTATTCTTTAGTTCAATAATTTTAATTCAAATAAAATACTCCTCAAATAAAATAACTGACTTCAGCTGAGTTCATGATCTCACAGTCCCTGAGTTCTGGCCCCACGTCGGGATCTGTGCTGACAGCTGGGAGCCTGGAGCCTACTTTGGATTCTGTGTCTCACTCTTTCTTTGCCCCTCTCCTGCTCACTCGCTCTCTCTCAAATATAAACATTAAAGAAAAAATATATAGTAATTTTCTTTCCTGAGATTGAAAATATTTGTTTCCCCAACCACCTCTGAGCACGCTGTAAGAAGTAAAATCATCAGTGTGTGTTTCCCTGTCTCTCCTTCTTGAAACCAAAGTGTAATGACCAAAACCTTGAGGCCTGGTGTTATCCACTGAAAATGTCCCTAGATGCCTAAATCCATAAATCCATGGCATCTATACAGGCAAGAAAAGGGGCTCTGGGTGGCTCAGCAGGTTAAGTGTCCAACTCTTGATCTGGGCTCAGGTCATGATCTCAAGGTTTGTGAGTTCGAGCCCGGAGTCAGGCTCTGTGCTGACAGTGCTGAGCCTGCTTGGGATTCTTTGTCTCCCTCTCTCTACCCCTCCTCCCCCCCCCCCCCCCCCCCGGCCCATATACAGGCAAGAAAGAATTTTTTTTTAGCCATCATTTTGAGCAGTCACCAATTGACCAATCTAGAAGGCACAACTAAATCAAGCAGCTGTACTAATATGAAAGTAAGAAAGATCTACTGCATAAAACTCATGGCAGTCTAAAAAATACTGATTAATGCAACTATCATGACTCCAAGAAATACTAAAATGACAAACTGCAGTTTCATAGCACACACTGAAATCCTCTCTAAAAATGTGGTTCTCAACTAGCGGTGATTTTGTTCATTAAAGGATATTTGTCAATGTCTGGTGTTCTGGTTGTCACAACTTGGGGGAATGGTGTTAATGGCACCTAGTAAGTAGAGGTCATGGGTGCTGCTAAATATGAGCACTCTCTTTGCTGATAACGGTTGTCTATTACTGCAAGAATGTTTACCTAATTTTTTGTGCTATTCACAACAGACTCAGAGCATATTAAAGTTTAAGCTGGGTACTTGCTGTGTTGAGCACGGAATGTTGTATGTCTAAGTGATGAACCACTAAATTCTATACTTGAAACTAATATTACACTGTATGTTACCTAACTGAAATTTAAATAAAAATTTGAAAAAAAATAAATTGCACACCTGAAGCTATATTAAACTGTATGCTACCTAACTGGAATTTAAATTTAAAAAAGAAAAAAAGAAAGAATGTGTAGTGTAAAATGTTTATTTTATAATTTGCAGAGATTTACTTCATTCCCAAGTAGATAACTGATTTTGTAATGGTACATGAGAAAAAAGATAAGCTGGATTATTAATATTTCCTCATGTTCCGAAACAACAACAAATTAAACCCTATTTGTAGCATGTTCCTATTTCTGTGGTGCATACACCCCCATGTGTATTTGTGGTACAAAATTTCCAAATTTTGAAAGGCAGATTTCAAGCTGTCAACAGGATGCCCAGTAACATATCATTATATTGTATTTCAGAAGGAAATAACCTCAAAATTATTATTAGTAGTAAATAAGTAGGAAATTATGAGTTTTCAGCATTTGCTTCTAATATGGTTTAATTTTGTTATGTAAATAACTTTTTAATAGGTTGGATTCAGTAACTGGCTTGCAAAATTCCTGAAAAATTAACAACAAAATAGTAACAACTGGTTCTTTCAAACCAGCTCAAGCCAACTCTAGCATTCCACTAAGTATAGTAAATCCTGACTTCCCTCTCCTATAGATGTTCAGTTCCTTGGGAGTTAATTCTGCTTCACTAAAAAATTCAAAGCAAGCATCCAACTTGCTCTGTGTAAAACTTAACTTACTTCTAATCCATCTCCAAAGAGGTTCATTCATTAAATAATAAGACATAGAAGCTGTTCTTTATGAGCATGTATACCTCCTATTATATGAGAACAGGATTAAAATTTTGGAAATAGAAGGAAATGGATGATTTCCTTCTATAGTCCAGTGGTTCTCAACCTTGGATAGCCTTTAGAGAAGGAACAGTATGATTCTCTACAAGCTCTTCCATAAAGTTGAGGTGAATGTTATCTAATATCAAAACCAGACAGCACCTAAAATGTTTTTTTAAATTTTAGCAAATCAAATCTAGTAATATATAAAAGGAAGATACATCATACCAAGTGGTGCTTATCTCAGGAATACAAGGGCTAACATTCCAAAAAATCAATACAATCCACCTACATTTAGATTAAAAAGCATTTGGAAAAATCCAAGCAGCATTCCTATTTAAGATCAAAGAATTCTCTTTTAAAAAATAAAATGGATGGGAATGCAAGCTGGTGCAGCCACTCTGGAAAACAGTATGGAGGGTCCTCAAAAAACTAAAAATAGAACTATCCTACGACCCAGCAATTGTACTACTAGGTATTTATCCAAAGGATACAGGTATGCTGTTTCAAAGGGACACATGCCCCCCAATGTTTATAGCAGCACTATCAACAATAGCCAAAGTATGGAAAGAGCCCAAATGTCCATCGATGGAGGAATGGATAAAGAAGATGTGGTATATATATATATACAATGGAATTACTCAGCAATCAAAAAGAATGAAATCTTGCCATTTGCAACTATGCGGATGGAACTGGAGTGTATTACGCTAAGTGAAACTAGTCAAAGAAAGATAAATATTATATGACTTCACTCATATGAGGACTTTGAGACAAAACAGATGAACATATAAGGGAAACAAAAATAATATAAAAACAGGGAGGGGGACAAAACATAAGAGACTCTTAAATATGGACAATAAACAGAGGGTTGGTTACTGCAGGGGTTGTGGGAGGGGGATGGGCTAAATGGGTAAGGGGCATTAAGGAATCTACCCCTGAAATCATTGTGGCACTAACTAACTGGGACGTAACTAACTAACGGGGACGTAAATTTTTAAAAAATAAAATAAAAAATAATAAAAAATAAAAGGGAACATACTCAGTCTGATAAATGGCATCTATTAAAAAGCTACAGATATCATACTTCATAGTTAAGTTCTAAATGCTTTCCTGCCAACATCAAGAATAAGGCAAAGATGACTGCTCTCATTTCTATTCAACTTTGTTCTGAATACTGTAGCCCACACAATCAGACAAGAAAAAGATGTAACAGGCACTGAGATTGGAAGAAGGAATCAAACATATCTTTGGTCTCAGGCAACATGACTACGTATATGCAGAAAATGCTACAAAATCTACAAAAAAAAGATACTAGAATTAATAAATTCAGCAAGTTGCAGGAAACAAGATAGAATTACCCCCAAAATCTATTTTATTTCCAGATACAAACAACAAGCAATCAGAAGCTGAATTTTTTTTTTTAATACTTATAATAACATCAAAAATTATACAATACTGGAGGGGCACCTGGGTGGCTTAGTCAGTTAACTATCTGACTTCGGTTTCAGGTCATGGTCTCACAGTTCATGAGTTGGAGCCCAGTGTCGGGCTCTGTGCTGACAGCTGGGGAGCCTGGAGACTGCTTCGGATTCTGTGCTTCTCTCTCTCTCTCTGCCCCTCCCCAGCCTGTGCTCGCTCTCTCTCCCTCTCAAAAACAAATAAACATTAAAAATGTTTTATTAATTTTAAAAAGTTATACAATACTGGAAAAAAGATGTGCAAACATAGTATAAAACTCGTTAACTCACTAGGCTGTACACGTGAAAACTCGTTAACATAAAACTCGTTAATTCACTAGGCTGTACACGTGAAACTAATGTACATCATGTGTCAATTATATTCAAATTAAAAAAAAAGATGTGCAAAATCTGGACATTGAAAACTACAACGCTGACAAAAAGTAAAGAGCTAAATAAATGGAGACATACATCATCTTCAAAGAACAGAAGATTCGGGGCGCCTGGGTGGCGCAGTCGGTTAAGCATCCGACTTCAGCTCAGGCCACGATCTCGCGGTCCGTGAGTTCGAGCCCTGCATCGGGCTCTGGGCTGATGGCTCAGAGCCTGGAGCCTGTTTCCGATTCTGTGTCTCCCTCTCTCTCTGCCCCTCCCCCGTTCATGCTCTGTCTCTCTCTGTCCCAAAAATAAATAAACGTTGAAAAAAAAAATTTTTTTAAAAAAAAGAACAGAAGATTCAACAGTGTTAAGATGTTAATTCTCCCCCAATAGATCTATACATTCAATGAAATTTCAATCAAATCCAAGCAGGTAGTTTTTATAGAAACTGACAAGCTCAGGGGTGCCTGGGTGGCTTAGGCATCTGACTTCAGCTCTGATCCTGATCTCGCAGTTCGTGGGTTCAAGCTCCATGTCAGGCTCTGTGCTGACAGCTCAGAGCCTGGAGCCTACTTTGGATTCTGTGTCTCCCTTGCTCTCTGCCCCTCCCCCACTCACGCTCTGTCTCTCAAAAATAAATTAAAAAAAAAAAAAAAAGGTAAAAAAAAAAAAGAAAGGAAATTGACAACCCATTCTAAAATTTACATGGAGGGGTACCTGGGTGGCTCAGTCGTTAAGCATCTGACTTTGCCTCAGGTCATGATCTCAGGGTTTGTGGGTTCGAGCCCTGCATGGGGTTCTGTGCTGACAGCTTGGAGCCTAAAGCCTGCTTCAGATTCTTTGTCTCCCTCTCTCTCTATCCCTCTCTGCCCCTTCCCCTGCTCACTCGCACTCTCTCTCTGTCTCTCTCTCTCTCAAAAATAAACATTACAAAAAATTTATAGGGGCGCCTGGGTACCTCAGTGGGTTAAGTGTCAGACTTCAGCTCAGGTCATGATCTCACAGTTCATGAGTTTGAGCCCCTCGTGGGGCTCTGTGCTGACAGCTCAGAGCCTAGAGCCTGTTTCAGATTCTGTGTCTCCCTCTCTCTCTGTTCCTCCCCTGCTCATGCTCTGTCTCTGTCTCTCCCTCAAAAATAAATAACGTTAAAAAATTTTTTTCTTAATTTATAAAATTTACATAGAACTACAAAGGACCTAGAACAAACAACTTTGAAAAGGAAAAATAAAATTAGAAGCTTATACTACATGATTTCAAGAGTTATTACAAAGCCACAATAATCATGGCAACAAGTTAGCATAAAGGTAAACAGATCAATTTGAGAACAAAAAGAGAATCTAGAAGTAAATTCATAGGTATAAGGTCAATTAATTTTCAACAGAGTTGCCAATACAATTCTAAAGGGAAAGGATAATATTTAATAAATAGGGCTGGAGCCATCAGATTGCCATATTCAGACAAAAAAGCCTCAACCTTTACCTCACACCATATTCAAAAATTAACTCAAAATATGTAACATGTATTAATTTACATGTATTATTAATTCACTAGTAATCACAACTATTCTAGATTGTAGGAGTTTTCCTTATGTCTGTTTTAGAGAAACAGGAGGGCTGTAAAAGTAAAAGCTAAAATTATAAAACATCCTGAAGAAAACACAGGTGAAAATCTTTATGACTGTAGGTCTGGCAGCAATTTCTTAAATAACAGAAAAGCATGATCCATAAAACAGAAAATGTGAGGTACCACTACACCCCTGCTAGAATGGTTAATATTACAATGGCTGACAGGTAAGAATGTGGAGCAACAGGAACTCTCATACACTGAAGATAAGGAAAAACAGTAAAACTTTGGAAAGCAGTTTGGCAGCTTCTTTAATAGTTAAATATATACCTGTAAGACCCAGACATCCCAGTACTAAATACTTACCCAAGAAAAATAAGAACATATGTCCAAAGACTCAACTGATCTCCAATGTTCTTACCTATGATAGCCAAAAACTGTAAACAACCCAAATGTCTACCAACAGGCTGACAGATAAATAAAATGTAGTAAATACAAGAATGAAATATCACTCAGCAATAAAAAGGAATGACCTACTGATGATACACATGACAACATGAAAAACTTTCAAAATAATTTCGCTGAGTGAAAGAAGACAGTTTTTATTGAATCACCATTTCGCATACCGGAAACATAACATAATGTATGTTATCTACACCAGATTTAAATTTTGTTAAAAAAAAAAAAAAGAAAACAATTTTAATAATTTAAGCAAACTGATTCTTTAGGCAAACTGATTTTTTAAAAAACTGATCTAGAAGCAGGGAGGATAGAAGCATAGGAGGTCCAAACAGGTCCTGATTTTAAAATAGTCCAGCACAATTTCTACATTAAAAAGTTGAGAATTCAATTCTCATTTTTTTCATATGAATAGCCCCCTCAGAAACCCCAAAGATAGATGGATAGATGATATTATGGCTAGAGACCCAGGAATACCGAAATCCTATTACTATCATACTCTTAACACCCTAAATCCACGTAACCTGAATGGACTACATAGTGACTCAGAACAGTTTGTTTTTCTGGCATGGGAACAACAAACTTAACACCTATTACTGTGCAGTTGACCATTCAACATACTTAGAGATAACACAAGAGAAACCATGTTCCCATTTCTCTAACAAATTCTCATGCTAGCAGTTCTTTCTTTCATTTCCTACTTTGTCACTAACACAGATACAAAATAAATAAATAAATGGCTTGGAATTTTTTTATTTGTAGTCTTATCCTCTAAATTCACTGTCAGCCTAACTCCAATAGTACTCACATCCCTCTTAGAAGATGTAAGATATCCAGATAAGCAAGAAAAAAGCCACAGATGGAGAACAAAGTTTCCACCCTGTTACGTACTTAAGATGCTATTATGTAGTCAAGACAGATCTATCCAATATATCTGGCATGTGTTCAAGGATAAACATGCAAAGTCATTTGTCTATTCTCCAGCATGCTCCTTAGCATACTGATCATTAAAGGTCACTGTATCTGACTGGTGCAAATTCTCATTTGAATTTCTCTTTTTCATTACAGTATACCTACTAAAGTTAAGTGGGAGAGAGAAAAAACAAAAGCAAGAGTATTATATTCACAAGGATGCCTACAATATCAGAAAATTTACTTCAAGCATTCTCCTAAAATTGCCAATCAATAACAAGTACTGCCCAAAGTATTCTCCTAAATCAATTGACTGTGCAATCTGAAAGTGAGTAAACAAGAATCCACAACACAGTCTGTGTCTTCAAACCTACCAGAAATGAAAACATGTTTGCTGCTAAAAACAAAGAGTAAATATGTTCAGACTCTGAGACAAGATGCAAGGGCATCTGTAATCTGTAAAAAGATTATAGATCACCTAGATAAGCCACATTGTTAAAAAGTAAGCATATCAACGATTGAGAGTTCTTATCAAAGTTGACAAATCCATTAGAAAAACTGTACTCAGCCAACATGTTTAAAAGTGGGGGGTGGGGGAAGCCTCAAGTAACATTCTAATACTTCATAGGAAATAAAATCACCTTTTTCCTTCTTCTACCTTCCAATATCAGGCTCTGCCTCTCTAATGGTATATAAAACCAAAGAATTTAATATTTCACAAATGTAATGTCTTGAGTGTATGTAAGCAAAAAATCATCTGTGTAGAACTAAGAATGCTGCATTGCATCAAGAAAATATAAACACTAATTCAAGAAACTGGTTTCTGTTACTAGAAAACTAAACCTGATAGTATCGATAAAAATTTAACTAATGAATGTCTCTTCATATTGAATAGCTCTTCTAATTATTTTAGCTTTTCTATTTCTTTAGAAAATAACTTAATTAAATCTTGACTAACAATGAAAGTCTGGTAGTAATCAAACTATCTCACACTTTTGATCTGAATCAAATAATACAATGCTTCGTCATTAGATATACTCAGCAAGATACACACTTAAAGGTGTTAAAACTAGTTTAACATATCTGAAAACCAGGGTGTGTAATTTAGAAAAGCCATATGTAAATACAAGAATCCATTAAAAATAGTGGAATAAAACAGAAAAGCCTTAGTAACCAAACTCTAAAACTTGATAAGGCACAAAGAAAAGCTCCATCAAGGAAAGGGTTCCAAAGTGCCAGCACCTTATTATGAAAGAATTTAAAAGGCAGGGCCAAAGCTGACTCACATTGATCCAAAACAGATAGCATCAAACAATAGAGCTAATCCTTAACTTTTTGGCAGGAAAAAAATGCCTAAGGAGAGTACCCACTCCACTCATATAAATTACTGCCAAGAAAGTGGTGCTTTGTACTGAGCGGAAAAGGTTGGAAGGGAAGGGGTGTCAGCTTTAAAACAGTTCCTAAAATAGTTGCTTAAAAGGATAAAAAATAAGAGAACTTACAAAGGCTTTGAGTCAAGCTTGATTCCAGGAAAGGATACTTTGGCCCTCCCTATGTAAAAGCAAAAACCAGCCATTATAAAATACAGATACCCAGATTTTGTCAGCAGAAGGAAGAGTATTGTTCATCGTTTCCCCACAAAGGTAGCAGTCTTTAACTTGGATTCCTACTTTTCTCCTTGACAAGTAGATAACTGCAAAAGCAACAAAGCAAACTAAATATAAAACTCTTCTGAATTTCAATCCTGTAGTCAAAATGCCAACCTCACAAACTCATTAAAGGTCACGGAGAAACAAATTTCCTGTTTTGTTACTTAAACTCATTACCTTCCTCCTAAGCTAACCAATACAGAATTTCCTTCTTGTTTTGAGGCTAACAAAATGAGGACCGTATACTTGCAACATACTAGGAACAGGCAGTTACCCCAGAGTCAAGGAATAGAATTTGATAACCACTTTCTAAAACCCAATTACACATAATGCACACCTATTATTTCTCCATTCGAGAAAAATCTAAATGAACATTTTTATTAGCAATTTTTTAAAACTTTATTTTGAAGCTGTTTTATAAAAAAAAAAGACAGTATAATGCTTTATAAACATTTGTCAAAACTCCTGCATTATAAACTGTCAAAAATCCATTATTTTTAATTATTAGAACTGTGTTCATTGCCCTAAAAATCTTATAGTCTAGGAAAGATGAAGAAAATGTAAACAATGATTACTGTATTGTAAACATTTATTTCCCATCTCTTTCTAAAATGCACCTAAAGTTGGGGCGCCTGGGTGGCGCAGTCGGTTAAGCGTCCGGCTTCAGCCAGGTCACGATCTCGCGGTCCGTGAGTTCGAGCCCCGCGTCAGGCTCTGGGCTGATGGCTCAGAGCCTGGAGCCTGTTTCCGTTTCTGTGTCTCCCTCTCTCTCTGCCCCTCCCCCGTTCATGCTCTGTCTCTCTCTGTCCCAAAAATAAATAAACGTTGAAAAAAAAATTTTTTTTAAATAAATAAATAAATAAAATGCACTTAAAGTTGCACTGCACAAAGGATATATAACATTGTTTACAAATAATTGCAATTTTTAAAATGTTTACTTACATTTGAGAGACAGAGACACGGTGTGCAAGCAGGGGAGGGGCAGAGAGAGAGGGAGACACAGAATCCGAAGCAGGCTCCAGGCTCTGAGCTGTCAGCACAGAGCCCGATGCAGGGCTCAAACTCCTGAGCCATGAGATCATGGCCTGAGCAGAAGTTGGACACTTAACCAACTGAGCCACCCAGGCGTCCCTACAAATAACTGTAATGAAAGAATGTGTGTAAATTCCAAAAAGGGGTACTAAGAATAAAATCCAAATAGAGAGGTAGTTCTTGACTGGTTTGATGAATTCACTGTGAAATGTGCTACAAGTGCTGTAATTCCAACTAATAGTAAAAATGGCCTAAATTTGTCTACAATTTATATATACTATATATGTATTAGTATTGCTATCCCTGTCCTCTTACCAGCATTCTAACAATGAAAGAAACAAGAAGAGTTACAACTATTTCTCAAAGATATAATGAGGATAACGCATACACTCTTAATCATCCTTAGTGTGTATGTTGAATGGCTTTAGCCTTCACTCTATTAAAATATGACTCTCTCATCACTCAAATGAAAAATGTTCTTTATTAAAATGACTTCAAAATTACTAAATCAATTTTCAACCCTCTTTTCAGTCAGCTCATCCTATATGATTTCTCTGGTTTTACAAACTGAGGACCACCCTCTACTTCTTGAAACTTTTCCCTTATCTTCTGAATCAGATTATAAATAGGCTGAAGAAGATAGACTTGAGTGGGAGAGAGAAGAAAACATGCACTGAATGCCAGTTTGTGTCCAGATACTGTGCTAGACTATTTGCACACATTATCACATTTAATTTTACTAAAATTAAAACTACATATTAATTCCCATTTTGCCTATGAGAAAGCTGAAGTACAGAGAAGTTGTGAAACATCCAACACCTCACTGAGTAAGTGGCTAGACTGAAATCTGAATATGGATGACTCCAACCACAAAATCCAAGATTCCTCTACTAAAACATGACAAATTTAATTCTAAACATTTATAGAGGAATAAATAAATAAATAAGTAAAACATTTCTGCAGGGAAATGCAGAATAATCTTATAATCTTGGAGTGAAGACTTTTCTAAACAAAGTAAAGACTATTAAAAAATGGCAGATTAAACAATATAAAAAAAATCTAATGTCTGTAAGGCAAAGAGCTAAGTCATAAAGTCAAAAGATCAAGAGGAAACTGGAGCAAAATCTCTAACATTTATAATGGATAATGAGGCAGTGATTCTAAAATATAAACAGCTTTTACAAATCAATAAGAAAAAAATGTCAACACCCCAACAGAAAAATTGGAAGTAAAGGTCATAATCAGGCAAATCACAAAAGATTGGCCAAAAGAAAGGTAAACGGAAATATAACATTTTTTTAAACGTGTATGACTTTATTATTAGAATAGCAAAGATTAATAACATGAATAAGAGTTTGGGGAAACAGGCATCCCATTACACAACTGATGGGAATATAATTTTATACATCTCTAAAAGGTAACCCAACAAGATATTTCAAAATTTTAAATGTGTAATCATTGTAATCCAGCAAGTTCACTTCTAGAAATTTATCCTTTAAAAAAGTGTGAAGGTACATTTATGTGTCTTTTCTCTGCATTAGTGTTGGAAATTGTCAAAAATAAGGAAATCAATTAATTTACCAGTCAGTAGGGGACTGAATTATAGCACATCAATAAAATGGATTACAATTCATCCATCAGAAAGCATAATGTGTGGAAACGTAAAATGACACAGCTGCTGTGAAAAAGTTTGTCAGTCTTCAAAAAATTAAAATCAAACTGCCATGTGTTCCAGTAACTCCACCCTTAGGTATATACCCAAGAGAAGTGAAAACCTATGTCCACACAAAAATATGGTAATAAATGCTTAGAGCAGAATTGTTTATAATAGTTGAAATAATATAGTATAGTACAGTATATAGTATAATATCATATCATATCATATAATAATAGTGGAAACAACCCAAATGTCTATCAGTTGATAGATGAATGAGCCAAATATGATATGCCCATATAAGAGCATATTATTCAGCCATAAAAAGTAATGAAGTACTGGGCACCTGGGTGGTTCAGTCGGTTAAGCGTCTGGCTTTGGCTCAGGTCATGATCTCACAGTTCGTGGGTTCAAGTCCCGCATCAGGCTCTGTGCTGCCGGCTCAGAGTCTGGAGCCTGCTTCAGACTCTGTGTCTCCCTCTCTCTCTGCCCTTCCCATGCTCACACTCTGTCTCTGTCTCTCTCTCTCTCTCAAAAATAAACAAACATTTAAAAAAATTTTTTTTAAAGTAATGAAGTACTATTACATGCTACTACATGAAATCATCTTTAAAACATTACACTAAGTGAAAGAAGCCAGACACAAAAATTCACATATTGTATGATTCCATTTACATTTAATGCCTAGCAAATCCATAAGAGAAAAAGCAGACTAGTAATTGCCAACAGATGAAGAAATAGGAAAACAGGAATAGCTAACAGGGATAAGGTTTTCTTCTGAGGGTGATGGAAATGTTTTGAAATTAGACAGCAGTGGTGGTTCACAACACAGTGAAAATACTAAAACCACTGAAGTATACACTGTAAAATAGTGATTTTTGCAATATGGTGATATCTCACTTTTTAAAAAATGCTGTATTTTTTTTAAAAGCATGGGGCAGATCTACTGATCAAAAAAATGGCCATAATACGTTGTTAAATCAGAAAGCAAATTTAAAAATCATGTAAGTTATGGACGTTTATGTGGTTATATATTGTACATATTGCCTAGAAACAGAAAACAGTTCATACTACCAACAGTCTTTGATCTCCCATGAGATAAGATGACCAGGAAATTATGGTCTTCAGTATCATTTTTTTATCTAGGGAGCACATATTATTTCCAAAAGCAGACATGAAAAAATGTTGCCACCTGAAAAAAAAAAAATAGCATAGTACTATGACAAAAATACACAAATAGCTTGAAACCAGAACATAATACAAGCAAAGATTACTAACCTGGTGTCTGGAAAAAAAATTACATCACCACTTCTACTCATCTCTAATGAAAATTTAGTACCTCTTTCAATTAGAGCTAAAACACCTACCATGATACTAGCAGTACCTGTAATTTTGGTCACTAACGTAAGTTATTAGTTATTACAAATATCTCAAGATATCACCTATATATATCACTACTTCAAAATTATAGTAGTTATTTAGATCTTGTAATTTAAATGTATTGGCAAAAAGGCACAATATCAATATCACAAATGTTTTTATATATTTTAGTATTTTAATATAACATGTTCCTTTTTCATCTTATTTTCTTTTATTCGCTTAAAATCATTGTTCTAAAAAGGCTCTACAGCCTTCTGCAAAAGGGTCTATACCAAAAACATCCACCCGTATCCAAATATACCACTCATCCATTAGAGGCAGAAAGGGACAACAATCATGAGGCTATTCTAATTACTCAGGCATAAAGCAATTAGGGCCTAAATCCAGGCAAAAATAGAAATCATTCCAATTTTAATCAATTTGTCTAACACTGAATTCATAATTTTCTTCCCCGAATTGTCTCCTCCTTCTGGTTTCTCAGTCATCTGACTTCTTCCTTCATATTCAATCACCAGTGTCATTTTATTAAAAGCTCTAGTTATCCCAACTGACACAGATCTATTTCTTGACTTAATCACTTTGCATTTTAACTCTTTTAAAAAAGAGCCTCCCTCCTCCCATTCTGACTTCAAATGATTCTGCATACCTCAACCAGATAACTTCTTAAATAATTTCAACCTGCCACCAACCTGCTCAAAACACCCAATGCTCTGAATGTGTTTAACAGTGGTATTGATAATTATGAGTAATCAAAAGTAATATATAGCTATGCCCTAGAAGTAGTATCTAAAACAACGTTATAACAAAATTCAGTCATTAATAAGAGAATCTCAATTTACAGATGTAAAAACCACTTGGTTGCTCCAGAGTTGAACCTAGGATAAAACTAAAATTCCTTACCTAGGCATTCAAACCCCTCCCTAATAATCATGTTCCAATTTGCCTTATCAGCCTCCTTGTTTCTACTGAAGCTAGGGAAATTAACCAGAAATTAACTAAATTTCTCTTTCCTACTTGAACCTGGACTTGTCTTTCTGCTACTATGTATCTGTTGATGTAATTTCTACACATTTGCAATGCCATTATTCATTTATTTAGTAAACAGTTACTAAGCCCCTAATATATACTAAACACTCAGTACACTGATACACAGTAGGAGGAATTTAACCCTTATAAACACATGGGCTACAAAGTGAAGTATTTCTGCCCTTAAAAACTCACAGTTTAATAGAAAAGTAGAAACAGAAACCAGGTAAATACAAGACAATCCAGTAAATATTATGAAAAAGGAATGCACAGGATGCTATGGAAGCACAGAAAGGGCCTAAAGCAAGGACTAGAACAATCATCAGGCAAGGTTTCCTAGAGTAGAAACTATCTAAGGTGAATTATCAAAAAAGTCATAAAGTGTACGATACTATAGGCACATGCAAACCATAAACTGGGCTATCAGTCACTCAACATGGCAAGTCTAGGGAATATGTTCAGGAGAGAGGAGTAATAAATGATAAAACTGGAGAAGTACACAAGGATAAGATCATAATGGGTCTTACATATAATCCTATGAAATCTCCACTTTCTTTTAAAAGAAATAAGCACAGCAGGATATCCTGGAAAGCACACAGGTTTAGGAATTCCAGTGACCTAAATCTGAATTTGAGCTCTGTCATTTCCTTGCTAAATGAATTTCATCAAATTTGCCTCTCTAAGCTTCAGTTTCCTCAACTATAAAATAGGGATTAATAATATCAATTTTGCCAAGATTCTAACAAGAAATCATGTAAATCTCCCAGCAGAGAGGTCAGCAAACTACAGCTTGGTTTGCAAGCAGTAAACGGTTTTACATTTTTAAGGACTGTTGAAAGAATAAAGAACTACGACGAAAAAAAAAGAATATAGGACAGAGATCTTAATGTGACCCACAAAGCCAAGATATTCACTATATAAGTCCCTTAGCACATAGTATGCAACCAAAAAATAGTAACTATTACTAAAGGATTTTAGGAACGGGATGTAAGCAATGCCAAATGAATTTTTCAAGGATTTCTCTAGTGATGATGTATACAAAGGAATAGAAGTTAAAGGAACAAAAATGGATGCTGCAGTGTTCTACTACATTTTCCTTTCCTTCCTTATCCTAGCCATAAAGGTGAGATCAACTTCTATCTCCTCCTTATCCCTGTAGATTACCAACCCATATGTATTCTGTATGTTATAGCACTTAATAGTTTTTGTCAGTTAGCATATACTGCTTATACTCACTATTCATCTGGGCGTAAATAAATTGCTTATGTAAATCCCTTATATGTGTAAGTAATAAAAGAGGAATTTTATTTTGGAGCATTTTGGAGTCAAGTTATTTAACTTGTATGGCTCCCAATTAAAAAAAAAAAAAACAGTAATGGCTAACATATATTGTTTTTAGTTTTGTTTTGTTACTACAGATGTGCCACATACTATTCTAAGCACTTTATAAGTATTACTTGGGGGGGGGGGGGGAGCCTGGGTGGCTCAGTCAGTAAAGCATCCAACTTAGGCTCAGGTCATGATCTCACGGTTTGTGGGTTCAAGCCCTACATTGGGCTCTGTGCTCAGAGCTCAGAGCCTGGAGCCTGCTTCGGATTCTGTGTCTCCCTCTCTCTCTGCCCCTCCCTTGCTCACACTCTTTCTCTCTCTCCTTCAAAAGTAAATAAACATTAAAAAAAATGTTACAGGTATTACTTGATTTAATTCTCACAACCCTGTAAGATAAGAGCTATTATTATCTCCTCATTACAGATGAGAAAACTGAAGCATGGAGAAGTAAGTTTCCCAAGAGCTAGGAAGTAAAGGATCCAAGGGTTCACATTATTAACCACCTGTAGAATAAGAATCATACTCTAATACACAGAATTTTCACGAAAATGAATTTAGATGACACACTTAAAGGGAAGCGGATGGCTTTCACAAACCTTAGTACTCAGGAGCTCAATAAATATCTGTTCCATTTCCTAGAAGAGACTATTCCAAACTTTCTATTACCCAGAACCCTGAATACAATAGCTGATAGCCAGTAGAAGCTTCTTGTTTATTAGTAAGTTATACTTTAAAGTGATTAAAATTTTTACACTGTTTCAACATTATCATTTGGTACATTATTCACAATAGATTATTTCATAAGTTGCAGAAGACTGAACTAATAATATGAACCTATAACAGAACATATTCATACCAGTTTTTTTGGTTTTCCTTTAAATATAAGCATTATGGTCACACAGACATAAATATATAAAGATCTCAAGAAAGTCTTTGTATAAAGAGACATTTACAGTTGGTATACCCTAAATTTAGTTCTATTCTCTTAATAGTTATTAGTATTATAGAACTCTGATCTACACTACTCATTTAGAGACTCTAAGTAATTTGGGGGAAAAAGATAAAAGATAAAGTGCTATAACTTCTACTTGGTGTCACCAATTTCTATTATTAATAAATACATAGGAACAGCCTCAAATTACCTGGTATCTATTTAGTATGAATGATGAGTCTCTCACAACAAAGTAAACCACTTATTTCTTCAAAAAACTTAAAAATAAATTTTTATCTACAATGAGATTTTAACATGATCTAAAAAAAATGAAATGTATCCTACTACATACAAAAGAGAATACAAAACAAAAAATCTATCACCACTTTGCAATTCTGACTTGTAAACAGGAAGATTCTTGGCTAAACCCAAAGTTACTTAACTTCTGAAACTTATGCAGAGAAATAACATTTTTAAAAAATACTTATTGACGGGCACCTGGGTGGCTCAGGTGCTTAAGCGGCCAACTTCAGCTCAGGCCATGATCTCATGGCTTGTGAGTTCGAGCTCCATGTTGGGCTCTGTGCTGACAGCTCAGAGCCTGGAGCCTGCTTCAGATTCTGTCTGTCTGTCTCTCTCTCTCTCTCTGTCCCTCCCCTGCTAGCTTGCGCTCTTTCTCAAAAATAAATAAACATTAAAATTTTAAACTAAATAGATAAAATAAAAAGTATTTACCGAATCAGAATTTAACTGCATATAAATACAATTAAAGTCCCAAAAATTAAAGGGTAATCACATCACTGAAACATAACCTTACTTTGCAGAGTAAAATTTCCTAAGAAAGCTATCAAGTTTTTTAGAAAACTTACAAAAACAAAACTATTCATTCTGAAATATTTGGGGGAAAAGTCTGGTAACAACCAGGTTCAAAGTAAACATGGAATTCTTCATTAACCATGCCCTTGGGATGCTGGAGTGCCTCAGTCGGTTAAGCATCCAACTCTCGATTTTGACTCAGGTCATGATCTGGCAGTTCGTGAGTTCAAGCCCCATGTCAGGCTCTGTGCTGACAAAATAGAGCCTGCTTGGGATGCTCGCTCTCTCTTAAACTTAAAAACAAAAAACACCATACCCTTGGCATCACAAAAGTTTATTCCCATCTTTTTAATTCTATGATTAGTTCTTCATTTATGATTCAGTATTCTCTCTGCTTCTTGTATCCCCCACCAAACTAGCTATTAATGTAATCAGGGGAAAACATCCCATTTTTACTGAATGTTTTTCAAAAGAAACAATATTCTCCACTGCTCCTCAAGGATGTAAGTTATTCAGAAAATCTTCAGAAAAGGATTAAGAACCCTCCAAATGTGCATATGGGTCAATGGGAAGACATTAGAGAACATAAAGGAGTAGGGAGGGGAGGAAATAAGGAAGAAGGAAAAAGAGGGTAGGGAAAGCTAGGCCCTCATTACTGGACACAGTATCTTCACTTTTGTAATTCATATTCCGTATTTCCCTCAAAAACAACCCTAATGCCCCAAGATCCCTTCATGAGAAAAACATTCAACAAACTGGTTACAGAACTTCCTCAACCTAGCAAACAGCATCTATTAAAACCCCACAGCTAACACCATACTTAATAGTGGAAGACTGAATGCTCTCCCCCAAGATCAGGAACAAGACAAGGTATCTGTTCTTGACACTTCTTTTCAACAAGGTCCTGGAGGTTTCAGCCGAGATAATTAGACAAGAAAATGAAACAAAACACATCCAGATTAAAAAAGAAGTAAAAACTATCTCTACAGGTGATACGACCTTTGTTATACAGAAAATCCTATGTAATGAACTAAAACAGTATTAGACCTATTAAGTTCAGCAAGGTTACAAGATACAAGATCAACAGACAAAAATCAATTGTATTTTTATACACTTCAATGAACCCAAAGATAAAACATTTACATTTACAACAGCATCTAAAAGAACAAAATATTCAGGAATAAAGGCAGCAAAATAAGTATAAAACCTAGACTCTAAAAACTGCAAAATATTATTGAAAGAAATCAAAGTAGATCTAAATAAATAGAAAGACGTCATGTTTGTGAACAGGAAGACAGTATTGTTAAGGCAATGCTCCCCAAATCGATCTACAGATTTGACAAAATTCCGTCAAAATTCCAGCTGACTTCTTTATAGAAATTGACAAGATTCTGTAATTCATATGGAAATAAAGGACACCCCAAATAGCCAAAACAAACTTGAAAAAGAACAAAGCTGGAGGACTCACACTTTCCCAATAACAAAGATATAGCAGTCAAGACAGTACTTTGGTATAAGGAAAATCAAACAGATCAACGGAATAAAATTTTAAGTCCAGAAATAAACCCTCATGTTTATAGTTAACTGATCTGAGAGGAATAACAAGACAATTAAATGGGCAAAAAAATGGTACCGGGACAACTGGATATCCATGTCAGACTCCCTACATCAGGTCATATGCAGAAATCAACTCAAAATGGATCAAAAATCAAATGTAAGTGCCGAAACTAAAAAAAAAACTCCTAGGACAAAACAGAAGGATAAATCTCCATGACCTCAGATTAGTAAATGGTTTCTTAGATAGGACACCAAAAGCACAAGCAACAAAAACTTAGACTAGACTTCATCAAAACTTAAAAATTTTATTCTTCAAAAGACATCATCAGGAAAGTGAAAAGACAACTCACTGAATGGGGGAAATTTTTGCAAATCATGTATGTGACAAAGGACTACTTTCTACACATACAAAGGACTCTTACAACTCAGTGATCAAAAGATAAATAACAATTTAAAAATGTGCAAAGGATTTGAATACACATCTCTCAAATATAAGTACATAGATAAATGATAGATGACAGGTAGAGCGATACAAATGGCCAATAAGCAAATGAAAAGACACAGCATCCTTAGGGAAATGCAAATCAAAACCACAATGAAGTACTACTTAACACCCACTAGGAAAGCTATGATCAAAAAGACAGATATAACAAACGTTGGCAAGAATGTGGAGAAACTGGAGCCCTCCTACACTGCTGGTAGGGATGTGAAACAGTAAGGGTGCTTTGGAAAACAGAAGTTCTTCAAAAGTGTAAACATAAAGGCACCATGGGGTGCCTGGCTGGCTTGGTTAGTGGAGCATGCAACTTTTTATTTCGGGGTTGTGAGTTCGAGCCCCACAGTGAGTGTACAGATTACTTAAAAAGTAAAATTAAAAAAAAAAAACAAGGGGTGCATGATTGGCTCAGTTGGTTAAGCATCCGACTCTTAATTTTGGCTCAGGTCATGATCTCATAGTTTGTGAATTCCAGCCTGGCATCAGGCTCTGTGCTGACAACATGGTTCCTGCTGGGATTCTCTCTCTCTGCTCCTCCCCTGCTTGTTGTGCTCTTTATCAAAATAAACATTTTTTTAAAACTTAAAAACAAGCGAACACAGAGGTACCATATGATCCAGCAATTCCCCTCCTTGGCATATATTCAAGAGGGCTAAAAACTATGTACACAAAAACTTGTATATGAATGTTCATACCTGAATTACTTATATAATAGCCAAAAAGTAAAAACAAACCAAATGTCCATTAGCTGATAAACAAAATGTAGTATTTATCCATATGAAGGCATATCATGCAACCATAAAAAGAATGAGTACTATAACATGAATGAAACCTTGAAAACAAAGTGAAACAAGCCTGTAATAAAAGACCACATACTGGGGCACCTGGGTGGCTCAGTCGGTTAAACGTCCGACTTCAGCTCAGGTCACAATCTCGCGGTCCGCGAGATCGAGCCCCGCATTGGGCTCTGGGCTGATGGCTCAGAGCCTGGAGCCTGCTTCTGATTCTGTGTCTGCCTCTCTCTCTGCCCCTGTCCCGTTCATGCTGTGTCTCTCTCTGTCTCAAAAATAAATAAACGTTTAAAAAAAATAAATAAATAAAAGACCACGTATTACACTACAGTTACATTTGTATGAAATGTTCAGAATAGGCGAATATAGTCAGAAAGCAGATCAGTGATTGCCTAGAAGTAAGCATATGGGAGAATGGTTGGGGGGGGGGGGTACTCTTAAAGGATACAGGATTTGTATTTCAGGTGATTAAAATGTTCTAAAACTGTGGTGATGGCTGCACTACTGTGAATATACCATACACTACTAGTTATATATTTTAAATGGGCTATTTCTATGGTAAGTGAATTCTATTTCAAAAAAGCTGTTACCAAAAAAATTCTCTCAATTTAAGTAGTCCCTGACCCACCCACCATTCCATTTCATGTTACTCCTTCACAATGTCTGCAAACAGTTTATACTGTAGTGACTTGGGCTTGTTCATTAAATGTTTTGAAATAACTAAATCCTATGTTTTATCTCCTTTACTCATAACCTACAAGTTTTGCAAGGGCTTCTTCTAGTTCTTTCATACTTCTCTTTAGAATCAAGTATAATAATGGATACAGAATGGGCCCTCAAATAAGGGCTTAAATTTTCAAAATGCAAAATATTAAAAATATGTACCAGGGAGAAGTTAACAAGACTACTCAAAAGCCTTCCTTCCTTCCAAAACTCCTATAGATTCCTAACCAAACTGTTCAAAATAAAAATAAGTGAAGGAGAACACAGCACTAAGTTTTCACATTACAATAATCCTAAGTAATGAAAGAATAACTTGTAATTCAATTAAAATTAAAGTTGTCCAGAGATAAAATTCCCTTAACAGGCTCAGTGTTAGTGCAGTTAATCAAAGAAAATTGTAATATCTTCATCATGAAACATGAGCACAAAGTTAATAATTAAACCTTTGTTGTTTATTTGATGATTTTATTGTTCTTTCAGGGTGAAGTCTCACATATATTAAGATGACTTTAGAATTACAAAAACAGCAACAGCAAACAGTAAAACATAGTAAGGTCCACAAAATTTCCTTAAAGTTAATAATAATATTTTATCCTAATAGAAAGTAAAAATTCAAAACTGTTTGCCAAGAAACTATAACCCAGAAACTGAAATTCAACGAATTTCAAAGTACAAAGAGAAAAAAGCTCCAACAGCCAGAACCCAGTAGACCACAATGAAGAGTAGATAACTAGACAGTAAAGGAGAGACCTACTAAAGGTTATAAAATCCAATTGTTATGTTCTCTGTGAAATTTCTCTCTTTAAATAGCATGATTTCACTTGTCATTCAAAGTCCTCATAGAAAAGAGCTCTTCCTCCTCTTGTGGCTTTAACTCCTTCCTTCTCACCCCACCGGGCCCAATTTTACTCTTTGAAGATGGAAAGCAATTTTTAAGTATTATAACTCACCTTTTTGACAGAATTTCATAAATATATGCTATCATCTAAAACAACATCATGAAATGCCCCAAGCTGTCCACCATCTGGGGACTACATTCCCATCTCCCTTGCATTCCAATAAGGCTCTCTGACAACTTCTCACCAATCAAATGTGGGCAGATGTTGGTCACTTTAAGTCTGGGAGTTCTTAAATGGCCAGTAAGCAACACGCAGGGCTCCAAGGCCCTAAAGAATGGTGGAACCATACACAGATATAAGGAGTCAGGGTCCCTCAAACACCACACAGAGGAAAGCAACAAGTCTGCTAACCAGGAGCACCTGCACAGAACTGTTACACGTGAGCAAAATACAAACTTACATGTGTGAAGCCACTGAAATTCTGGTGTATTTATTACTCTACTTAACGTTATCCAAAGTAATATGTGCACAAGTTTAAGTATTTCAATTCCCCCTAATTAAAGACATTTATAAGGGATGTTTTGGAAAGACTGTTTAAAAGCCCATTTAAGTAACATTAAATTTTAAAACAATTTTCCACCTTGGTTTTGTTGTAACATAATTACTTTAAACAACGATAGAATGAGCAGTTCCACTGTTAATAAATTTTACTGTCCACGCCTTAATATTCAGTACTTTCATGATTACCAAGAAATGTTTTCCTCACAACAAATGAACATAGGAGAAGGGAAGAAAAAATAAGATAAAAACGGAGAGGGAGGCAAACCATAAGAGACTCTAAAATGAAGAGAAGAAACTGAGGGTTGCTTGAGGGGAGGTTGCTGGGGGGGATGGGCTAAATGGGTGATGGGCATTAAGGAGGGCACTGGTCAGGATGAGCACTGGGTGTTATATGTAAGTGATGAATCACTAATTCTACTCCTGAAACCAATACTATACTGTATGTTAACTGACTGAAATCTAATAGATAAATTTTAAAACATTAAAAATATAAAAGCCAAAACAAAAAAGGTTTTCCTCAATTTTCTCAAATTAAAAAATTATGAAGTGTTTTAAAACACTGTAATTCATAATGTTTAATTTGTAATATCAGATGTTTGCCCTAGTTAAGGACAAAATTAATTTCTATTTCATTGTTTTTAAAGTATTAAAAATTATAGTTTTAGTATATTTACTCATTTTATTATCATTCATAATGCTTAAGGAAGAATTAATTCTTCCTTTAAATATAACCATATGGCAGATTAATTCTGTTCATTGTAAATGCACACACAACCATAAGACACACTTTAACAAAACCATGATATTTTGCATTCTACTCTCCTTCACAAAAGTGTCGAAATTTTGGAACTATACTAGTTTGTCTTTAATCTTAGCATTGCTGATATAAATATAAATAAGGCCAAACTGGGAGCCCTGCATTAGTAAATAGATATTACAAACTTAAACCAATGAAACTTCTCTCAACATCCTCTTCACCCTGCCCTCACCAAAAAAAAAAAAGAAAAAAAAAAATCCTTTCAACTTCTCCATTGCCTTTACCTTAAATTGCAAATCATTTTTTCCCACCAAAATACAATTAAAATGAAATGAAAAACACATTTACGACTCCAAACAAAATAATAAAAATGGAAAGCTATTGAAAGTTGACTGAAGATTTTTCCTTAAGCTATTCAGGAAAATATTCCAAGAGGGTTTTGTTTACCAAATCAGTCAACATGAACTAAAAGAATTACACAGCAATTTTTTTGGCACTCATACTTTTGTATAAAGGTAAACTCTGATTCCTTGATCCATTTTAATGCTTGACTGTATGGGAGCATGTATGTGCTGTATACAGCTTAAGGCACTATTTCCAGGGCTACATAGTAAGAATTCATAAAAAGTAATGAAACTGCGATGGCCTATTCAAAAATACTAGGGAAAAAAAGTATGACTAGATAGCCTCTATAAACTAATGTAGTAGGCTACTTTAATGATAGTCTTATTTCTAGGAAAAAGACAAAATACAACATCAAGAGTTGTTTATATATACCTTATGTATATCGAAGGACTCCGAAATGTTCTCCTGTGATTTTTTAACTTACAGTTACATAATATTGTTCTCAGTTACCAAATGGGTATTTGTACTTAAACATGTGTTTCAATGCCCACAATCAGGGCTGCAGGAAGAAGAATATTTAACTAAGCATCTACTATGTGCCAAACAAGTTTTCTCATCCTACCCTCAGGACAACCTTACTATAAATGTATTATCTCCTTGTTACAAATGAGAAAACAGAGGCTGACAGACATTAGGTAACTTGCTAAGGTCAAACTGCTAAGAAATAGGGCACAGCCAGAGTTCTGAGGTCTGTAAAACAAGTCCTTTTTTCCATTTAACTACAAGTGTTGTTTTTCCTGCAATGGTCTTAGAAAACAGCTCTCCTTCACTCCTTTTCTTCCCTCCCAGTGAACAGCCTGGAACATTTCTTTGTGAAACCAGGTTTAGAAATGGAGCTATCTGGCCATTATACACAGCATGGTCTGCGAGGATCAAATCTATATCATGACTTTATCTATAGGGCTTTAACTAGATGAGCTAACTAATTGCAAACGAAAAGAGGGTGCAGTAAAATAAATCAGCAAGTAATTATCCAAATACGAATTTATATTTGGGTCTAAAATGCACCGTGTACCTCTTTGCAGGTTCAGCTTTACAGTTCCATTCTGCAAAACAGCCTTCCAGAAACACCCACTGGGTAAGCAAATAAAGGCTGTTTGATCTAGGTTTGGGAGACTGAGCGAAAACTTGTTTGCAAGCGACTATCTTGATTGGCAATTAAGATAAGTAGAGACAATAAGGTAGTATCTCCTAAAATGTAGTACTGTGCTTCCAACGTGTGCAAACTGCTTAGCTAAACTCCCTGAAAACAACCCACCTAAACAGCCTATAAGCTAAATAGGACGATGACAGCTACAGTAACTTCCTCTTCCTCACCGACCTCCTCGGCTCGGCGTGTACACGCCTTTCCCCCTAGGAGGCAGGATAAAACAATTTCAAACGTACAAAATCGATCCAATCTCACCAACACCACAGAACAGGGAAGCCAGCTTCCATTTCTGCCCCCGCCTCTCAAGAAAATTCTTATCTTAAAAAGATGCATATATCTTATCCACGAAAAAACAGGCAACGAAGACTGAAAATGTGCACTTAGTCCCTCCACCCAGCCTTCAGGGAAAGATGAAGAGAAAGGATCTGGACACCGCGTATTCACCAGATTTACTGCTTTGATTCACTTTCCCTCGGGTCCCACCGTCGGCTAGGGGAAGAGCTTGCAGTTCGAACGCCAAAACATGCCTTCGCCTCCCTTCAGCAGACGCGGAGGCGGCCGAGGCGACGGCAATCCGCGCGTCCCGCCTCCGACCCTCACCTGCCCAGGCCCGAGGCAGCGCCCTGGGCCCCCGCGGGCCCGGCCTCCCGGGAGGCGTCCGAGAAGGCTGGCGGGAGGCTGGCGCACTGGCGGGAGGGCGCCGAGGCGGTTAGGCCGCGCTGCAGGCCGGCGCGCTTCCTGCCGGGCCCGGGAACAGCGGCGCGGCCCCGACCCGCAGCTCTCCGGGCCTGGCTGCCGTGCGTGTGCCGCACACACACTCACCCTCCCCGGCCGGGTCGAAGCCCGAGCAGCGCTCACCTGCGAGGCACCGGAGCCTCAGACACAAAATGGGGGTAGGGGGAGGCACGCCACTCGAGGGTCCCAGACACACGAAATCCACCCCCAGAGTCCAGGGCCCTGGGCGCTGACCCCCGCCCCCCACCCCCAACACACACCCCGGAACCTTCGCCGCCTCCGACAGCGATACGGGTCAGCCCCACACCCGACACACACCCACTCGCTCTGGGTCCTCAGGCAGCCTCCCCGCCGGCCAGGGTCCCAACTCGCACACCCACACGCACATTTGTCCCTCTCCCACCTCATTTCCCCGGGGACGCGCTCCTCTTCCCAACACTCTCGATTCTACTGGGAGGCACAAAAACACTCTACCTCATTCTCTTCCTCTGGCCCAGAAGGAGCAACAGCAGCCATTTCCCCGCGGCAGGGGAAACAGACACACACACAAACACGCGCGCGCGCGCACCAGGCCCCCACAGATGCTTCCCCTCCGAAGCCGCGGCCGCAGACGCAAACACAAACACCCACGGGCGGGCCTCACTCCCGCCCGCCCCGAAGGGAAGCGGCCGCGACAGGCAGGGCCCGGACCTGGCTTGCGGGCGGGTGGGCAAGCAAAGGCGACTGGGCCTGGGGTCGCGGAGGGCCTTTGCCCCCTCCTCACCTGCATTCAGCGCGCCGGGGTCCGGGCGGCGACGGCGGCGGCGGCGGCGGGGCGGCTGCTGCTGGTGCTGGTGCTGCGGCGGCGGGGGAGGCGGCGGCGGCGGTGGCGGCGGGGCTGAGGGCAGCAAAGACATGCAGGCAGCCCGCCGGGGGGAGAGGCACCGGCCGGAGGGGACGCGGGGCGGGCGGGCCGGGCCGGGCCGCCGGAGGAACAGCAGAGGCGGCGGCGAAGAAGACTGCTGCTGACCGGAGCGAGGAGACGGACTGGGGGCGGGGAGGGGGACGAAGGGCCGCGCCGCCGGGTTTCGGGGACGGTGACCCTGGGCACTCAGGAGAGGCCCCGCGGCCGCGGCCGCCGACGCGAAGGCCCCCGCCGGAGGAAGCTGCGCCCCCGCAGCCTCTGAAGCCGCGGCAATTACTCCGAGAGCGGCGCAGAGCCTGGCCTTGGCCTTGGCCTCCTGGCGCTGGGGCTGTCGCCGCTGCGGGGGTTGCTGCTGCGCCTGCTGCTGCCGGGCCCGAGGCTGCTGTACAGAGACGCTAGCTTTCGGTGCCTTCGCTCTCGCTCACACACGTTCACACCCCCGAGGGCCGGGGGAGAGGCGTCCGCGCGATATCGGTATTGAGATTAATAACAAGGTGCAGAGAGTGCGAGAAGGAGGAGGGTTGATTGACGTGGAGGGGCTGGCGAGAGTCAGTCACTCCCCTGCGCGGGGGGGGGTGGGGTGAGGGGGAAGGAGGCGGAGCTCCAGCCCCGCGCCTCGGCCCCGCCTCCTATCTCCGCGTTTCGTCCTGGCGCGCGTGCGCGCGCGGCTGCCAGGAGTCTTACCCGTTTTCTTCTTTACCCTTATTGCTTTCTTACTCTCTTTTCTTGGCTTGAGTGACGAGCTGGGAAGACTGGTAAGGTATCAAAAATTCACGTCCACAAACCATGGTGGGGAAGAGACTGGCGAACCCTCCTCACCCTGTGTTCGTGCCTGGACTCCGCGCCGTTTACTGAATGCTCTCCAGAGGCTGCCTGACCGCGGGACCGAGCGCTGGTCTGGGGAGCTAATGAGACTCCAGGTGAGATGAAGTGACGGAAGGAAAAGGGTTCCTGACCTCTTCGATGTCTGTTTGTTTGTTTGTTTGTTTGTTTGTTTTTAAAGTAAAACATCTGTTAAGTTGTGTCGCGAAAAGTAAATAAAAGAACGTGTGACGCTCTGCGATAACCCCCGTTGTATTTATTTTCTAATTCCCCCTTCTCGCGATAGAATTACGTTTGTTTGGCAGTGCCCCCTACGGTATGAAAACATCAAATGTAAACTAGAAAGATGAATGTTTACTTGGTGAATGTGGCCTTGACATTTTAAATTTCTGGGGTTTAATTATGTTTTTGTGGGTCAGCTTCTGCTTTTACCACCGGTAGTCCAAAAATTATACCAACTCTAGAGGCAGAACAGTGCTATTGCAGTTTTGCACGATCTTTCAATGCAGGCTCCAGACTTGTGTACTTAAGCAGCATAAGGGTATATTAGCTGTGTAGAGTATATTTTTCCCAATAAATGTGTGTTATTTCCAGAAAAATAAAAGAAAAAAATGTGTTGTTTAGCATACTAAGCATGTTGTATTGATTGCAATTAATTAGGCCTTATTATTGAATGCCAAAGGCCTCCATCTCCTGGGGGAAAGATGTGGTAAATACAAATAATCATTTAGCCAGAAGTGATCAGACATCAAAAGAGTCCACCTTTGCAAAAGAACAATTGCACCACTTTCATTTTTGTCACCAGAAAGTGATTGAAGAAGCCCCTTAAGACATAGAAGACTGTGGCCTACTCTTGTTTTCCACCTGTGTTAAGTTTCTATTTCCCTCTAGCATTCCCATTCCATCTTCTTGATAGATGTCAAAATGGCCTTAATCCTGGAGGAAACCTCACTCATTGCCAACCGTCTTCAGTCTAGGCTGATATATATGAATAGTTATCTCTGACTTTGTAAGCAACAAAGAAACAAATCACTTCAGGAGCCCAGAATAGTAAACCTGCCTGAATGGCACTTTGTCACAGCATTTCTCCTTGGCACACACACTCTTCCCCAAGGAGAAATACTACCAACTGTTGAAGAAAAGAGGGTAGTAAACACCTGAAAAATAAAAATGTAATGATGGCATATCTGGCATATCCTCAAAGATTTATGCTTCAAATACATATAGATATATAAATTTCTAGATATTTACATATAATAAACAAAGATCTATGGAGGGGTATTATGTTCCAGACATTTTATATATATATATATATATATATATATATATATATATATATATATATGTTTATATTTAGCCTCAGAAACACAAAGGTAAGCATATGTAGGCCCTATGAAGTAGCTCACAATCGTTGTAAGGGAAACTGTCTCTAAACAGGAAATTCTCACAGAACAACCAGAAATAAAATTATGAAACGTAACACAAATAGTCACGATACCCAGGAGGCTAAGGCCAATGGCACTGGTATTTTTAATTGAGCCATATAATATCTGTCACTCTCAGGCTGATTAGCAGTAATGACTGAAGATGGGAAAACCTTTGTGGACATTAAGGAAGCAATAATAAACGGTGCAAAGGTTTGCTGGTCCTGAAGCTCAGATTTATATGAGGGATATTCATTGTTGGTCTCTAATTTTTACATAGTAAATGATCACAATCCACTGAATAATCATAATTGTGACATACAGAATTAAGAATAATAGGTTGTTGGGTTTTTTAATTTAAAAGTCAATTGGATGCAGATTAAGTTTAAATAATCTCTACCCTCAGGAATGTTCTCTTTATACCATAGCAAATGTATTGACTCACTAAAAACAGGGAAAGCAGAACTTTTACATATTAATAAGTATAACCATATCATCCAAAAAACAAGATTGTTTTTCTCATTTGGTATGAGATTGAGATCAGAGAAATCGTTTTCAAATAGTTGGCATTGTATAGATGCTGAGAAATTAAATCTTCATTGATACTAAAAAACTAAGATTCCAATTCAAAAGACATTCCAACAACAACAAAAGATTAGCACTTAAGCCATTTTTAAAAAGCAGCTTTATAGTAGATCAAAGTTTGCAACAGAATAGTAACCTGTTTTTGAGGTCTCATTTCATGGGAACTTTTGATGTTTGTAAGATATTACAATTTTTTACAATTTTTTATTAAGATTAAAAATAAGAACACAGTAAGAAAGTTTTTAAAGAAAAGTCATTTATCCAATTGAAAGTTTCTGGCTTAAGTAAGGCCTTTTGACCAAGTTAGTACTAGCAGCACTGCATAGGTACAATTTGTTCTGAAACAAACCTTAAGTTTACTTGCATTGTTACAGAACTGTTCATTCCTTCTCAATAAAAAAAATAAAAATAAAATTTAAAAAAAAAAGGTACTTGATGTTCTAGTGACCACCTGTGTCTTTTCCAAATTAGCAATAAATATTTGATCTCAGTATATCTGATCTCTCTCTGTTTTTGCTGCCAGTAGCACAGCTAGCTGGACCTATAAAATCCTTGAGAACTATGTTCTTTTATCTGTTTTCTGAAATTCTGTTGAACGGCTTGCTCAAAAGGCAAAGAATGAAATTTTTTATTCAAGAACATTATCACTATTTGGTAAAGAATCAACTAAATTTGATTTTACTGATTTCAGTACACACTTTTATATTAATAGTACATAATTTTTCAAGAAAAGTATCACATTTAAATTATTGAGTAAGATATGATTAGTAAAATAATTAAATATAATTTGCCTCATACTCATTAGTACAAGTTTTAAACAAGTATTAATCAAGATGATCTTGAATTTTTACTTCCCATACCTCCTGACAGGGCATCCAAACTATATTCCAGTGACATATTACACCTTTTACTGAACAACACTCTTCTCCATCTTATCTCTTACTCACCTTATTCGTCTTTTGTCTCCTTCTATCCTCATCACTTTACTTTTAATATTTTCAGGTACCATCTGCCATGGGTATATTCATCCAAGAAAGGTAGCTTTACTCATTGCCTCTGCCCCTCTCCAGGTCCATCAACTCTCTCTTTCCATCAACCTCCCCTTTCCTTTCTCTAAAATGACCATGGATGACACCAAAGACCATCCCACCACCTTAGCCAAAGATGAACAGTTTTCACCATTAAATAGTGTGCCATATCGTATGTTAGCTCTAGATAAAATGGCAAAGTAGGCAAAGTTCATCTTGGTGTGCTCCTGCCTCCTCTTCCTATACTTCCCATCTCAAGTCCCTTGATCCCTGAATATTCAGAATCACCACCTCCACCCCATCAACATCAGTACTACTCTTTCTACTTCTCTTATTCCAGAAATTTTCTAGTTTAGCACTACCACTATCAATAAATACCTAGTGCTTCAGTTTGTCAAGGATTTACAGGCACCTGGCATGCTATGCAATTAATAAAATCAATTATTTAATGCTATATCCCAAGGAACCTCATGTGGTCTTCAAAAGGATACTTCAGAAGCCACCTAGGGGACCAGATAGGTGGGACTTCAACTGGAAAGCTTGTACTGTTTTACATAATGACCTTCTGATCGTCTCCCTGGTAAGTTTCCTTTTCCTACAAACAGTGCTGCTTTCTTTTGGGGAAACTGTTCCTGCCTATACTATATAAACAGGTGACTCTAATGGCAGCTGCCAGCTCAGTCCCCAACTTTATGGCTAGAGGTTAGGCATATGACTCAAGCCAAAGGAAGCAGAGCTCTTTCCCAGGATGTGTTCAGGTGGAGCTAAGGGAGGAAGGGTTATTCCACCATAGTGATAGCCTAAGAAAAGAAGGAAGTCTTGATAATGCAAGTGGCCACATACTGCTTTCTGTAGCATGAAGCCATTACACAGAGTTAACAGTATTTCAAGAGAGCAAGTCCTGGTGGTGCACCAGTCTGGGTTTCCAGTCACCCATGAGGTCCAGCTGCACCTTTTCACATAGTGTAGTTAAATTAACTAGTAAATTCTCTTCTAGACTAACTTGACTTAGACCTCTACAACCAAAACACCCTAATACATTGTGTTTCTGAATGAAAGTTCGTTCAAAGAACGCTAACTGCTGCTAAATAAATTTGAAAGTCACTGAACGGAACTATAATAAGGCACTATTATTGGTTGAATCACAGTCTACCAAATGTTGAAGGTCACCTTGTCCTAATTCCTCATTTTCCACATGAACAATCGAAGGCAAAGTGACTTGCTAAACATTATACAGGCAGTCAATGGCAAAGTCAGTATTAGAAACTGATTTCTACCTTGCTCAGTTGTTCTTTTCATTACACTATCCTCTCGCCTGTTTAATTCCTCCCAATGGTATTTTTAAAAGGCAATTATTTAGAGATACAGCCTTAATCTTAAAGAATAAATCACAACAGTAGCAATTTCACTTACTGACTGTTTAGTGGGAAGATATCCAGCTGCATGGAGGCCATAACAGACACCTTTTCCTCTTTAAGCCTCTCATGTGTTGTTCATATTGGACCCCAAACTCTGCACCTAAGATGGTCAGATCCACAAGTTTTAACTACCATCTCTACACTTATAATTTCCAAATCTACATCTCCAATCCAGAGTCCTCTCCACACATTCAGACCTACATTGTCAATTTCCTTCTGGTTATCTCCACCCAGACAGTGTGTACATATTTCAAAATCAGTATGCCTACAACTGAGCTCATTGTCTTTCCTCCAAAATCTATTTCTGATCTGTGTGACCCTCTCTCATTAAAAATGGTACCACCGTGCTAATATAATCTTGTGAATTATTCCCCAATGCAGAATCCTAGGAATCATCTTTAACTTTTCTCCCTTATCATCACCACAATCTATCACTTTGAACTACTAAATATTTTCATTAACCTATTCCCTCCATACTAGTGAACTAATGTCTTAAGTCAGCCTGTTTTCCTCTTGCCTGAGTTTTTGCATTTTGACTATTAATGCCTCCCTACTAAGTATCATCCCAACATCCTTCTAAAACATATTCTATTCATAATACTCTGCTCTTTAAAATATTTCGGTGACTTCTCAGAATTTATAAACTAAAAGCCAATTTCATAAGCATATACATCCCTTATGATCTACCTCTCTCTTACCACCATCCCCACATGCTGCCTTTAACTATCAGCCTCTCTCTCTCACCCCTACTTCTTTTTTTTTTAATTTTTTTTTAACGTTTATTTATTTTTGAGACAGAGAGAGACAGAGCATGAACGGGGGAGGGTCAGAGAGAGGGAGACACAGAATCTGAAACAGGCTCCAGGCTCTGAGCTGTCAGCACAGAGCCCGACGCGGGGCTCGAACTCATGGACGGCAAGATCATGACCTGAGCCGAAGTCGGCCGCTTAACTGACTGAGCCACCCAGGCGCCCCACTCACCCCTACTTCTAATGAACCACTTATTTCCAAAACAGGATATGCTCTCTTAGATATCTTCACACAACCTGCTTACTCAGCATAGTATGCTCTTTCCCATTTTGTCCTCCTCTTGAAATCATTCTTCAAGATTTAGCTCAAGCATCACTTTCTTTGTAAAGCCGTTTCTAAAAGCCCTACTGTGTGTTTCCTTAGCACACTGGGCCCGCTTCTATTACAATGTATGTGGTTAATTAACCAGTAAATTCTCTTCTACATCCAAACTAATTTGAGCTAGACCTCTACAACCAAAACATCCAGACTAACACATTGTTTCTGCATATGGGTTCTTTCAAAGAAGGCTAACTGCTGCAAAATAAGTTTGGAAATCACTGGACTAAAGTACAATAAGGCATTATTATAGGTTGAATCTCATTTGTGGAGATGAACTAGAAAAGATTCCTCGTCTGTATGAATGCAGTCTATCAAAGCCCAGCCCACACTCACTTCTTGGCCAGATTACTACGTGCAATATGCAAATCGAGCAACCATATCATGGTATACTGTAATTATATATGTAAGAAGGTAACTGTCCTTCACATCTTCAATTTTAAGCCCTGTTTTTGTTTCTAGCACAGCAAAGAATGATATATAATGCTCAAGGAACATCTTTATAATTAATTAATTACTGGTAGCACTTAAACATACCATGTGGTCTGAATTTACTAGCAATTAGCTGCTATACAAGAAATCAGAAATAACCATAACTTAAACTAAATTTTATTTTTTTCTCACATAAAATAAATCTAGTAGTAGTCAATTCAGGGCTGATGTGGCACATCCATGGTCAGCAGGGATCAGTCTCCTCTCTGCTATCCTTAAACATGGCTTCATTTCCTGCCTCAGTGTCCAATCAATAAAGCTGTCAGGGCCACTTCATATGGTTGTGTAGTTTGCCAGTGCAAAGGCACTTAACCAAGAAGTGAGTGGGATCTATATACTGCAAGGGAATGCAGTTGCCCAGAAGAGGAATTTTTCTAATTCATCTGCAAAGACAGGTGTTTATATTCTGTTCACATGTACCAAACAGGTTATCTAAGATATTATGGTCATTGGGATTTCAGCTATTCCATCCATCTTCCTAGAAGGGCAAAAATTACTGTGATCTCTAAGCACTTTCCTAGAAGACCCACTTTAAAAATACTTCCTTAGATTTCATTGGCCCACACTTAATGACAAGACACAACTAGTTGAAAGGGAAGCTGGCAAAGAGTGTTTCAGTTAAACACACTGCCACCATAAATACAAACACTGGGCAGCTTCAGTATAGGTGAAGCATACATACAATCCATCATTTCAACATTGGATGGTTGATAAGTCCAAAGAAATAGCGTTAAGGCTTTGTACTAAGTTTCATAACTAAAAGTTTAAACTCTAACAAAGCAAACTTAAGATTATGTTTATCTAAATTAAAACAAGACACTTTCAATAAAACTTCCATGGTCTGCTTTTTGAAACCAAAAATCTCTCTCTTTCTTTCTTTCTCTCTGTAGAAGATCAGTAGAGTTTATTTTCAGTATGCTGAATACTCTTATGTAAATTCTATCAAGTAGAAAGATTCTCTTATGCTTTATTTAAAAAAAAAAAAGTTCCCTTAAGAAGAGGGTGATACTCCTAACCCTGTTACCGTTAAAATTTTAGGACTGTGTGTTTTGTATTCCTACCTATATTTCTTTTTTTGTTTGTTTGTTTATTTATTTTTGAGACAGAGAGAGACAGAGCATGAACGGGGGAGGGTCAGAGAGAGGGAGACACAGAATCCGAAACAGGCTCCAGGCTCTGAGCTGTCAGCACAGAGCCCGACGCGGGGCTCAAACTCACGGACCGTGAGATCATGACTTGAGCCGAAGTCGGCCGCCTAACCGACTGAGCCACCCAGGCGCCCCTCCTACCTATATTTCGAAGTCAATGGTAATTAGTAAAGGCACCGCAGTGCCTATTTGTTCAAGGATCTTTAGAACCTGGATTCAGACACCTTTTCAAACTTAGCACATTTTTCCTTCACTTACCCTAAATTCTATCCAAACTTGTTCCCTACATATACCCTGACTCCCACTCTGTTCCTTTTTTTGACATTGTTCTTGACTTTCACTTCTCAATGTCTTATCTCTACACAATCAAAACATGAGTATCTTTCAAGCACCAGTTCCAATGTTCCTTCCTTTGTAAAGCTCTACTCGATGTAAACCAGATATGTCTTCCTCCCCATCTGAATACCCAAAACACTTTGAGAGAAAGGCCCTGACATATTAATTTGGTACAGAAATCCTATGGCTTTTGGAGTAAGATAGATATGGGCCAAGACAAGGTACAAAGTCTGGCTCTGCCGCTCACTATACCAGACAAATTGCTTAACTTCATCTGAAATACAAGTATAATAAGTACTTGCAAGATTGGCATGAAAACAACTGAAATTATAACTCTTAGGCCTGACAATAGTAGACATTCAAGGTTTCTTGACTAAATTAATTAATATAGTATATAGGCTTGTGCTGAGTTATATTATTTTGAGTCATAATATGATTTTTTTCAAAGATACCTTCAAGGAGCAGTTACTGTACTTTCTTCCATAAGATTTTATCAGAAGTAAAAAATCATGAGAGCAAAACACATTGATGTAATTAAAAGACATAATTACAAGTAGAAAATACTTAAAGCACGTGTTTAATTCAATAAGTTTCTTCACCAGAAATCTCCAAATAACCATACCCTGAAAAAATTTGTGGAAATAGACACATCTGTTTGCACTGAATTAGGAGGCAGGAATGCTGTGCTTTACTTCCAATTCTGTCATTAAATACCTTTGCTACCTTTGGCAATTTGTCAGGATTATCATTTCCCAGCTTCTTCATCTATCAAAAATGGTGGAATAAAATCAAGACATTACATACCCTAAACAACTTATCTTCAAGTTATCAACAACTTATCTTCACCTTTAAGATACCAAGTGTAAATATTATGAGGCATAATAAATAACAAAAAATGCTATATATTATTATGCCTTGTAATTATGTTATTACAATAAGACAAATAAATGGTCAAAGGAAGTTATGTCTATTTTGGCTCTCTTCCTGCAATGAATTTCTTAGTTATGAACTAGAATGCCTTGTTTTTTATTATTATTATTATTATTATTATTATTATTTATTTTTGAGACAGAAAGAGACGGAGCATGAGCAGGGGAGGGGCAGAGAAAGAGGGAAACACAGAATTTGAAGCAGGCTCCAAGCTGTCAGCACAGAGCCCAAAGCAGGTCTCGAACTCACAGACTGTGAGATCATGACCTGAGCTGAAGTCGGACACTCAACCAACTAAGCCACCCAGGTGCCCCTAGAATGCCTTATTTTCTGATAGCACATCTGAATCAGTTCCCCAGAACAAACCTACTCACCTACCTTAATTTTTTCTTCCTTCCTTCTTTCCTTTGATAGTACAGGATGTGCAATTGTCCAATCAATTAAGTTAATATTTTCACGTGACCAACTCTTTTGGTGGATAGAAGAAACTATATGCTAATACATGGGTTGACCCATATAACTACTTTACCAAAAATACCAAATGTCACTGTGTTCTCATGCTAACCACATTGAGGAGGATATGCCTTTTTGTTTTTCTTGTTCTCATTTTTCAGGGCAACCTGCAAGTCTGTGTGGCAAGTGTGAGCCAGAGATCGAAATCATAGAGAGATTACATGACGTCAATCCAGGCCTCACACTGACATGTGAATCTGTTAATAAAGTTATAGTCAGTTGCTACAGGGATGATTTTTCAGATAAAAAATTTCCATGAACTTCCAAATTTCCCAAAAATGTAGATGTGCAGCCTCTGGATTTACTTTTGTTTTTATTCTGATTATGTGCTTTTTAATTAACATAGACAGGTAGGAGTGTATAAAGAAACAAAGAGGTAGAAAGACAGGTACATTTTATCAAAATTATACTACTTGGCATGTTATTCTGAGAGCACGCATAGTACCATAATTTTCCTAAAGTGTTGTGAGGAGTGGATATCTCATGTGCTCTAAAATTTCTATGGAATTTCTATGAAGCATTTTTATATTTCTTTCAGAAACCAATTACATTTTTCTGGGATTTTTTTCCTGTACAAAGTACATTTAGTATAGCCTCAAAAAATATGTCCCATACAGTGCTGAAGAGATTGTTGAACTAGCTATATTATTGGGCTGAAGTTTCTTTCCACAGAAAGGAAGATGGCTAGTTGGCTGACTTGCCGCATTGTATATAAGCTGGACAGCAAGAGAGAGTATGGTGGATAGGCAACTACAGGTGGAACAGAGGCTGACGGGCCGCATCCTCATGGTGTATGGTGCTAAGGAGGCTCTGCCCAGATGTCCTGCTAACATAACATATTGGATCTAGAAACATGATCTCCTCCATCTGATATTTAATTATTTAATTAATTAATTAAAAACTAAAAATGCAGAGTTGCACTTTAGACCCAGCAGCCCTACCCACCAGTGAACTGTGCTCTAGTGAATATCAAGCTCTAGCCCATCTGGTTGGTTTGCCACACCTCTGTCCTTGGGGCGCTAGTGAGAAAGGGGCCCAACAGAGAAAAGGTTCCACCCAACATTTCCTAGAATGGAGAATGAAGCCTAAATCCTTTTTTCTGTGTGTCTCTGGGAGACAAGAAGAGTTTACTCTTAAACTGTGAAAGACTCCCAGAAATAGCTGGTAGAAGAAGTGGGATAGGAATGGGGTGGGAGAGAAACGTTTTGTAGGAGACTACAAGTCCAACATTCACTTGTGAAATCAGGACTCAGAAAAACTTAGCTTTTGTAATATTCCCTTCCCAATATACAGCCTGGTATTTCCATGGGGAAACTCATTCCCTTGAGGGCCATATATTTTGTTGTTTTTGTGAATAGTCCTTTATTAATGAAGTTGCTTTGTAGAAAATATAGACAAAGTAAAAACATTACATTTCCACTTCATTTAACAGTGATGTGTGCTTCCTAATTTTCTCTTTCTGTATATTTTTTTAAACTAATGAACTCAGACCATATATGCTGTTTTGTAGTCTTCTTTTATCAGCCAATGATGTCCAACTATTTTAGTAAATGTTTATTTTATATAATACATAGAATACAGTCTTAAAAATTTCTTAATGAAACAAAAATGTCTTTTGCATCCAGTTAATACGGCCAAGTCTCTCTTTACCTAGTACTGTCCCTTTTTTTATGACCTTGACTTGTTGAAGAAACTGGTACAATTGTCCTGGAGAATATCACACTCTCTGGTTTGTCTAATTTCTTCCTTGTGTTATCATTTGGTTTATTCCACTCTCCCCTGTGTTTTCTGTAACTTGGCTATTATATATAACATTTTAATGAATTCAAATTAAATATTTTTGGCTAGAATACTTCATAGGTATACTCTGAACATCACATTGCATCTTGTTAGAAGACACATATTATCTGGTTGACTCACAATAAATAATACTGATTTGGACCCTGGCTTAGAGTGATGACATTCCCCTCACACACCCAGAAATGTAGCTCAATGACTTGTGCAAATAATAACTATTTGGTAAAACACAGACTTCAGTATTGTTTTTTTCTTAAGAATTTTATATGTTAATAATTAATTTGGTTTTATAATCCATTATCGGACTGTTTTGTTTTGTTTTTATTTTGATGGTAGAGTTACCTTTATGATTTTTACTTCATATGTTATTAAAATTAGTTTACATCATCTCATGTGGAAAACTGTGGCCCAGAAGTGCATCGTATGGCAGGGCAAATAAACTAGATGTTAAAATTTTGCAACAGATATTCCACACATTAAATAATTTACATTTTGAAATTTGAGATTTAGATAGTCTAGAATAACTCCTTAAGTGTTAAACCTTAGATTTTTGGTTTGGGTTTTTTTTAACTAATACCAACTGCTGATACACCTACACAAAACAATTTTTGGCGAACTTCTAGCAGTTGACCTCTAAAATAATCATTAAAGAGATTATGCTATTTTCTGCAACAGAGAGAAATTTGTTACTTGTGTTCTTTCCAGAATTATACGCCACTTTTTTATTTAGCTTCTCTCTATTGGTGGCCCAATCCTCAAAATAACCAGGAAAGCACAATGTATCTAGCCTTTCAAATCATCTAATTTTTAAATTTATTTTCCTTCTATAATATTACATTCTGTGTATATCTACACTGTGCTCTATATTGGCATTGCGTTGGTTTTCTATAAATAACTTTCGGATAAAATATTTTAAACTGAACAGAGCAGCCAAATCTGTTTTTTGTTACTGATTTTATGAAAAAGAACAATCTTTTTTTTTTTTTTTTTCAACTTTTATTTATTTTTTTTGGGACAGAGAGAGACAGAGCATGAACGGGGGAGGGGCAGAGAGAGAGGGAGACACAGAATCGGAAACAGGCTCCAGGCTCCGAGCCATCAGCCCAGAGCCTGACGGGGCTCGAACTCACGGACCGCGAGATCGTGACCTGGCTGAAGTCGGGCGCTTAACCGACTGCGCCACCCAGGCGCCCCAAAAAGAACAATCTTTTAATGTGAAAAGAGCCTCTATTTCACTCTCTACTTCTAAAATGTCTTTGCCTTTTTCTGACTGGTTTATTTCATTTAGCATTATACTCTCTAGCTCCATCCATGTCATTGCAAATGGCAAGATTTCATTCTTTTACATGGATAATATACCATTTTGTATGTGTGTGTGTATCACATCTTCCTTATCCATTTGTCAGTCAGCGGACACTTGCACTGTTTCCATAATTTGGTTATTGTAAATAATGCTCCTATAAACATAAGGATGCATGTATCCTTCAAATTCGTGTTTTTGTATTCTTTGGGTAAATACCCAGTAGTGTGATTGCTGGATCATAGAGTAGTTCTATTTTTAACTTTTTAAGGAACTTCCGCACTGTTTTCCACATGGGCTGCACCAGTTTAACTCCCACCAACAGTGCAGAAGGGTTCCACTTCTTCCACATCCTTGCCAACACCTGTTGTTTCTTGTGTTGTTGATTTTAGTCATTCTGACATCATATATGAAGTAATATCTCATTGTAGTTTTGATATGCATTTTCCTGATGATAAGTGATGTTGAACATCTTTGTTACATGTCTGTTGGCCAGCTGTATGTCTTTTTTGGAAAAATATCTGTTCATGTCTTCTGCCCATTTTTAAATTGGATTATTTGTTTTTTGAATCTTGAGTTATATAAATTCTTCATGTATTTTGGATACTAACTCTTTGTCAAATATGTCATTTGCAAATATCTTCTCACATTCTGTAGGTTGCCTGTTAGTTTTGTTGATTGTTTCCTTTGCTGTGCAGAAGCTTTTTATTTTGCTGAGGTCCCAATACTTTATTTTTGCTTTTGTTTCCCTTGCCTCAGGATACCTATCTAGAGAAAAGTAGCTACAGCTAATGTTAAAGAAGTTACTGCCTTGCTCTCTTCTAGGATTTTTATGGACTCAGGTCTCATATTTAGGTCTTTAATCCATTTTGAATTTATTTCTGTGTATGGTATAAGAAAATGCTTCCATTTTATTCTTTTGCATGTTGCTGTCCAGTTTCCCCAACATCATTTGTTGAAAACATTGTCTTTTTCCCATTAGATATTCTTTCCTGCTTTGTGGAAGATTCACTGACCATATATTTATAGGTTTATTTCTGGGCTCTCTATTCTGTTTCATTGATCTACGTGTCTATTTTTGTGCCATGCTGTTTTGATCACTACTGCTTTGTAATATAACTTGAAGTCTAGATGATGACTCCAGCTTTGCTTTGCTTTTTCAAGATTGCTTTAGCTAATATGGGTCTTTTGGGGTGACCTTATGTTATTAATACATTTTCTTGCCATTAAATCCTAGAGCATGGTTCTCCACCCCATTTAGACCCAACACTCCCTTCTAATAGCAAATATTTTATTTTGCCTTCCTTATTATCCTGAGATAAAATTCATAAGTAATATATTCAATGAACATAAGCAAGTTTTAAAAACCAATATAATGCATTAGCCATAAAATATAGGATAATAAAAGCAAGGCAATTTATAATGAAATAATATAATGAAGTGCTTAGACATGAGTTTTTTAGAAGGCATAATGAAGAAGTTAGATGCTTGTACTTATATGTAGCATTAATGCAAATATCATAGCCAAAAAAGCAGACTGATATTCAGATGTATTGATTTGTCATAGGAGTAACACTGTCAAGCGACAGAATATTCCCAAAATGATGAACTATCCTTGGTAAAATTCCAAGGAAAACAACACACATTTTTCCTTACATTTACATAGTAGCTGCATTTCTAGAAAATTCATATTAACCATGGGAGAAAAAATGGAGTTCAGTTCTAGGTTTAGGTCATTATACAGAATTTCAGGGTTTTTTTCTTTTTTACCTACCCTAACGTCTAAAGGGACATTTGAAAATCATGTAGGATGCATGGGCATCACCTTTCTATGTGGAGGACTTTCCTGAGAATTATAGGACAGATAGTGTCCTTAGTTGCTGTCCACTAATCCCAAGAATCACTCCCCATTGCTACTCTCATGTTTGTGTTGTCCAAAAACCTTTCCTGCAAGTTCTCAAAATGCCCCTATCCATGAGTGGAGACATACCAATTAAGAACTGCAGTTGTAAAACATATTTTAAAATTGCTTAGCATTCCATTGAATCAGTATGGCACTAATGGATCACTATCGATTCACCAACTTCAAGGACACGATCTCTTTAAATCACTGAAAAATTGTAATAGAAACCACTCACGGAGGGCTTCCGATGTCCCAGACTTTTTATTTGTATTTACTTATTTAACCTTTACAACAACCATATCAAGGTAAGTAATAGTATTGTCTTCCCCTATTTTACAGATAAGAAACCTGAGACTCAAAGATGTCAAATAACCTTCTTCAAGAGAGCCAGGATCCAAATCCAGGTGTTTTTGATGTTTAGATCCAAGTGCTTAGCTACAATATATTGCCAGATATCGTTTTTATTACTTCTTAGAGCAGCCATCCTCTTTCTGTTCAGTGCTTTTCTTACTTCCTGATGCAGCTTCCCTTCATAATTGCCTTTCCTTTTTGATCTTTCTAGAACAATTCTTTTTTGGAAATATAAGTCTGTTTGCCACTCCCTCCTCCCCCCTGCCTTTTAAAGTGGAGATCTGTGTTAGATTTGGATCTGCTACAATTGGTTCTAATTAATGTCCCTACCCCCAGGCAGTCTCGGAATGAGTGACTCAATATAACTGAGCAAATTTCATATTTAAAGGAGCTTGAGAATTTTTAACCTGAACCAACATGTCCAGGGAGTATCCTATTACATGTTCATTGCCTCTTTTCCCTCCCTAGCCATTAGCTTTTTAAAAAACTGATGGATGGTTACTTTAATCTCACTATTATCATCTGAAAATATTATGTCAGCGGTTATGAATAACATCCTCATTAGTGGAGTGCTTTTTTTCCTTCATTACTAAAATGGAAGTAATTTGAGGACAGAAAATGCACATCACTTTGTTTCCCCTACGATATATTGTAATGCTTGTACATAGTAAATTCACAGTAAATATCCACTGAGTGACTGCATGAAGCTGAGTTCAATCTAATTTAACACAATAATTATAAGCTAAACATGAACAGACTTCTTCACTTAGATCCTTCGTGTTTTGTTTTCCACACATATAAAATGAGCTGAATTCACAGTGTTGTCAGGAAGACACAATGAGATATTTGTGAGTGCTGCTACAACTATATTAGCACATAGGAGACATTTAAAGGGTAGCTTTTCTTCCCATCGATCCTTTCTCCACAACATTTTCCCCTTCACAGAGTGCTTTGAGACAAAGTAATGAAGGTTCAAATTTTGAACCTGTGTATGTACAGGTCTTTTTCCTTTCTATATGCTATGCATACAGAACTTGGTGGGATATCTAGACTCAACCTACAAACTTCGTTTTATATTATTCTTATATAATATAATAATAATGTTTTTATTATTTATTTTTGAGGGAGAGAGAGAGAGAGAGAGCAAGTAGGAGAGGGGCATAGAGAGAGGGAGACACAGAATCTGAAGCAGGTTCCAGGCTCTGAGCTGTCAGCACAGAGCCCGACACGGGGCTTGAACTCACGAACCATGAGATCGTGACCTGAGCTGAAGTCAGACACTTAACCAACTGAGCCACACAGGTGCCCATTATTCTTATTATTTTAATAAACACAGAGCACATTTCCCTAAATATAAATGAAAGAGGAAATCACAGTGTAGTACTCTATAATACAGAACTAACTTTCCCACCTCTACTATTACTGTATGTATGTATCTCTTGAGAGAATGTTCAGTTTATTGTGTTGTGATGCAGTCTAAAGAACTAAGTCTTCTTGTTGATCCTAGCCAAGGAAAGGGGCTACTCCTCAGGCAGGAAAGTTTTTCTGAGAGAGTGGGCCCAAAATTGTTATGAAGTAACATTTGACCTCCAAGGTCAAGGAGTCAGAGTGTTTGTAAGCGTACTCTTGAGTGATTCCTATTGAGGATGTCTCCCATGATCCACCATATATTAGCAAAAGGAGAGCCAAGAAGGAAGAACACCGATAAGATTTGTTTGATTTCTTTTTTAAGTTATTTTTTAAATGTTTATTTCTTTATTTTTTGAGAGAGGGGGAGGGGCAGAGAGAGAGACTGCAGAGAGAATCCCAAACAGGCTCCACACTAAGCAAGAACTGGATCCCACAAACTGTGAGATCATGACTTGAGCTGAAATCCAGAGTTGATCGTGACCTGAGAAACCTAGAGTTGGACGCTCAATCGACTGAGCCACCCAGGCACCCCAAAATCTATTTGTTTTTTGTCTTTTTTTCCCCCCTTCATGGAAGCACAGGAGCTTTGGAGTCATGGTATAACTTCAACCCAGATTATTGAAATTCATGCTATTATTTAGCTATTATTTAGGTTATCTTTTGTATCCCCCAATCTTTAATAGACTATTTAAGTGCATTACAGGAAACCAGGAGAGGGTCATTTGCCCATGCTTGCGCCAGAGTGCCAAAAAGGAGATCTTCAGCCCCTCCCCAGTATGATTGTCTCAATGACAGCCAATTTAAAGACTCCATGACAAGGGAAGGCCAGAGGAAAAAACCATAGCCATGTGGTCCAACTATCTCCTGATCATCTGGAAATTCTTCTAATACTAAACTTGGAAGATCTGGGTTATATTTTTGTAAAGAAAACAGAATCCTAACACATGTGATTCATTGCTTTATCCTCAGAGCCTTCCTAGCACGTGGTGCTCATGAAGAATTTGTAGAATGAATAAATGAGCCAGTATTCACTTAATGAGTTTTGTCTTGCTTTGTACTTACCACTGTGTTTCATAGCCAGCATCCAACATACCATATAGGTAAATTTTATTCAGGTTCAACTCAGTACCTATTGAGTACCTCCTATGAACAAGGAACTAAGCTAGTTGCTCTGGGAGACACATCTATGAATTGCTTCAAGGAGCTAAAAATTTAGTGGCTGAGATAGACACAGACATAAATAACTATTTCTTTAATGTGTAACCTCAGGGATATCTGAAGTTCCCTATCTCATTACCTTTCTCTCTTTTTGTAAGCATTTCTCAATTTCTCTGTCCCTTAAGAACACTTGTGCTTTTGTGCTTCATCTTCCTTGCCTGATTCGCTCCCTTGACACCATTCTTATATTCTTTCTTATCAACAATTCTTATTGTTCTAATAGCTCTTTCCTCTCTCTTTTCAGTAAGCTTTAAATACATCCTTCTTGACTGGAGAGAAGACTCACCTGGAGGCTTTTCTTTGATTATCTCTCAAATTTGGTTGCTTTTCATTTTTTAAAAAGTTTTCTGTACTTTAGGTTGGCCATTCTTAACTTTTAATAGAATAGCCCTCTCTATATTTTCCCCGAGGGGATATTAAGAAAATGTTTTATTAGTAAAGTGAAAAAGTCTGTGCCCAATCACAAGGTATTTATCCAAAGAATACAAAAGAGCTGATTTGAAGAGGCACTTGCACCCAATGTTGATAGCAGAATTATCAACAATAGCCAAATTATGGAAAAAGCCCAAACATCCATTGGCTGATGAATGGATAAAGGGATAAAGAAGATGTGGTGTGTATACACACACACACACACACACACACACACACACACACACACACACTAGAATATTACTTGGCAAACAAAAATAATGAAATATTGCCATTTACAACAATGTGGATGGAACTAGAATGTATTATGCTAAGTGAAATAAGTTGGTCAGAAAAAGATAAATATCATATGATTTCACTCATATGTGGAATTTAAGAAACAAAACAGATGAACATAGGGGGAGGGAAGGAAAAAGAAGATAAAAACAGAGAGGGAGGCAAACCATAAGAAACTTAAATACAGAGAAAAAACTGAGGGTTGCTGGAGGGGAGGTGGATGGGGGGATGAGCTAAATAGGTAATGGGCATTACAGAGGGCAGTTGTTGGGATGAGCACTGGGTGTTATATGTAAGTGATGAATCACCGAATTATATTCATGAAACCATTTTATTTTTATTAAAAACATTTTTTTAATGTTTATCTATTTTTGAGAGAGAGAGACACACACACACACACAAAGTGCGAGTAGAGGAGGAACAGAGACAGAGGGAGACACAGAATCCGATGCAGGCCCCAGACTCTGAGCTGTCAGCACAGAGCCTGACGTGGGGCTTGAACCCACGAACAATGAGATCATAACCCGAACCAAAGTCTGACGCTTAACCAACTGAGCCACCCAGGCATCCTATCCTGAAACCATTATTACACTATACGTTAACTAACTTGGATTTAAATAAAATTAATTAAAAAAAAAAGAAGAATCTGTGCCTAATGTGTTTTTTCCCTTTAACACATAATATATTACAGAAGCTGGTTAAAATTCTTAAGGGTGGACATAGGCACACTATCATATAATCAATATTGCTTCATTAAAGTCAGAAACAATAAGCATAGTTACCTGAAATCTGAGTTGTGCAGCAAAGGTCCAACAAAGAGAATTGAGGCAAGAAAGTATAATGTCATTCCAAACCCCTCCAGTTTTCTCCAGTTTGGTGAAAAAAAGAATATGAGATATTACTTTCCATTTTTTAACAAATATTTTGTTACTATATTTCTGATTTTGCATAGCACTTTACAATTTTCAAAACTTTTTAATGAACAATCAGCTCATTTGATCTTTACAACAGCATTGTTTTGAAGAAATCAGAGTTATATCATAACTGTCATTTTTAGCAGATAAGAAAATTCAGAGATGCCAATGACATCTCCAAATTCACAAGCTCTGCTTGTATGCAGTACACCTAGGTCTCAAATTCAGGTATTCTTACCTGAATAATAATAATAATAATAATATAATAATAATAATAATAATACATAATAATGCTATACATTATTTTACCAGGTCATTTATATTTAAATTTAAGTGTGGTTTTACTTATTTTGAAGTTTCTGAACCATAACCTCTATTGTATAAATATTTTTCACTAAACCCTTATGATAGAAAATTAGTATAGATTATATGTTTAACAATTAAGACTAGACTTTTTCACCATGTAGAATCTAGACTTTAGTAACTACTGAAGGAAAGTGCTGTTTGAAGCATAGAAGCTAGAGAAACCCAGGAGATGAACTCCATGGACCCAAATAATTGCATAATTGCATTGGACCCAAAGAGTGCTTTCTAATGAGGTCTGTTTAAGACTGCTTAAAATGAAAATACCCATTGTCTATGTCAATGAATTAACACCAAATATGAAAATATTGGAGAATTAAGGGGTTATTACATTATTAAACGAATATAATAATGATCTGGCTCTTCATTCAAATGAAATTCTGTAGAATTAGGTATTTGTCTCAGTGAAACAGCATGGGGCACCTTGACAATTTCTTGAAGTCAAGGTAAATGAATAGAAATCATCAGTTTTTAAATAGAAGGATTAGGTAGAAATGACAAACTGAAAATGAAGTAAAAATGAAAGACTTTCTAATATTACCTCCAAAATTCTTCACTCGCCTCACATATGTCTAAATCATATAAAACTAAGTCTCAAAAGTCTCATGCACTTAGCTGCCTGCCATACTGAAAGGCAAACTGCCAATCAACCAATGATAAACAAATTTTCTTAAACACTTTTCTTCTCCATGCCTCTCACATAAGACCAGACCCCAACTAACAAAAAAATTTTTTTTTCCGAAAGTTTAGGTTTTATTTTTTTTTTTAAGTTTACTTATGTTGAGAGCAAGAGCAAGAGAACACGTGTGTGCATGAGCAGGGGAGGGATGGAGAGAGGAGGAAAGACAGAATCCCAAGCAGATTCTGTGCAGTCAGCACAGAGCTCCATGAGGGGCTTGATCTTACAAACCACAAAATCATGACCTGAGCTGAAACCAAGAGTGGGTCACTTGAACGACTGAGCCACCCATGGGCTCCCAAAGTTTAGTTTTAAAATAGTGGTCCAGGGGTGCCTGGGTGGCACAGTTGGTTAAGCATCTGACTTGCAATCTCATCTCAAGTCTTGATCTCAGGGTTGTGAGTCTAAGCCTGCATTGGGCTCCAGAGCGTAGAGCTTACTTTAAAAAATAAAAGAGTTTCCTGGGTGGCTCAGGTGGTTAAGTGTCCGACCTCAGCTCAGGTCATGATCTCACAGTTCATGAGTTTGAGCCCCACATCAGGCTCTGTGCTGACAGTTCAGAGCCCGAAGCCTACTCCAGATTCTGTGTCTCCCTCTCTCTGTCCCTCCCCCACTCACGTTCTGCCTTTCTCTCTCAAAAATAAATTAAAAAAAAATTTTAAATATATAAAATAAAATAATAAAATAGTGGTCTAACAGCCTATTTTTGTATCCTGGGTGTCTGTGAGTTGGATATTTGTCACTCAAGGAGTATGACAATCAAAATTAATTAAGAAAATTCAGTAAGGTCATTTAAAATGTGAGTTAAAATCTCTACCAGCTATATTTTTTATCATATTTTTCTATCATATTCCTAAGATTATATATTTGTAGACTAAGATGTGGCATAAGGCAAAGAGAGCCTTAGAATAGAAATATGTCAGCATGAATTTAATCCTTATAATTGAGAAGAGAACCTGATTTAAGATGCTTGGTAGACCTTAATAGGATCTTCATGTACTCCTGGAATTTAGCGCTGGGTTTTGTTCTGGCTGTTGGAAAATCTTTTGATCTAAAATATCTTATAAGCAGTTTACATGGGGGCACAAAGCATGTTTTACTCAGGAGACTAAATGGTTAATCTTGCCTTTGATGTTTCTCGTACATTGCTCTATTTTTCTGCTCTCAGTAGCAATTTTGTGGAAGTCATAAAGGATCGGTAAGCACCTCCTCATGCTCTATTTGTATATTTATCTTATAATATTGCCCTTTTTTTTTCAAGTCTTGTTTTATTGTCTTGGGAAGCTTTCACCTTCTGGAAGCTTCTTTCACTGCTCTACTTATCTAACCTGGATATAGACCCAGGTCCTGAGTTGACTTTGCTTAACAGGCTGCTGTATAATTTTGGAAAAATCTCTTCACTTCTGGGACCTCAATTTTCTTATCTATAAAATAAGAAACTTGGCCTTAAGATCCTTTCAGGGTATTCCTTCTTAAATATTCTTTGACAGAAAGCAAGTGTTCAGAAACACTCATTGAAGGAAGGAATATCAGCCTGTTTTTCATATATGTGTTTGGCCAGAATTATGAAGGTCTCTCAGAAACCAATAGAATGAGAGGGCTGCCCAGGAAAGGGGGCATGTTAGAGGCCTCCCTGCTGGAAGTACCCAACATGTGGTGTTATGACTCAAGTCTAGGAATCGTTAAGGACCAGCTAAAGCCCTGTGAAGAGTGATGATCAAAGGTTGACCCTGTGATTATTTTTAAGTTTTCAATTCTTTTATGGTCATCAACAGGACTAGGAAGGAGTTGAAGAGAGATTTTCTCTGTACCATGCTACTCATATACTAGTGTGGCAAGGAAGCACAATAGACCACCAGACATCTTGGAGAAGCCTACAACACTGGAAATACACTGTTGGCAATCTTTGGTAGCTTAAGATTCTCTTTGGTTCTCTTCAATTATATAAGAGGTTTGATTGTCAGATTTCCGAGTACTTTGGAAATTTCTACTTTCTTGGGTCATCTATTATAATTTAGTGTGCAGAAAAACAAAGTCCAGATGAGTAAACATGTTACCAGTGGTAAGTCCCAGGGATTGGGATTCCTGGGTAAAGATTCCTAGTAACTTAAAAGATTTTACAATATTCTCTAAAAGTTATCCTTAAAATTTTTCTACTTATTTTCAGGGAAATGTGAGTTAACAAATAAGTTGACCGTGGAAAAAAAATCTGACTTGACAAATGAGTTGTAGATGATATCTCAGTTTCTAAAGAAATGATTAAATAAAGCATTTTCTGTTGGCAAGGCATTTGCGTATTATCCAGTTAGTCATTCCTCACAACTACTTCTCTGGTGCCATTATTTGAGTTCAAAGTGAGTGATTAAGGGAATGAATGGATGAATGAATAATTGCTTTGCTCAAGATGCTAAAGGTAAGGAGTGGCAAAGACAAGTTGGTGGTCACTGGTCCTGTCTCCCTTGACTGTCCCCCCTAGCCCTGTTGCCTCCCTAGAACAAAGGAATAAAACTGCAGTGCTCTTTTCCATGGCAGGAGTAGTGGGTCATTTGTAAATGCTTGGTAGGAAAACGTGAAAGACTAAGCCAGATAAGAAATGTCTGCTTGCTACAGGTATGGGTTAGCATCTTGGCTTACAACTTGCCTACAGTAAATATTGTGATCACTATTTTCTAGGCTCTGCACTCTTTAAATGTACAAACTCACATTTCTTTTCCAGTGCCAAAATATAATTTCCTTCTGACCTATGCCTACAAAGAGAGAAACAGAGGAGAGACAGAGAATATGAGCAAAGTTTAAATGGATCTGAGTTACTGAGATTTCTTTGCTATATTTTACTGAATTTCACATTTTAAGATTGATGGAATGGTTCTTCCTGAAAAAAAAAAAAAGTATTGGTTTTGATAGCTATACTTTGAAGGAAGATCAGCTTTGAGTAAATTTGTTTTCCTTTCTTTGCCTTTCCTTGTTACATTTTTATCGAGTGTTTTCCCACGGTTTTTTGGAATTAACCAAATTTCTCGAGGGGGAAATGTGTTTGCATGCAGAAGTGAGGTTTTTTTCCCCCTCGCTTCATTTCATGTTCACATGAGTTTTTATTCAATTTCTTTGGCTTTGGATATTTACCTCTCTTCACCTTCTGTGTTCTGAGTAGCATTTTCCCTTCCACTTACTGTTCGTGTGAATGAGGCATTCACAGTTGCATTTACAAACTGTTCTGGAAATTAAAAGTTTTCCTTTGTAGAATGAGACTCTTAGAACACAATCCACCCTTGGCTCCTGCCAGTTAATGCCTGGACCTTTTCTAGGCTAAGCACCAGTACAAGTGATTGGGGGACATCAGTGTTGAACTAAAGCTTTTGACTAATAGGCACAAAATCCCTTTTGTCTCATAGTCGTATTTCAAACATGAATTCTATGAGTGATTTCTGAGTGCTTTATTTTTTTTCAAATCCAAACTCTTGTTCTTAGCTTTACCTGCCTCTTTAACGTATTGACTAGCATTATGTCTCAGTATAATCACTGACAAATGTACATTATCATTGTTCTGGCTTTAATTCCCCACTAAGATTTAAATATATTTGAGGCATTATTAATATCCATTTACAATGTCCTTTTGATTTTTAATATGGAACAAATCCTGCTGGATAACATTATACAAACAGCAATTTGATTTCCTGAAAGTAAACCTAACTAATGAAAATTCCTACCCCTTGGGCTTATGCATTATTTTAAATGTCAAAATCTGCCTAGAAAAAATCAACTATATTCCCCTCCCAGGTAGTTAGCTACAACTGGAAAGGAAGGAAAAAATGAAATACTTTTATTTAAATGTTGTTACAACATTAAATAAATTTGTCTCGAGTTTCTAATATAAAAAGCCTAATAGAAGTAAGACCCTCTGTTTGGAAGATGCAACCCCCTTCCAGACTTTTGCTCAGGAAGAGATCACTTAGAAATAATTGCTTTTAGTAGTTTTGCATTATTAAGTTTTATTTTTCTCATTTTTTAAGGAATGTGACCAGTATCCCTAACTTTTATGGGTGTCAAAGGAGTTTGGGGATTAAGTTATTACTGTTTCTCCCTTGTCTTTATTAAAAACCTTTAATTCCCAAGAACTCAGTGACAAGCCAAGCTGCATAGCCTAGCAGGCAAGGGCTGCATTTTCCATCTGGTGCCCCACCCATCTTTCCTAACTTTCAAACATCCTACACCACTTGCCTTCCCAGAATCCTTTCTGATAGTCCCTGCTTTTGTAAATACCCAACCGCTTCCCAAATCCACTACTCCCTGTTTTTCATTACAAATGCCTTTCATTACAAAGTCAGCTGTGAAGGCCTCCCAAATACCAACCTTCCTCTCAGTTAGTGATTCCCACTCCGCCCCCCCCCCCCCCCCCCCCACCTCTGGGCAGTGGTTCTCTAGGTGTGGTTCTACAGGCAGCATCCGAGTTACCTCATCACCCTGGAAACTTGTTAGAATTGGAAGTTCTCCGGTGAGCTCTACACCTAATGAATTTGACAATAAATTATATTTAAAAAATAAATTTAAAAAATCATTATCTGGCTCAGAGATGTGGTAAGGATTACATGAGCTTTAAAAAAAGTAAAGTGTTTAAAATAATGTCTAGGTCAAAGTAAGTTCTCAATAAATATAATCTATTACTTGTATGTTAACTATACCTTCCTAGATATAAAATGATCATCAAAAGAAATCAGAAATCAGGGGTCCCTAGGTGGCTCAGTCAGTTGAGCTTCTGCCTTCGGCTCAGGTCATGATCTCGCAGTTCATGGATTGGAGCCCCACGTCAGGCTCTGTGCTGACAGCTTGGAGCCTGGAACCTGGAGTCTGCTTTCGATTTTGTCTTCTGCCTCTCCTCTGCTCACACTCTGTCTCTCTCTCTCAAAAATAAGTAAATATTAAAAAAACATTTTTAAAGAAGGAATTAGAAATCAGTAAAAAAGAAAGAAAGAAAGAAAGAAAGAAAGAAAGAAAGAAAGAAAGAAAGAAAGAAAGGGAAAATCTAGGGGTGGGGCCCATTATGTGTTTTCACAAGCCCTTGTCTTGATTCTGACCCACAGCCTTAGGGTATCAAATTATAGCCATACATATATCTCCAGACTCTCACTTGTTTTCATAGTTGGTGCTCAAGAAGACTTTCATGTAAGACCAATCCTTCTAAGCAAGCAAATAAAAACAAAAGCAGTTGCCTAAAACGGGTTAACTAAAATAAATTAGCCTAAAGCCAACTTTTTCAAATGTTATTTACTTAATGATCAGAGCTTTCAATCAACAGTTTACCTAAAGTTCAGCCTCCTTTGAGTGTTTTTTACATCCTTATCAGTTTCCACACATACACATTCTTCAAGCCACTAATGATTTCTCAACTTTCATTAGAAACCTGAGATTTTCCCCACCTGGGCTAAGGCGTTCTCTCTTGTTACCAAAGTGAGTTAGCTGCAGGTTTCTCCCATAACCTTATGAATTTCTCATGAGTAAAACTCTTTTATTTTTCTTGTAATGTCTTATACAATGCCTTGTGTATAGTAGATATTTGAGGGATGGTTGTTGACTTCAATGACCATATACAGTGAAACACACTGGAGCCAAGCCTTGTGCTTAAATGGCACTTCTTTATTTACTAGCCATGTAACTTTGGGCAAGTTTTTTTAGACCTCTCTATGCCTCAATCTCCTAACCTATAAAATGGGCATAATATATAATAGTACTCAAGTCACGGGGTTGTCATAGAATAAAAGGAGTTTAAATATGTGAAATGTGTCGAGCAGTACTAGCAAATAACAAGCATTACATACGAGTTCATTATTAATATTTCTTTAGTATTCAAATCCTAGTTCTGCTTTTATTCAACTATGTGTTTGATTCAATTATATTCATTTCCTTTTCAATGTTTCTTGTAGCTGGGGTGCAGGGGTGCAAGAGTACCTGGCTCCCGGGGTCTGAAGCAGACCATGTTGGGCCACTCACCACTGACAAAACCCAAAGACAGAGAAACCAGTAGTGGTGAAACAAGAAAGAAATTTAGTTCAGTGAGGCCAACATCAGGAAGACTAGTCTCAAAGTGCTAGTGAGACTAGTCTCAAAGTGCTAGAAAATACTTCCAGGTTTATATGAGGAAAAGGTGGGGCAAAGATGGGTGGGTATGTGCAGGTAGGCAGTGAAGGTCAAAAGTTCATTGTCTTAGAGTCAATCATGGGTGGGTCTTGCTGGCTCAGGGCAGTCCTTAGTGCTTGAGGGGGTAGTTTTGGTTCCCCTCTGGGGATGCTTTGCCTTTAGGGTTTTCTGCCTGACCCAAGAGACCAGCTGGAAAGAGAACCCAACTAGAAAATTTGAGGTCGAAATACAGGCAGCTGAAGTCCTCTTTCATTCTTATTTTAATGCCTCTGCCTCATTTGGATTTCACAGAATAATTAACTTTGCCACAAAAGATAAAATATTACCAGTTTTTAAAAGTTAAGATGCATGCTTTCAGGGCACCTGGGTGGCTCAGGTCATGATCTCACTGTTCATGGGTTCAAGCCCCAGGTCGGGCTCTGAACTGATGGCTCAGAGCCTGGAGCCTGTTTCAGATTCTGTGACTCCCACTCTCTCTGCCCTCCCCTGTTCACACTCTGTCTCTCTCTCAAAAACAAACAAACAAACAGTAAAAAAAAACTTTTTAATAAATAAAATAAGAGTTAAATTTTAAATTGTTCATATTCTCTAACCAGTAATTGTCGTTCCAGAACTCTACCTTTTTTTTCCATGGTCAAACAGCAAAAATTTATGGACAAATTGTCCATTTGGCTTTATTAACAATACTTGAGTTTGGGATATGTCTTTTATCAGCTACATGGCTTGCAAATACTTTCTCCCAGTGAGTGGCTTGTCTTCTCATTCTATTAATATATCTTCCACAGAACACAATTTTAAAATTTTAATAAAGTCTAATTTGTCAGGTTTTTTCCTTTCATGGATTGTGCCCTTGGTGTTTTTATCTAACATCTTGTGGCCAAACCTAAGATCACCTAGAGTTTCTCCTACACTTCTAGAAGTTTTAGTTTTGTGTTTCATAGTTAGAGACATGTTCCATTTTGAGTAATTTGTGTAAGGTGTAAGATAGGTGTTAAGGTTCATTTCTTCTGCATTTAGACGTTCAATCATCCTAGCATCATTTGTTGAAAAGGCTATTCTGTTGTTTTAAATGCCAAATTCTATTCTTTCTCTCAGGAGAAAACATTCTATTTTTTAGTGTGTGGTGAAACAGATTTCTAGACCCAAGATGGAGCGGCTACTACATGGGATGCCATGTCAGCAAAGTGAAATAACAATTAACTTTCATGTCCCTGTAATTGCTCCACTTGGCCATGTGAGAAGTAAGTGAGATGATTCATTTTCAGAAGTACCAAATAAAAGCTGTGCTGTCTAGTTAAAAATAGGTTTACAACCTGTTGGAAATATGTACAAGCACCGCCCCCCTACACTGAAGTTCCCAAACCCTTAGACACTTCACTTCCTGGTTCTTCCCCTCTCCATTTCACAGGCTTATTTTCACGGGCTTTGCAATGAGCACTTGCCAAAACACGGAAGTCTCTGTGTCACCTCAAGGAATGTACTTTTTTTCCCTACGTGGGCATAGGCGACTTCTGGGTAAGGCTGTAATAGCTGTAGTACTCAGCCAATGAGGAATCAGGGAAGGAACTTGCTTACTAGGAAAGAAATTGCCTGCTGAAACTGCCCCAAGTGTGCCTGTCTATCAGACACCTGCTCTTGCAAGAAGGTTGATTAAAGCTACTCTTCACTGTGCTCCAAGTCTCCGTGACCCTCCTTTGATTGGGGCAGTTGGCTTATTTCTCACAGCCAGCAGCATACTATATCAGTTAGTTGGTCAACAAATGCCAAGCCAGTTTGGGCCTTCTCACCCCAAACAAGGTTGACTATTTGGCCCCATCTGATCAGATATTTTCTATTTTTCATTTTTTTTTTTTTGTTCTTTCTTCCTTATCCTATAAAAGCTTCTTGTCTTCCACCCCGTTTTACAGTTCTCCAGAGAAGACTTCATGAAGTGTTCATTTTGTTTGCATAACCTAAATTGTCTTCTTTAATAACTTTTAAACATGTGACTCAATGTTTTACTTGTTTTATTTTTTTATTAAAAAAAATTTTTTTAACGTTTATTTTTGACAGAGAGAGAGAGAGAGAGAGAGAGAATGCAAGTGAGAGAGGGGCAGAGAGAGAGGGAGACAAGATCTGAATGAATCAGGCTCCAGGCTCTGAGCTGTCAGCATAGAGCCCGATGTGGGGCTGGAACTCCTGAACCTTGAGATCATGATCTGAGCGGAAGTCAGATGCTTAACTGACTGAGCCACCCAGGTGCCCCAATGTTTTACCTCTTTTAATAGAAGAAAGCTTCTTATTTAACTCATTTGAAATGAGTAGTTAATCACATAAAATGATAAACTTCGGGGTGCCTGGGTGACTGAGTTGGTTAAGCATCCAACTCTGGATCAGGTCGTGATCTCACAGTTCCTGAGTTTGAGCCCCACACTGGGCTCTGTGGAGCCTGGAGACTGCTTCAGGTTCTTGTGTCCCCCCCGCCCCCCCCCCCCCCCCCCGCCGGTCTCTGCCCCTCCTCAGCTTGTGCTGTCTCTCTCTCTCTCAAAAATAAATAAACATTAAAATTTTTTAAATAGAATAAATGATAACTTCATACCTTAAAGATTTTTTAAAATTTAAAATATATAGGGGTGCCTGGGTGGCTCAATCAGTTAAGCATCCTACTCTTGATATTGGCTCAGGTCTTGATCTTGCAGTCTTGAACACTCTCTCTCTTTAAATAAATGAATAAGCATTTTTAAAAAATTTTAAATGTATAGAACTCATTCATTTGCTAAACTTTTCTTTGAGTATGGATCTGCTGATTGTTGTTCTAAATTGTCTTTTTTTTTTTTTTTAATAAAACACACATAAAATGCATCACCTATGATATCCAGTGTTTTCACCTAGAGCTCAGACTTCTTAGGTTAAAAAAGTGGGCTCCACCATGTAATTATCTAGAGTATCTTACCTAACCTTTCTGGGCTTCAATTTTCTCACCTGTAAAATGAGAGTAATAATAATACTTATCTCATAAAAGAATGAGTTAATATATGTTAATCGTTAGAACATTGGTCTAGCACATAGAGAGTGAGGTATTTGCATTAAAATGGAACAAGACCTTGTGGCACAATCTGAAGGAAGAATTCTAGATTTTTATTCTTTTTTCCATATGTTTACAGTTGCCTTGTTACCCCCAATTTGGCAGCTTTTAGCAGCTCTATCAAAATTCTAAAGCACTCATTCATTTCAATATTAAAAATAACTTTCTGGGGAAACCTGGGTGACTCAGTCAGTTAAGCATCAGCTCTTGATTTTGGCTCAGGTCATGATCTCACAATTCATGAGTTCGAACCCCGCATCTGGCTTTGCGCTGATGGTGCAGAGCCTGCTTGGGATTCTGTCTTCCTCTCTCTCTGTCCCTCTCTTGCTTACTATCTCTCTCAATAAATAAAAATAAACTTAAAAAAAATAACTTTCTTGTACACACATTTCATCAACAAGCATAGGAGATCTGGGAAAACAATGAACTCTTAGGTATAAAACTTCACTAAGGCGATCAATAGTGGGCAGACTACAGAAGAGATTGGAAGAGGACTTCAGTTGCCTCTATTTTGAACTCAGATTTTCTAGTTGGGTTCTTCTTCTAGCTGGTCTCTGGGTTCAGGCAGAAAACCCAGAGGGCAAAGCGTGCCCAGAAGGGAACTGAAACTACTCCCTCAACACTAAAGGCTGCCCTGAGCCAGCAAGACCCCGCCTGTGATTGACTCCAAGACAATAATCCATTTGACCTTCCCTGCTTGCTTGTACATACTCACGCATCTGTGCCCCACCTTTTCCTTCTATAAACCTGAAAGTATTTTTGGCACTTTGTATACAGTCTATGAGATGCTAGTCCATCATCTTCCTGGTGTTGCCTCACTGAGCTAAATTCTTTTCTTGTTTCACCATCACTCCTCTCTCTGCCTTTGGATTTTATCAGCTGCAAGCAACTAAACATGGTCTGTTTGGTACCCCGGGGCCAGGAGCTCTTGCACCCCTGTGCTCTGGCTACAAGATTACTAGCCAGCTTTTCAAGGGTGCTATGGAAATCAGTCAATATGTTTACAGAGGCACTGGAAAGTTTCAGTTAATTTGGTTAACTGATTACTTGGCAGTTGGTTAATAGGGTGTACAAATGCAACAAGACCATCTTTTCTTTATCATTATTTTTAAGCCTGCAGTGACTAGACCATGGCAAAGTTTAAATGGGCTCTGTGAGATTTCCCAGTGAACAAAGTAGTCTTAAAAGTTTTAGGACTTTAAAAGATAAGTATAACATTTTCTTGACAATGGAAATTCCATTTTGAGCATTACAACCTCAGTACGATACAAACCTGATAAAGTGTTCCATTATATTTCCATATGTAATGCAAGAAGTCAAGTTTTAAATAGGCTTCAAAGAATTCTGGACCGGAGATAAGAAAATGTCTCAGCTAGTACTGATTCAGGCTGGCTGGGTCCAAGGACCTAAGTCCCACAGGACCAACCAAGAGGGTCTGTGGTTTCATGCAGGATTGAACTCAAATGCAAGCTGGAAGAAAGCGAGAGCAGAATTTATTGAAGACCTGGAGCAAATACAGAGTATTTGGGAGATTCAAAAAAGAAAGGAGAATGACTTTTGTCTTTGCTTGGGGTCTGGGGTTTTTATTGAGGATTGTGGTCTGGTGTATATGTCTTCGCATGTATCCAGGAGCTGGTTAAAACAAAGCCAAATGCTCTTTTGTCTTCTATAGGTTACTTTTGCCCTGGAGTCAGGGGTCTTGGTGCGTCAGTGGTCGTAGAAAATGTACATGCTGTCCTTTCCCAGTCACTCCTTAGATGTTATCTGTTGTGTTGGAAGACTCCAGAGAAATCATTAACTCTTTAACCCTTATAAGGAGGAGGACATACATAATCTGTGTGATAACGCATATGTAGGGCAGGTGTGCAGGTCCCAACAAGAATGGCAGCAGGAAAAGGAGCAAAAAGCAGTCCTTCAAGGGGTCCCTTCAGTTTCCCTGTGTCAGTACTATATTATACTCTACAGCATATAAAACTGACTCAAACTGGACAAAACCGACCCAGGATTCAAACAAACAAAACCAACCAACAAACCAACCAACAAACAAAAACATTTAAGGGATGTCTGGGTGGCTCAGTTGGTTAAGCCTCTGACTTAAGCTCAGGTCACGCTCTCATGGGCTCTGTGTTAACAGCGCAGAGCCTGGAGCCTGCTTCCGATTCTGTGTCTCCCTCTCTCTCTACCCCTCCCCCACTCGTGCTCTGTCTCTATCTTAAAAATTAAAAAAAAAAAAAAAAAATTGAAAAAGCATTTAATAATTCATCCATTTAAAAAAGCATAATCGAGGGGAGCTCAGACTGATTTACTAAAAGCCAGTTTATCTAAACCACTTTGACTAAAAGTTTCTAATGTCCCAAAGTATATGAAATAGAAAAAGATACCATCAGTATACAAAATATCCACCTACTTACAAAGAGTAGCAAATTGTACAAATAATTGCCAAAATATAATAAGGTTCAGATGGAAAGACCCTTAAGTGAATCACTTAAAATATGGAAGGCGTAAGGACTCTCTCTAAGAATTTAGTCTGACCCTACTAGTGGTCATTTCACAGCTTTGGCCTGGTGTTTTGCTAATGGAATTACCATTAAGAGGTTTATTCTTCAGGGGCGCCTGGGGGGGCTCAGTCAGTTAAGCATCAGACTTTAGCTCGGGTCATGATCTCACAGTTCGGGGTTTGAGCTTTGCATCAGGCTCTGTGCTGACAACTCAGAGCCCGGAGCCTATTTCTGATTCTCTGTCTCCCTCTCTCTCTGCCCATTTCCTGCTTGTATTGTTTCTCTCTCTTTCTCTAAAAAATAAATAAACATTAAAAAATAAATAAATAAACATAAAAAAAGAGGTTTATTCTTCAGCAAAAGAAATAAGCCTATTTCTTATTCTGATAGACACATCAGAGCAGGACATTTGAAAAGGAGTGGGATAAAGGGTGGAAACTTAGGTGTCTGCAGGGTCTGGGCTGACTTTGTGAAATGCCTAGAGAGTCAACAATGATGATTGTGGTGTAAGTGGAGCTGATGTACCATCCAAAAAGTGCAATGCATGGGGCGCCTGGGTGGCTCAGTTGGTTAAGCGACCGACTTCGGCTCAGGTCATGATCTCTCAGTTCGTGAGTATGAGCCCCATGTCGGGCTCTGTGCTGACAGCTCAGAGCCTGGAGCCTACTTCAGATTCTATGTTTTCCCTTCTCTCTATCCCTCCCCTGCTCATTCTCTGTGTCTCTCTGTCTCTCAATAATAAATAAATGTTAAAAAAAATTTTTTTTTTAACTAAAAAAAAAAAAGTGCAATGCCTATTGAGCTCCAGTGGGTCAAGGCCATGTAGAACTATGGGTCTGGTATGGCTTGCTCTGGTGATTATTTTCTTTTTCATTCATTCATTCATTCATTTAAAAATTTAAATCCAAGTTAGTTAATATACATTGTAGTATTATTGGTTTCAAGAGTGGAATCCAGTGATTCATCACTTACTTGTAACACCCAGTGCTCATCCTAACCACTGCCCTCCTTAATGCCCATCACCCATCCCCCCATCCACAACCCCTCCAGCAACCCTCAGTTTGTTCTCTGTATTTAGCAGTCTCTTATGGTTTGCCTCCCTCTCTGTTTTTTCTTATTTTTCTTTCCCTTCCCCTGGGTGCATCTGTTTTGTTTCTTAAATTCCACATATGAGTGAAATTCAATGAATTTGTCTTTCTCCGACTGCTGCTGATTATTTTCAAAAGAAGACAGAAATTTTAAATTTCAGCCCAATTAGTTGTCAGTGTAATTTTAAAAAGTTTGTGGGCCAATACGGTAGTAACAAAGCATATTGTTTGGGGTGCCTGGGTGGCTTGGGCAGTTAAGCGCATGGCTCTTGATTTTGTCTCAGGTTGTGATCTCATGGTTGGTGAGAGTCGAGCCCCGAGCTGGGCTGTGTGCTGACAGCATGGAGCCTGCTTGAGATTCCCTTTCTTTCTCACTCTGTTTCCCTCCCCTGCTTGTGTGCTCTCTGTCTCTCTCAAAAATAAATGAACATTAAAAAAAGAAAACCAAAGCATATTGTCTCTGAGAATTCATATTTCTCCTTAGGAGATGCATGTGTATGTCTGTATGTGAGTGTATGAATGGCCTAATAGTTTTCTGCGAGATAAATTGAAAGAACAATGTGACGTTTTTGTAACTCACACTAGAGGGAAAAGTTAAAAAGGATCATACTCTAGTGGCTACGCCTCCAGCTGTTCTTTGAGCCCCGGAGCATGCTAAAGAACATAAAGAACGATCTTGTTGGAGCCTCCAGGGCAATATTCTTGACTGAACAGCTCCGATATTGGATATGTATTGTGTCGGAAACTTTGTAGGTACAGAAGGGTATTCAGCATTCTTCTGTAGCATTGCACATCGGAAATAAGACAAAGGTGGTGTTCTTACCATAAAACATAAACCTCAGGACAGAGTTAAGAACTGAAGTCAACCATAAGACAACTGCTATGACTTCTTGCCTGTGTTTCCTTTGAACTGTGGAAATTGTTATTGTTAGCATGGTGTTAAAAATTTTTTGCCAACACATGTAATTCTTTTTGTTTATCCCACCAGTTCAGTTAAAGTCTGATCTAACAATATATTGACCAGATGTCTGTATTAGTCAGGGGCCTGGCAGGAAACAGATGGCAAATTCAGAGTTTAACCAAAGAGAGTTTAAAAGGGGGGACTATTGACATAGGTGTGGGCAAGGTTAAGGGCACTGACAAACGATGTTGAAATAAACATGGATGTGAAAGGGAGGGAGCTTCCACGCCAGGCCTGAAGGAACAAGGGGAAATGTGGTGTTATTAGAATGAGCTGAGAGCTAGAGCCATGGAAGGAGAGCTGTCTGGAAGAAGCAGTGGCTGTAGATAAATGCAGCCACCTCCGGGACAACAGCCAGACAGGAGCAAGGCAACACCTTGGCTTCTTTCGTCCTGTACTCTGTCTCTTGCTGGAGCTGCCTACTGCCAAACCTGATGAAAAGCCAGAGACAAGGGAGCCCAGGTGGTAAAGTTTAAAAGGGTCAATCTTGGGGCGCCTGGATGGCTCAGTTGGTTAAGCATCCAGCTTTGGTTCAGGTGATCTTAACGGTTCCAGAGTTCAAGCCCCACATTGGGCTGTCTGCTGTCAGCACAAAGCCCACTTCAGATCCTCTGTCTCCCTCTCTCTCTCTGCCTCTCACCTGCTCGTGCTCTCCCTCTGTCTCTCCTGAAAGTGACAAACATTAAAAAAAATAAAAATAAAAATAAAAAAATAAAATGGTCAGTCTTTAAGGGTATGCCCAGACGGGCGGGCAAAAGTGAAGAATAAATGTGAGCAAATAGAGTATAACCAGAACAATGTTCTGTTAAAATAAGAAAATGTCAGTAACTTACCAGACTATAGCAAGGAGAAAAAAAATGTGTTAGGAAAAATGAGCAGACAATGAAACATTTTTGTAGCAGGTGGATTTATGTCAATGTGATAAGGAGAGTTTTGTAAAACTAATGTCTTTCTAATCTACTAAATTATTTGAAAGAGGTAACATCAGTGACAAAGAAGGATTAGCCAGTAAATATGATTTATTCATATTTTGCAGTGAATTGTGATAATGCCTTCTTGTAGACTATGAAAAATACTTAATTCTCACAGAATAAGGGCTAAGGTAAATAGTCATAAGTCACTTGGTAAGATTTAGCAAATTAGTAAACAAACAAACAAACAAACAAATAAAAGAGACAAACCGAAAACTAGACTCTTAACTATAGAGAACTGGTGATTACCAGAGGAGAGTGGGTGAGGGGATGGGTGAAATAGGTAAAGAGGATTAAAAGTACACTTATCATGGGGCACCTGTGTGGCCCAGCCGGTTAAGTGTCAGACTTTGGCTCCAGTCATGATCTCACGGTTTGTGAGTTCAAGCCCCGCGTCAGGCTCTGTGCTGGCTGCTCTGAGCTTGGAGCCTGCTTCGGATTCTGTGTCTCCTCCTCTCTCTCTGTCCTTCCCATGCTCATGCTCTGTTTCTGTCTCTCAATAATAAATAAATGTTAAAAAAAATTTTTTTTTAATGTACACTTATGAATAATGTATAGAATTGTTGAATCACTATACTGTACATCTGAAACTAATATAACACTGTGTGTTAAGTATACTGGATTTAAAATAATAAAAAAGATTTAGCAAATTAGATGAGTATTTCATATTACAGTGGACCCTTGACAACACAGGTTTGAACTACATGGTTTCACTGATATGCAATATTTTTTCAACAAACAAAGCATTGTACTAAAAATGTATTTTTTTTGGATTTTCTCTTCTATATGATTTTTTAATGACATTTTCTTTTCTCTACTTTATTGTAAGTATACAGTGTATCATATATACAACTACAAAAAAGGTGTTAAGTGACTACTATGTTATCCATAAGGCTTCCAGTCAACAGCAGGCTGTTAATAGTTAAGTTTTTGGGGAGTCAAGAGTTACGGACTTTTGACTCTACCGTGTGTTGGAACCATAACCCCCATGTTATTCAAGGGTCAACTGTAATTCGACCAATATTAGGTTGAGATCTAGGGTACAGTGTGCCATATTTCAATGTGTAAACTGGAATTAGATATTTTATAAAAAGATGCAAGAAAAAAAAGCCTGCTAAAATCTAGGAAAATCAAACATTGGATGAGACCTAACAAACTTCATAACTGGGCAACATTCTTGTAAAAAATAATCATAGTTGCTTGTGTTATATTGAGATGGCTCTCTACCTGCAGCTGATGTTTTCCACACCAGGGGTCAACTAGAACCTTAGGGCCCTGCTGATAAGGATTGGCTCTACACTTTATCCACCAGGGCTCCCAAACTCTGCACGGATGTACTGGTTGTTGCAAGGGAGTGTTGCACTGAGTGTTCCCAAACATGTTTGCTACTGCATTATGTCAGTTCCTTTTGTCCTTTCCTGCTGCTTTTGGTTACTTTCTGTCTGTAAGAAAGATATCAAAGCCACCAGAGCTATCACTGTCCCAAGCGAGTCACAGACTACAGCATGCTGCATTCAAGAATTTCTCTCAAGTCCTCTTTGTTGCCTGGTTCCCCTAAACAACAAGGTTCAGATCAAAGCCTGAAACCTAAAGTGGTTTCAGTGAACTGTCTCTTTTACATGTTTTTCTTTTGCCTCCGTTCTCAGGTTCCAACACTCATGCTTGGAAGGCACTCGGCAGAGCAGGGCCCTGAGGAACACGCTCAGAATTGCCTTCTCCTCCACCCTGGTGCTGTGTCCTTCAAATACTCTCACCTCCCTTGGAATGAACAGCTCCTCGGAGCCAAGCACAGACACTCTGCTGCTCTTCTGTCTGTCCCAACAGGTATCTGAACCTCAAGATGCACACAGCTTGGGTTAAGTGGAGCCCTCCTATTACACAGCCGCTACTTCCTGGATCTGTCTGTGTGCTGTAGAAGTGGTGACTTGTGGTAACACTGCAAAAATCCCCACTCACTGTCAACCACGGAAGGCTTGTCGGGCCTCTTCGTATAGTGGGACATTGGGAACAAGGGCATCTTACTCTGTAAATTTCTGTAGCCCTCCTTCTAGAGAGAGTTCAGAAAAGCAATGCATTCTTGTGTTTTCTTGAAAAGAATGACATGCTTTATATCAGTTTTGATGGTACAAACTAAAGAAAGATCATTATCAGTACCTATTTTAGAACCTAGATTATTGCAGTTGAAAATAGATTTTAGTTAGTAACGCTTCCATCCTTATTTCTATTCCCAGCCATTATTTGACCATTGACATTTGGAGAAATTTATTAAATTTTCTAATTACAATCTATTTTTCCTGATGGATAAGGATGCTCATTACTGTCTTAACTTGGGCCCCTGTATATCCCTTTAATCTGTGCTTGTTTTATTGTTTACTTGGGTTAGATCTCTGTCATCTTTCCCAGAGGAGCCAGAAAATGATCTTTTATTTTTAATTTAAAAATTAACCCTTAACAATTATTCATGGTTGTTTAGCATAAATTAACAAGATATCACGGAAGCTGAGGCCAGGAAAGCCTGACCTGAGCCTCTGGCTTCTTGATTGTTAAAGGCTCCTCTACTCTGAGTCGCCTTTCTCCCCACCGTCTCCCACCATTCCCTCCAATACCACTACTCTTCTCCCTCTACCACCCGATGACTATAGGAAGAAGACAAATGCTAACCCAGTTGCAGCAACAGAAACTTTGTTTGACAGGATAAGATAATTTAGACAAAGATGAGATGCTACTGTTCACAGGTGTATATTAGAGTATTTACACCAAATACTTTTCAGATAAAATGACTAAGAAATAATTCCCAAGATTCCCTAAAAACCTTGAGCTCATTTCCTGAAGCAGTTAAAAGGAGATATCCAGAAAGAGAGAAAGAGCTTCTTAACCCCAAACTAACACTGGGGCTTGGACTCAGCCTCAGTTTGACCTTGTCTAAAAGAAAGACCTGAAAAAAAGTGCAACAACAAAATGTCAAGTTCACTTCTAAGTCTACAAAACAATAAAGCCACACAGCACAAAAGGGAGGAAGAGAGTCACATCCTTTCAGTTACTTACAGCCTCCTCTTGTGGGTTGGGCACACTCTTCTATAAAAACAAAATGTTTCCCGGAGAATTGCTTTGTTGGTATTGTTATTTTTCTCAGACCTTATAAAATGTTAAAAAAAAATCCATTTCCAGGGGCACCTGGCTGGCTAAGTAGAGCATGTGACTCTTGATCTTTGGTCATGGGTTCCTGCTCCACACTGGGTGTAGAGATGACTAAAAAAAAAAAAAAAAAAAAAAAATTAAACTTTAAACAAAAATAATAAAACAAAAATTGGGTAAGAGGGGCTCTTTTTTAAAAAAAAATTATTTATTTTTGAGAGGCAGTGAGAGAGAGAGAGAGAAAGAGAGCACAAGTGATGGGGAGGGGCAGAGAGAGGGAGAGAGAGAATCCCAAGCTGATAGCACAGAACCCAACATGGGGCCCAATCTCACAAACTGTGATATCATGATCTGAGCCAAGATCAAGAGTTGGATGCTTAACCAACTGAGCTACCCAGACACCTCAGGTATAAGAGAGACTCTTAAAAACTAAATGAAAAAATAAACATACATTTCCATATCTAGATAAATATTTCAAGCAAGTTTTACCTCTACATGCATTGAAGATAAAAATTAACTCCAATTAGTGTTTTGTTGGTGCTTGTGATTTACATGCTTGGCTTTGAAGATCAAAAAATAATACATATGTGCTTGTGTGTTATTTATTTTCTCCCACAGACTCTGATATCATCTGGCCATTTTCTAATTTAAGACATCAGCATCAAAAATATTGAGTCATGGGTGTATGTATGTTTAAACACCAGAGTTTGGGCAGTGAAGCAGGAGGAGGGTGCAGCAGTCAGATATAATGAGCTGTTATTAGGCTCTAACACTATCTGCATGGGCTTTGGCAAGTCACTAACTTTTTGGAGCCTCTGTTTCTTCATCTATAAAATGAGGATTAAGCAAGATACTATATGCATGGTGCTTGGCACAGTGTCCAGCATGAAGTATGTGTGTGATACATGTCTAATAGTGGTTAAAAATATAGTCTCTTGAGCCAGGCATCCTGGGTTGAAATCTCAATTCAACTACTTATTAATTGGGCAAGTTACTTAACTTCCCAGTGCCTCTATTCCTTCATCTGAAAATTGGAATAATTATAGTGCCTATCTTATAGAGTTGTTGTGAAGATTTAAACAGTTAAAATATGTTAACACTTTAGAAAAGTGTCTTGCACATGGTAAGTGTTCAATAAGTGTTCAATAAGTAAGTGTTCAAAAGTTCAATAAGTAGCTGTTCTTTTTTTTTTCTAAAATTGTGCTAATATGGTAGCCACATGTGGCTATTGAGCATCCAAAATGGACTCAGTCTTAATTGTGATAGGCTGTAAGTGTAAAATACATGTAGAACTTCAAAGACAGTATAAAAAAAAGAATGTAAAATATTTCAATATTTTTAATATTACATGTTGAACTGATATTACAGGCAAATTGAGTTAAATTATTAGCATTAATTTTAATTAATTGTGTGGATTTTGTGTTACTTTTTTTTTTTTTCAACGTTTATTTTATTTTTGGGAAAGAGAGAGACAGAGCATGAACGGGGGAGAGGCAGAGAGAGAGGGAGACACAGAATCGGAAACAGGCTCCAGGCTCAGCCATCAGCCCAGAGCCCGACGCGGGGCTCGAACTCACGGACCGCGAGATCGTGACCTGGCTGAAGTCGGACGCTTAACCGACTGCGCCACCCAGGCGCCCGTGTTACTTTTTTAACATAGCTACTAGAAAACTTAAAAGTACATATGTGATTTGCACTATATTTGTATCGGACAGAGGTATTCTAAAATATAGAAATCTTAAAGCAAGAAGTTCATTAGAGGAAACTTTTGGTTTAGTTCAAATCTGGGATACTTGTGGTATGCCTTTAGTCATAAAGAAGTACTAAAGAAAAACAAAGGAATTACAATGTACTACAAGCCATTAGAAGTTGCTACAATCTGGGACACCTGGGTGGCTCAATTGTTTAGGCGTCCAGCTTCAGCTCAGGTCATGATCATGTCGTTCGTGAGTTCGAGCCCCACATTGGGCTCTGCGCTGACAGCTCAGAGCCTGCACCCCCTTCGGATTCTATGTCTCCCTCTCTCTTTACACTTCCCCCATTCATGCTCTGTCTCTCACTCCTTCAAAATCAAATAAACATTACAAAAATTTAAAAAAAAAAGTTGCTACAATCTACATTGTGTTAATTTTTCCAGGAGCAATACCCCTTTCTCCTCTGGAGTGTTTTGTTCAATTTGGGGATTACTTTTTAAAAGAGACACCGGCAATCTAGAGTATATCCAGTATATCCTTGATAAGGCTCCTGGGAAAATGAAAAGTTCACCACCATGCCATGGAAGAGAGGAACTGGGGTGGGTAAGAATGTGAACGTCCTCAGCTAAGTGAGGAGAAGACATAAGAGGCATGACAGCTGTTTTCCAATACCAGGAATGTGGATTTGCCCTATGGAAATGGAATTGACCCAAAGGGTTCAATTGGGTCCAAGTTAGAAGGAAGATTATTTCAGCTTTAACATAGGGAACAGCTTTAACAATTAGAGTTGTCCAAAAAAAAAAAAAAAAAAAAAAAAAAAAAAAAGGATGAACTACCTTATGGAATATTCAAGACTTTGCCACTGTAAACTTAAGCAGAGAATTATAGACAGGGTTTATACTTCAGATAGATAGAAGACTTCCAAAGGTTTTCAAACTCTGAGATTCTGCAATTAAGGTTTTGCTACTAATTCTGGTAGAGAGTTGCCAATTCATGCATCATGACCAGAATAGCTAGAGATCCACAATTTTAATAAGGTTTTTTGCTTGTTTGTTTGTTTGTTTAGAAGATACAGAAACTCACTGGTACTAGTCAAGAAACCAGGGGTTATTGTGGGGATATATATGGTAGATAGGGATCTCAAAAGAATGCAGGGAGAGGGATAGAGTGATACAGCAGACGTGACGGAAACTGTAACAGGAACTGTGACTACATCTGCTATCTTCCTCTCAGGGGCTGGCTGATCTCTTCCTCATGATATCTCTGCTTTCCCCAGCATCCTCGTTCTATTCTATTCTTGAAAGTGACTAGCTTCATGTAACTCTGTTCATACACCATTTCTGCTCACTAATAATTTCAGCTTGTCTTTCAAAGCTTCTCTTGCCTTGAATCTACTTATGATCTAATAGCTTGAATTCTCCCACCTAAATGTTTCAGCTTTTCACTTCCCCAATTCCAGTTTTATGAGAAGAAGGGTCAGCCTAGGTTTTTCAAGCCAGATCACTGGTTACAGTATGGGTGGACTTTCCTTGGGTCAGATGGCTTCAAGTGGTCCTGATAGCTGGGGCTGGGGAATTTTATTTATGTGGGATGGGGAAGTTTTCACCAGAAACAGATGTGGGTGGGGCAGTCACTTACTGATATTTCTGGTACCACAACTGAAAGATGGAGGTCATGGAGTTTATACCCAGAAATTTGGGAATCTACATCAGTTTATATTCTATGTATTAAGAAGATAGAGGCTATTCAAAAGGTTCTGGTCTGAGACTAATGATAGAAATATGAATTTCATTCTAGGATGTGTTCTAGCAACTTGTTATTCAAAGTGTGGTTCATGAACCAGTAGCATCAACATCACTTAGGAGCTTGCTAGAAATTAGAAACTCAGGGTCCACCCCATACCTACTAAATTAGAATCCATATTTTATTTATGTATTTATTTGTTTATTTATTTATTTACTTATTTAGAACATGTGTTCATGTGCATGAGTGTCAGGGAGGGGCAGAAAGCGAGGGAGAGAGAGGATCCCAATCAGACTCCACACTGTCCGTGCAAAGCCCAATGCGGGGCTTCATCCCATGAAGCATGAGATCATGACCTGAGCCAAAATCAAGAATTGGATGCTTAACCCACTGAGCCACCCAGGCGTTCCTAGAATCTACATTTTAATAAGATTCCCAAATAATTTGTATTCAGATTGAGGTTTGAGAAGTGTGCTCTAGGATGAATTGGTTTGGTTTAGGTCTTTTAAAAGTTAACAAGGGCTTTTACTAGGAAACTTCCAGTAGTACGCGATAGTCATGTAAGAACCAAGTGCTAAGTTGTCAGAATTTTGTGAATTGGTTGATTTTATGTTTCAGAGCTTGAAACCAGTTACTGTAGGAATATTGATACCAAAGAGATTGGTAAATACTAAACTTGTTTCTTTTGTACTGGAGAGCCAGTTAAACATTTACCAGCATTCCACTAGACAGTTCTAAATCTCCTAATTCAATCTGGAATTAAAGTAGTCAGCTAGGGGTGGTGGGACAAAGAAGGTCCCATATTGGAGGCGGGGTGTGGACAAGATGAAACGAGTTCCAATTCCTCAAATTTTCCACTCTATGACTAAGCAATCATTCTAAGTAGACATTTCTTCATGAAAAAATAACCTGAGTCTTCAGTAAGCACAAAGAAGGAGGTCTAGGAGTTGGTGATACTTAAAATCTAGATAGGCAAAGACCAGAAATTCTCCCATCTGGCAGCTGAACTGTTTTGGAGCTGAAACCCAGGTATGGAATAGCAGTTTCTATATAGAAGAGAAGATAAGAGTGGGTAGATTCTCGTCCTAGAGACATACCACACATGGGAATTAATACTTTTATTGCCTGTATTATATCGAGTATAAAATTGTTCAATGAAACAACTCCTCCCTAAGTTAATGATAGGTATGGATGCAAATCTTTCATGGTATTCCATAGGGAGTGGTTTTTAAAGTGTGGTCTCTGGACCAGTACACAGTTCTCACTATCACCTGAGAACCTATTATAAATACAAATTCATGGGCCATGCCCATGGATCAGAAACTTATTGGATCAGAAACTCTAGGGGGTAGAGCCCAGTAATCTGTTTTAACAAGCCTTCTGGGTGATTCTCATGCATACTATTGGAAGTAGGATATGTCATGGAGTTCCTTATTTTTATCCAATAAGATAATTCATTTTCAACTTGAACCCAAAATGGGAAGTGACTCTTCTTGCAGAGGAGTTTCCAGCACAATTGAAAGATGGTTGAAGAAGCTACAGGGCTAGGCAAATATTTAAAAGCTTTCCCCAGGGAAGTTAGCCAAGCAGGCAGACAACTGGCATGTTGCCAAGACTCCTGGAGAGTATAAACCTTCCTAGAAATCAACTGGGAAAAGTTGCGTTTAGAGTGAACTTTGAGGATGTTATAAACCCAGCCTAAAGACTTTCTGCAAATACTAATAAAAGCTCTGAAATACAGAACGTGACATCCTAGCACATGTAGAGACACAAACAGCATGTATCATATTAAGAAATAAGCAGATAATGGAAGAAAAAGTACTAGGATAGCTTATTCATTTTGCCTTTCTGGTTAAGAGCTCTCACTGGTTCCTTACTACTGACAAGTTGTAACACTGAATGAGTGTTTACTCTGTGCCAGGTACTGTAGTAAGTACCTCAATAAACTATCTCATCAGCCCCGTATCCCAGGAAACCGAGACCCAAAGAGGTATAGCAACATGCCCCCAGTCACATAGCTGGTAAGTATTGATACTGGGATTCAAACCCAGAATGTTTGGCTCCAGAGCACCACTGCTTAACCAAAACTTCTACTGCCCCTCTTCAGCGAGACCCTCATTACATACTCAATATTTAGAGGCTCGGAGTTCCCATTTCAGAGTGTGGATTTTTGTAGTTTTTAGTCTCAAGTTAAATAACCTCTTTATGTGTTATTATATATAGATAACTGGACTTTGCCATCACTGACTAATGCCATCAAGTTCTGATGGTCAAAGTGGGCAGTTAGATAAGTTTCACTTCTACAGAACACAGCTTTAATAAGGTTACTACTACAAGCATACTACATGTTACTCTGAGTCCCAATATTGAGTGTTTAAATTATCTTGTTATAACAGGAGACATAAAGATGTGCACGGATGGAGGCCAACTGATCTTAGTTATGGAAAAGGGGAATTGTAGAGACTAAGGAAAAGCATTTTTAATCTAAGTGTTTTTGTCTGGAAATGGATTTGGTGAACTTGCCCAAACCCTTAAACTTATCCTCAAATGAAATTAATTCTGGGGTTGCCTGGGTGGCTCAGTCAGTTGAGTATCTAACTTTAGCTCAGGTCATGACCTCATGGTTTGTGGGTTTGAGCCCCACATCTGGCTCACTGATGTTAGTGGAGAGCCCGCTTCGGATCCTCTGTCCCCCTCTCAATCTGTCCCTCTCCTGCTCATGCTCTCTCTCAAAAATAAACATTAAAAAATTAATTTTTAAGGATCATGGGATTAACGGCTGTGTTGGGTTTTTTTTGCCACATCTCTGCATAGCCAAGCACACTACTTGTCACATGGCAAATAGTAGCATATTTGTGAAAAGAAAGGAGAAAAGAAAAGAAGCAGGGAGAAAGGGAAGGACGTTATAAAAGTAGATTCAAGTTCTTGGAATTTTTTTCAAAGAGAGAGATCACAGGCTGGGCAGGGGCAGAGAGAGAGGGAGAGAGAATCCCAAGCAGGCTCTGCACTGCCCGATGCACTGCAGGGCTCAAACCCATGAACCATGAGATCATGACCTGAGCCAAATCAAGAGTTGGACACTTAACCAACTGAGACACTCAGGAGCCCCTGAATTTTTTTGTGTGTGTATGTAACAGTCATAAATGGGTGTGGAAACTTTGAAGTAACTGCTTAGGTATTAATAAGACAGAGAAATAAATTAGAAATCTTATCCTTCATGTAGATGGGTACAATATATAAATATGAAATAAAGCATGAAAATTCTTACTTTGATTCAGTCCAACTTCTTGTGGGCAGCTTCATGGAAGCAAGTTAATTTTGCAGGCTTGCCATTCTAATGGAGTCACTAATTCATGCAGGTATATATTCATTTACTATCAAACATTTATTGATGGCTTCTTATGTGCCAGATACTTTTGAGAAATAAACCCACTGACCCAGTCAAAGGAGGGATGCAGAGCCTCAGAGCACAGTGAAGCAAGGCTTTAATCAACGTTCTTGCAAGAGCAGGTGTCTGATGGACAGGCACACTCGGGGCAGTGACAGCAGACAATTTACCTCCTAGCAAGCAAGTCCCTCCCCTGATTCTTCATTGGCTGAGTATTCCAGAGGTTACAGCCTTACCCAGAAGTTGTCTATGCCCATGTAAGGCAACAAGAAGTCTGATTGGAACAAATGTACATTCCTTGAAGTGACACAGACTTCAGTTCTTTGGTGCATGCTCATTGCAAAGCTCAAGATATGGAGAGGAAGTGAAGGGTCTAAGGGTTTGGGACTCCATTGTTGGGGGAAGGGGTTGTACATATTTCCAATATGTTGTAAACCTATTGTTAACTAGACAGCACAGTTTTTATTTGGTATTTCTGAAAATGAATCATCTCACTTCTCACAGTACTGTAATGCATTGAAGTTATAAAAATGAATAAGATATGATTTCTGCCCACAAAAAGCTCAGATTGGTGGCAAAAGATATATTGTAGTGATGGTTACTAAAAACCATTGAATTGTACAATTTAGATTGGTGAATTGCATGGTATATTAAATATATATCAATAAAACTTTATTTTTTGATGTTTATTTTTGAGACAGTGAAAGAGAGAGAGAGAGAGAGAGAGAGAAAGAGAGACAGAGATTCTGAAATAGGCTCTGTGCTGTCACCACAAAGCCCAATGTGGGGCTTGAACCCATGAACCATGCAATCATGACCTGAGCCAAAGTCGGGCACTCAACTGATTGAGACACCCAGAAATCCCTCAATTAAACTGTTTCAACAAATATAAGCAGATATGCCTGGGTAGTGTTCAAAACCAGGAAGAGGTGGCCATAACTCAGGGAGGAGGGAGCCTTCATCAGTGAGTAAAGCTTGAGCCAAAATGTTTAAAAAGTTATTTAGGGAGCTGGTGCAAAATATTCATTCTAAAGAGAGGGGGGAATGAAGTGTGCGTGTATATGTGTGTTTGGGCGGAAGAAGGATGTTGGCAGCTATTTGAGGCTGGGGAGATAACAAAGACCAGAGGGGAGCTCCAGTGTGTAAGTGTGAGTGTGAGTGTGTGTGTGTGTGTGTGTGTGTGTGTGTGTGTGTGTGTAGGGATAGAGAGTTACTGGAGGGTTTTAAATTAAACTGGGAAGTGATATAATCTGATCAAATTCATTTTAGATTAAACGACGCCGCCAACAGCTGTGACGTAATGGAAAGGATACTGTTTTTTTTTTCAGTCATAATAACCAGTGCATAGGTCTCAAACCTGCCATTTTAAAACTAGAAGTGTTATACAAAATTTTCAAGTATTATTCAATTGATTCTAATGTTCCAGCTTGCCAGCAGAAGGAAATTGTAGAGCTGATTAATGTTAAGATTAACTTAGAACCACGTTGATCTTGGGTTGAGATAAAAAGAAAGTGAGTGGGACACCCGCCTTGGGTGGTAGTGGAAAACCTGGCGAATTTTAAAGTTTTTTCAGGCTGGAAATGGAGCGATGGAAGCTGGTGAGATTCTTCAGATTTTGTTTTTCATGCTTTCCTGGGTATTCTCACAATATATTAAAATTATCGTTCTGAGTTCATATGCAGAATCAAAGAGGAAAAAAAGAAATAAAACAGGGCAATGCCAACAGGACCGTATTTTCCACGAGGAGATTTCTCTGAAGATAGTTTAAGTTGCCTTACCGGAACCACGAAACATAGGGTCCTAGCACGGAAGACTAGCACGGGAGACTGAGTGTAACACCGCCACGGGGCACAGGCGTTGTTCGCCCTTCCCTGCAGGCTTGAGAGCCTGTTTAGGTTCCCGCCCCTTTTCCTCTTGCTCTTTCTAATCCTTCCCCCTCTGCCAATTCCGGAGAGGAACCCTTTTTAAGTTTCTTCCAAGTTGAAGCGTAGGACCCATTTCGTCAACACAATCCGGAATCGTCGACATGGCGGCGACCATAAGATACCTCGGTAGAGGTAAAGCAAGCAGTTGTTTGCGCTTAGGGGGAAAATAGCTGTAGCGTGGAGTCTCCAGTTGTAAGCCGGACTCTCCTAAGCAGGGGTCTGCACTGGGGCTCGAAAAGTTTCCTGCTGTTTTGGGGTTCTAAGTCCTCCAGAGGGTTATTGCTACTTAAAAGCGACCTTATCAGAGGTTTCACTCCTTTCTGGAGCCGTCCACCTTAGGGGTGGAGTGGGGGGTGGGGGGAGGGATGCACACTGCTCCCGGCACCCCCGCCCCCGGCAGTCACCCGTAGGGACGGAGGCCAAGACACGGTTCTGTCTGCGTTACTGGGGGTGTGGGCTGCGCGGGAAAGGAATTTGATTAAGAGAAGTGAGTTCTGGTATGGAAGAGGTGGTATATCTGAGTGACCTACATCTGTAAACTTGAACACTTTACAAAATACCCGTGGGTGCTTTTGGGAGTACGTTGTTGCAGGCAATTCTTTAATGTCTAGACCCTGCCTAATTTGCATCAACATTTATCATTTGGAGACTAATTGTGTAGTACTCCTTGATAGCAGATCTTTTCAGCACTTAGTAAGCTCCAATTGTCTAGGAGGACAGCCCTTTTTTGGTACAATGTTGTTTTTTGTTTTTTTTTTTTGTACAGTGCTTTTTAATTTTTGTTTTGTGTTTTTGAGGCACTGATACTTTTTGTTACTTAATTAAGGTAGCTCTTTAAGTGGAGGCAGCCCCCAGCATCACTCGCATTTTACAGAGGAAGAAACATCCTGTTAAGGTATGTCGCAGTTCATATAACTAGTCAGTAGCTGGAGGAAGAACTGAAGCTTCACTCACAGGCCAGTGATTTTTTTTTTTTTTTTTTTTTTTTAACTGCCTCCTATGTTTTTCTTTGAGCTTCTTACAGGAAAGTTTAGTGTCAAGACCAGCATTCTCTATTTGGGATAGTTGTTGCTTAAAAGAGTGGTGGCAAGAGATCACAGCTCCTGATTACTAAGTGAGCAAAAGAGACTAATATTATCTTCATGTATGACAGAAATAACATTATATTAGACAAACCAAAAAGAGAACTAAAAGTTATTCTCTGCTTGTCACATTTTCTTCTCTTGTCTTCTAAGATTCCTTGCTCTCATAATTTTTTTTTTTTTTTTAATTTTATCTCACTGTCATTTCTCACATTACTTTGCTGGTTCCTCCTCCTCTTACCTTGGGATGTCTCAGGGGCCAAGATCCCATCTTTCATCTTCATGTCTTTTGTATATAAATTCTTCACTCCTTGGGTGATCTCATTTAAGTCTCCTGGCTTCGACTATTGTCTATATCTTAATGGCTCTCAAATTTATGTTTGTTGTCCATATCTAATGGTTCTCAAATTTATATCTACAGTTGGGACATCTCCTGAACTTTAGATTCTTAAACTCATCTGCCAGTTCTAGATCTCCACTTGTATATCTTATTAGCACTTAACACTTGTCTAAAATCAAGCTCTTCATATTCTGTGGTCTTTCTCATGTCATTTGATGATAACTTCAATGTTTCAGTTGTCTGGGCCCAAACCTCAGAATATCCTCAACTCCCCCTTTTCCCCATACTTCACGTTAAATAAATAGTTGACAAATCTTGTTGATTTTACCCTTGAAATAAAATCCAAAATCTAACTTCTCACAACTCTAGCAACTACCTTGCATGCTGTTACCATTCCTCACCTGGATTTCTCTATACTCTCAACAAGTAGTGAAATTGGTCCTATAACTTACTCTTATGCTCAAAATTCTGAAAGTCTCCCCATTTTTCTAAATCTAAAGTCCTTAGAATGGCCTGCAGTTGTTCTGTCCATGTTGTTATCCACTATTGAGCACTTCAGACATAGCTAATTTGAATTGAGTGTGTCAAATACACATTAGATTTTGAGGACTTAGTACCAAAAACAGTAGAACACCTGAAATTTTTATACTGATAACATGTTGAAATGATAATATTTTGTGGTATTAGCTGTAATAAAATATGTTAATTTTTATTTCACTGGTTTCTTTTTTACCTTTTTTATTGTGGCTACTGGAAAATTTAAAATTATACATGTAGTTTACATTATACTTCCATTGGATGGCACTGCCGAGGGTATTCCAGATCATCTTGTTCCTGCTTAGTCCCACCCCCATTTACCCAGCTTACCCTCTGACCTGTTCACAGCTACCCTGTTCCCTCACTCAGTGTGCTCTAGCCACACTAGCTTCCTTGTTCCCTCATCAACCCCAAGAACATTTCTGCCTTGGGAGAACTTTTTCTCCCAGCTGGGGTGAGTCTCAAACACTTTTTCTAGATATTTGTGTGAGTAATTTTCTCATTTCTTTCAAGTCTTTGCTCACATGTCACCTTTTTGATGAGGCCTACTTTAACTTAAAATTGCAACCCACTGTCCTCTTGACTCAGTCACTTTTACCCACTGGGTTCCCCCCTCTCCATCACTACCATTTTGTGTTTAATAGTGTTATCTCCCCCCGCTAGGATGTAAGCTCCATGAGGACAGGGATTTTTGTTTGGTTTGTTCACTAAATGCTTAAAGCAGTGCTAGCACATGTTTTGTTGGCATATTCATTGTTGAATAAATGAAAAAATCAATGGATCTTCAACAAAATGCCACCCCTCTTCCATGTGTTGTAATGAATAATATTTAAAGTAATTTAAATCCACTTTGTGCTTTCATTTGTTTGGATTTACTTCCTTTATTCAACAGATGTTTAGTGTGTGTGTGTGTGTGTGTGTGTGTTTAAACAAATACTGTGCTATGTGATAGGGACAGAAATGGTGGATAAGCTATACACATTCCCTCCCCATGATGCTTATCATTTATGAGGAGCAGACATTAATTGGCTAGTTATTTTCTTTAATTGCAATTGTCCTAAGTGATGTGAGGGGAAAGTACAAGGTGCTATAGGAGTGTACGTGAGGAGGCCTAGCCTATTCTGAATCTTCAGGGAAGACTTTTCTGAAGTAGTACTTTAATAGAGTCCCTGAAATATCCCTCGAAGATCATAGGATCTTTAGGAATTAGCTATGGAAAGGGAATGAGGGGGGGTGGGTAGGGGAGAATGTTACAGATGGAGGGAAGATTAATTTTATATTTGAAAATACTAAAGTGGTTAAAAAACAGGGTGTGTCTTAGAAACTGAAAGGAGGCCGGTGTATCTGAAGTATGGCAAGTATGGAAGAGAGTCCTGTTAGATGAAGATCACAGTAGGTTAGAAGTAGCTCATGGAGGACCTTGTTAGCAATTCACTTTATTCAATGATCAAGTCATCCAAGCATTTTAGGGATATCATGGTATTTTCACTTTTAAATGATCCGTCTTACTGGTAGGTAGAAAAGAAATAGAGAAGACCAAGGGTAGAAGATAGAATAGTTTTGAATTTGTTGCAGTAATCATATGGTAGATGATGGTGGCCCGGAGTGTGGTGGGTGTAGTGGAAAGGCAAAGACTAGATGGATAAGGTCTCCTAGGGAAACTGAGGATTACAGAACTCTAACCTTTCAGTTTCAGGTATAAGAATAAACTGGCAAAGGAGGGGTGCCTGGGTGTCTGTCGGTTAAGCCTACTCTTGATTTTGGCTCAGGTCATGATCTCACGACCTGACCTCATGATCTTCGAGCCCCACGTTGGGTTCTGCACTGATAGTGTGGAGCCTGCTTGAGATTCTCTCTCTCTGAAGATAAATAAATGTTTAAAAAAAAAAAAAAGAATAAACTAGCAAAGGAGAGGGAATAATTTCTCTTTTCCAAGGGGTGGGTGTGGGAGTGACTTGAGAGTACAGATTCAGGTAGGTTCATAAGTAGTTGAGATAATTCTATTTTCTCTGAAGTAGCAAGCAAGGTTATCTGCTAAGAGTGAGGGGAGAAGAAATGTGTTAATGGCATGTAATAATACACATAGACAGATTGACTACAGAGGGATTAAAAACACAGGTATGATGATCTAACAGTGCTATTTAAATATAGTTGACCCTTGAACAGTGTAGGGATTAGGAGTGTGCCCCCCCCCCCCCAATCCCGTGCAGTTGCTAATACGCATATAACATTTTTTTTAGTTTCTTATTTTTTTTAGTTTCTTTCTTTATTGAGTCTACCCCCAGCTAGTGGAACAGGGACAGACCATGGTAACTGTCACACACCCTCTCCCCCTCTCTCCCTCGCTTCCCCCTAACTCAAAAATGGAACTGCTAATAGCCTAATGTTGACTTGAAGTCTTACTGATAACAGTTGATTAATACGTATTTTGTACGTTATATGTATTATATATTGTATTATTACAATAAAGTAAGCTGGAAAAAATGTTATTAAGAAAATCATGAGGAAGCGAAAATACATTTACAGTACTATACTGTATTTATTGAAAATCTGCATATAAGTGGATGCACGTAGTTTAAACTTGTGTTGTTCAAGGGTCAACGTAGTGGTATTTTTGCAATTTGTTTTTTATTAGTCCGTCACAGTTTCATAGATTTCTGTTGAAAAGTTAATCTCTGGTTGTCCTGACTTGGGATTCCAAATAATGGTGGTAGATTGTTTTATAGTAAGTTGGAATTATTATATTCAAGAGAATTATTATTTTGCGGATCTTGCCAAGGTTATTGGTTTCTTGTTTAGTACAATTAGAATTATTATTTGGAAGAGTTTGCCAAACCTTGAATGGATAATTGCTGTTCCTTCATTTACCATGTGTGATATTTTTAACATTTATTTTTGAGAGAGAGTGAGCGCGTGTAGTCTTGGACAGAGGATCCAAAGCAGCCGCCACGCTGACAGCAGTGAGCCTGATGTGGGGTTTGAATTCACGAACTGCGAGATGGTGATCTGAGCTGAAGTCGGCCACTCAACTGACTGAGCCACTCAGGCACTCCTACCATGTGTGATTTAAAAAAAAAATTTTTTTTTAATGTTTATTTATTTTTGAGAGAGAGAGACAGAGGGCGAGCAGGGGAGGGACAGAGCGAGAAGAAGACACAGAATCTGAAGCAGGCTCCAGGCTCTGGGCTGTCAGCACAGAGCCCCACGTGGGGCTCAAACTTACAAAGTGAGAGATCGTGACCTGAGCTGAAGTGAGATGCTTAACCCACTGAGCCACTCAGGTGCCCCTGCCAATTGCTTTTCTTGCTCAAAATTATGTTTGTGAAATTCATCCATATAATATAGTCATTTTTATACTTCTCTAGCTTTCCATTATAGGAATATACCATAATTTATCCGTTCTACTGTAGGTAAATGTTTGGGTTTGTTTCTGCAGTTTTGCCATTATAAAAATGTTATGATGATAATGATGATCTATTTAAATTCCAATATAGTTGACATACAGTGTTATATTAGTTTCAGTTGTATGATATAGTAAGTCAGCAATTCTGTACACCACTCAGTGCTTATCATGGTAAGTGTTCTCTTTAATCCCTCCCGTTCACCTGTATCACCTATCCTCCTACCCACCTCCCCTCTGGTAACCATCAGTTTCTTCTCTGTAGTTAAGTCTGTTTTTTTTGTTTTGCTTTGTTTTGTTTTTGTGTTTTTTTTTTTTTTTTTTTTTGGTTTATCTCTTTGTTTTGTTTCTTAAATTCCACATGTGGGTGAAATCCTATGTTATTAGTCTTTTTCTGACTGACTCACTTCACATACCATTATAATTTTTTTTTTTTTTTTTACTTTTTTAGCAGGCTCCATGCACTAGCAGTGTGAGCTCCATGTGGGGCATGGTCTCACAAACTGTGAGATCATGACCTGAGACGAAATCAAGAGTCTGCTGCCTAACTGACTGAGCCACTCAGGCACCCCGCCATTATAATTTCTAAATCCATCTATGTTGTTGCAAATGGCAAGATTACATTCTTTTTTTTTTTTTTTTAAATTTTTTTTTTTTTTTAACATTTATTTATTTTTGAGACAGAGAGAGAGCATGAACAGGGGAGGGTCAGAGAAAGAGGGAGACACAGAATCTGAAACAGGCTCCAGACTCTGAGCTGTCAGCACAGAGCCCGACGTGGGGCTCGAACCCATGGACTGCGAGATCATGACCTGAGCCAAAGTCGGACGCTTAACCGACTGAGCCACCCAGGCGCCCCAAGATTTCATTCTTTTTTTTTTTTTTTTTTAATTTTTTTTTTTATGTTTATTTATTTTTGAGACAGAGAGAGACAGAGCATGAACGGGGGAGGGTCAGAGAGAGGGAGACACAGAATCTGAAACAGGCTCCAGGCTCTGAGCGGTCAGCACAGAGCCTGACGCAGGGCTCGAACTCACGGACCGTGAGATCATGACCTGAGCCGAAGTCAGACGCTTAATCAACTGAGCCACCCAGGCGCCCCAAGATTTCATTCTTTATGGCTGAATAATATTTCTTTTCTTTTTTTTTTTAAATTTTATTTGAGTGAGAAGGAGAGGGGCAGAGGGGGAGAGAGAGAATCCCAAGCAGGCTCCATGCTCAGTGCAGAGTCCAATGTGGGGCTCCATCCCATGACCCTGGAATCATGACCTCAGCTGAAATCAAGAGTTGGATGCTCAACTGACTGAGCCACCCAGGTGCCCTTTTATTATTTTTTAAGTAGGCTTCCATGCCCAACGTGAGGCTTGAACTCACGAACCCGCTATCAAGAGTCGGATACTCCAGTACCACACTGTTTTGATTGAAGATTTGTAGTATATTTTGAAATCTTGGATTGTCATACATTCAGTTTTGTTTTTCTTTTTCAAGATTGCTTTGGCTATTCACGGTCTTTTGTGGTTCCATCCAAATTTTAGGATTATTTATTCTAGTTCTGTGAAAAATGCTGTTGGTATTTTGATAGGGATTGCATTAAGTCTGTAGGTCGCTTTTGGTAGTATGGACATATTAACAACATTTGTTCTTCAGTACATGAGCATGGAATATATTTCCATCTGTGTCCTCTTCAGTTTCTTTCATCAGTGTTCTATAGTTTTTAGAGTATAGGTCTTTCACCTCTTTGTTTAAATTTATTCCTATGTATTTTATTATTTTTGTTGCAGTTGTAAATGGGATTGCTTTCTTAATTTCTCTTTTTGCTACTTCATTATTAATGTATAGACATGCAGTGGATTTCTGTATATTGACTTTGTGTCCTGTGAGCTTACTGAATTCATTTATCAGTTATAGTAGATTTTTAGAGGAGTCTTTTGGGTTTTCTGTATAAAGTGTCATATCATCTGCAAATAGTGAAAGTTTGACTTCTTCCTTACTGATTTGGATCCTTTTATTTCTTATTGTTGTCTGATTTCTGTGACCAGGACTTCCAGTACTATGTTGAATAAAAGTGGTGAGAGTAGACATCTTTGTCGTTTACCTGACCTTAGGGGAAAAGCTCTCAGTTTTTCCCCATTGAGGATGATGTTAGCTATGGGTTTTTCATACATGACATATATTATGTTGAGGTATGTTCCCTCTAAACCTCTTGTGGAGGGTTTTTATGTTGAAAGGATATTGTACTTTGTTGCTCTTTCTGCTTCTGTTGAAATGATACTATGTTTTTTATCCCTTATTGATGTGATATACATGTTGATTGATTTGAGAATATTGAACTACCTTGCATCACAGGAATAAAGCCCACTTGATCGTGGTAAATGAGTTTTTTTAATGTATTGTTGGATTCATTTTACTAATGTTTTATTGAAGATTTTTACATCTATATTCATCGGGGACATTAACCTTTAGTTCCCTTTCTTGTTAGTGCCTTTATCTCATTTCAACATCAGGGTAATACTGGCCTCATAGAATGAATTTGGAAGCTTTCCTTCATTTTCAATTTTTTGGAATAGTTTGGGAAAATTAGGTAACTCTTTTTTAAGTGTTTGATAGAATTTATCTGTGAGGCCATCAGGTCCTGGACTTTTGTTTGTTGGTTGGTTGGAATTTTGATTACTGATTCAGTTTCATAGCTGGTAATTGATCTGTTTATTTTCTGTTTCTTTCTACTTCAGTTTTGGTATATTATATATTTTTAGGAATTTACCCATTTTTCTAGGTTGTCCAATTTGTTGGTATATGATTTTTCATAATACTCTCTTATAATCCTTTGTATTTCTGTGGTATCAATTGTCATTTCTCCTCTTTCATTTCTCATTTTGGTTATTTGAGTCTTCTCTCTCTCTCTGATGAGTCTGGCTCCAGGTTTATCAGTTTTGTTGATCTTTCAGAGAACTACCTCCTTGTTTCATTGATCTATTGTTTTGTTTTGGTTTTTTTCCCCATATGTTTCTGCTCTAATCTTCATTATTTTATTCCTTTTGCTGTTTTGGGGTTTTGCTTGTTCCTCTTTCTTTAGCTCCTTTAGGTATATGGTTAGGTTGTTGATTTGAGATTTTTCTTGCTTCTTGAGATAGACTTGTATTGCTATAAGCTGTCCTCTTAGAACAGCTTTTGCTGCCTCCCAGAGATTTTGGACCACTGTGTTTTCATTTCCATTTGCTTGCATGTATTCTTTGACTTCCTCTTTGATTTCTTGGTTGACCCATTCATTGTTTAGTAGCATGTTATTTGGCCTTCATGTAGTACTGTTTTTTTCCAGATTTTTTCTTGATTTCTAGTTTCATAGTGTTGTGGTCAGAAAAGATACATGGTGGGGCGCCTGGGTGGCTCAGTCGGTTAGGCGGCCGACTTCGGCTCAGGTCATGATCTCGCGCGGTCCGTGAGTTCGAGCCCCGCATCAGGCTCTGTGCTGACAGCTCAGAGCCTGGAGCCTGCTTCAGATTCTGTGTCTCCCTCTCTCTGACCCTCCCCCGTTCATGCTCTGTCTCTCTCTGTCTCAAAAATAAATAAACATTAAAAAAAAAAGTTAAAAAAAAAAAAAGAAAAGATACATGGTATGACTTTGATCTTTTTGAATATGTTGAGACTTGCTTTTGTGGCCTAATATGTGACCTATTCTGTAGAATGTACCATGTTCTGAATATATCTGTTAGACCCATCTTGTCCAATGTGTCTTTCAAAACCATGGTTTCCTTGTTGATGTTCTGTTTGGATGATCTATCCATTGATGTAAGTGGGTTTTAAAGTCCCCTACTATTATTATTGCTATTGATTACTCCCTTTATGTTTGTTATTATCTGCTTTATGTATTGGGTGCTTGTTGCATAAATATTTACAGTTGTTATATCTTCTTGTTCTGTTTTACGCTTTATGATTATACAGGGTCTTTCTTTCTTTCTTTCTTTCTTTCTTTCTTTCTTTCTTTCTTTCTTTCTTGTTACAGTCCTTGTTTTAAAGTCAATTTTGTCCAATATAAGTATTGCTACCCTGGCTTTCTTTTCACTTCCATTTGCATGATAAATGCTTTTCCATCCCTTTATTTTCAATCTTCATGTACTTTTTTTTTTTTTTTTTAAAGTAAACCCTACCCCAGCGGGGGGTGTGAACTCATGACCTTGAGATCAAGAATCTTATGTTGACTGAGCTAGACATGGCACTGCAATCTGCACATCTTTAGGTCTGAAGTGAGTCTTTTGTAGCCGCATATAGATGGGTGTTGCTTTTTAATCCATTTTGTTGTGCTGTCTTTTGACTGGAGTATTCAAAGTAATTGTTGGTAGGTATGTACTTATTGCCATTTTGTTACTTGTTTTATGGTTCTTTTTGGAGTTGTTCTTTGCTTCTATGGTTTGTTGGCTTTCTTTAGTGATATACTTGGATTCCTTTCTCTTTATTTTTGCATATTTATTACTGGTCTTTGATTTGTGGTTTCCATTAGGTTTATATATAAATGCATACAGCAGTCTAATTTGATTATTACTTCAATTAGAACCCATTCTTTATTCCTCTCCTCCCACTTTATAGGTATACGGTGCCCTACTTTATATGCTTTTATTTTTGTAAATCCCTTGACTGATTTTTATAGGTGAACTTATTTTTACTTCTTTTGTGTTTCCTACTTTTCTTATTCCTACTGGTGGTCTTTACCTTCCACTCAAAGAGTCCCCTTTAACATTCTTATAAGGCTGATTTACTGGTCATGACTTCCTTTAATTTTTGTTTGGGAAACTGTCTCCCTCTATTTGAATAACTTTGCTGGACACAGTATTCTTGGCTGCAGTTTGTTTGTTTGTTTGTTTTTCCCATAGCACTTTGAATATACCTAGCACTCCCTTCTGACCTGCAAAGTTTGTGCTGAAAAATATGCTGATAGCCTTATGGAGTTTCCCTTGGATGTAACTTTTCTGTTGTTGCTTTTAAATTTTTTTCTTAATAACTATTTTCTGCCATTTTAGTTGGTCTTGAGGTGGACTTCTTGGTTTGATTTTGTTTGGGGATCTCTACCTCCTGGATCTGGACTTTTGTTTTTTTCCCCCTAGATTTAGAAATTTTCAGCTATTATTTCTTCAAGTAAATTTCTTCTACTACCCTTTTCTTTTTCTTCTTCTGCGATTCCTATAATGTGAATGTTATTACGCTTGATGGTGTTGCTGAGTTCCCTAAGTCTATTTTCACATTTATTATTATTATTTTTTCTCTTGTTTAGCTTTATTGCTTTCCATTACTCTGTTCTCCAGGTTCCTACTGTTTTCCATCTAGTGTATTTTTAACTTCAGTTATTGAGTTTTTCATCTTTTTTTTTTTTTTTTTTTATGTTTTCTATCTCTTTGTTAAAGGTCTTGCTGAGATTCTTTACTCTTTTCTCAAGCCTAATGAGTATCTTTATGACCATTACTTTAAATTCTTTGGGCTCCTGGGTTGCTCAGTTTGTTAAGCATCTGACTTCAGCTCAGGTCATGATCTCATGGTCTGTGGGTTTGAGCTCCACATTGGGCTCTGTGCTGACAGCTCAAAGTCTGGAGCCTGCTTCGGATTCTATGTCTCCCTCTCTTTCTGTCCCTCCCATACTCATGCTCTGTCTCTCTCTCAAAAATAAATACACATTAAAAATTTTTTTAAATTCTCTATCAGGCATATTATATATCTCCATTTTGTTTAGGTCTCTTGTCATTTTGTCCTGTTCTTTCATTTGGGACAAACTCATCTGTCTTCTCATTTTGTCTAACTCTCTGTGTCTGTTTTTGCATGTTAGAAAAGTTAGCTATGTCTCCTGCTCTTGAAAGTAGGACCTTATGAGGAATAGGTTCTGTAGTGCCCTGCAATGCAATGTCAGTGTCCCCTATTCACCAGAACCTGGAACTTCACGTGTGTCTCCTGTGAGTGTTGAATGTGCCCTGCTGTTGTGGCTGAGCCATGTTTGCCTTCAGTCCAGTCATCTGCAGTGGCTCTCTTTGTCTTTTATGGGCAGGATCTGGTCTCTGTGGTGTCAGTGGGCCAGTCTGGGGCCCCCTTGGGCTCTAATTGAGTCAGGTCAGATGTTTGTCAGAGATCCAGGAGTGTCTAACTTCAGGTGAATATGGGGGCAGCGTGCTTGGTGCCAGCAAGGCCGTGCGTTAGCAGGGCAGGACCTCCAGAACTAGGGACTGAGTCAGGTTTTGTTGGAGGCAGCAGATCTGCGGAAGTGCTTGGGGTAGCGATGCATGGTGTTAGAAATGTTTATGTGAATCTGCTGTGGGAGGAGACCTGGATTGGCGGCCTGGCTGGAAGGGGCATGTCAGCAGGAGAACTGGGGGCAGGGTGCACTGTTAGCACGTTAGGTAGCAAGTGTTGGCATTGCGCTGGTTCCCAAAGGTGTTGGTGTGTTTATGCTGGGGGTGAGGCATGGAAATGGCACTCACCAGCAATTTTGTTCCTGGAGAAGTCTCTCAAGGACCTTGGCTCTCCAGTACACAATGAGATTTGTATAAACATATCTCCCTCTCATATACCTGAGGCATTGTTCAACCTGCTGTTTCTGTGCTCTATCTCCATGGGGCTGTTTGTTGTGCTGTCTCTTTAAGGGCAAGGACTCAGTTTCCTTTTGCCCTCCTGGCTCTGCCACTTGTCTGTCCCTTGAGCTTGCTGATTTCTCTTAAAGTTCCAAATATTAAGCCTCGCTGATTGTAAGAACTCTGGAAATTCAGTCCCTCTGGTTTTCGAAGCCAAATGTCATGAGGACTGGTCTTCCTCCTCTGGGCTGTCTTGGTGTGAGGGTTTATTTCTCTGCTTTCTCTATGCCCATAGTGTTCCTTCCTCTTGTGGACAGTCTTGCAGTTCCATGTGGCTCCCAACCGCATCTCTGTCCTTCCTACCCTCTTCAAAGTGGCCTCTTCTCTACGTTTAGCTGTGGAGAGTCTGTTCTGCCAATCTTTGGGTTATTTTCTGGGTTACTTACACTGAATTGGCCGTTATCTAATCGTGTCTCTGGGATGAGATGAGCTTATGGTCCTCATACTTTGCCATCTTCCCCAGAAGTCTCCTGATGTATGATGATGTTATTTTTGTGCATGTCTCTTAGTATACATGGGCAGGAGTTCCTCTAGGATATATTCCTAGAAGTGGAATAACTGCATCATTGATATGTGTATGCCTAGACTCATTGAGTTATGTCATATTGTTTTCCATAATGGTATTCCAATTCATACTCTTATCTGCTATGTGTAAAATTTATCCTTAACATTTTCAGCAACCCCAGACTTTTTAAAAAAAGTTTGGCCAGTCTGATGTATGTAAAACATTGCTGCTTAAATGCTCTCATCTAGAAACTGTTACCTGTCCACAATGAAATCAAAGCACTGTTCATTGAAGAAGTCTTATGAAAAAAATATTGTCAGCTGCAGCAAAATACTTATGGATGTGGTTTATTTTACATGCTGGTGTAATGTTAATTTAGAGGCCTACTGACCACTCTTTAAACAGCAATGTCAAATGGTATTTTATTGTGGTTTAAATTAATATTTATGTGACTGCAAATGAGATTGTGCATTTTTCCATGCATTTCATGCATCATTTATGTTGCCTTTTCAGTTAGAAACCTGTTCGTCTCTTTTATTTTTTTAATTAGGTTGATCTTACATATTCTGGATATTAATTCTTTGTTATATATGTTGTTATTCTCTCAATTTTGGCTTGTCTTTCACTTTCTTTAATAAGCAGATAGTCTTGGGGCGCCTGGGTGGCGCAGTCGGTTAAGCGTCCGACTTCAGCCAGGTCACGATCTCGCGGTCCGTGAGTTCGAGCCCCGCGTCGGGCTCTGGGCTGATGGCTCAGAGCCTGGAGCCTGTTTCCGATTCTGTGTCTCCCTCTCTCTCTGCCCCTCCCCCGTTCATGCTCTGTCTCTCTCTGTCCCAAAAATAAATAAACGTTGAAAAAAAAATTAAAAAAATAAATAAATAAACAGATAGTCTTAACACTAATAAGTCATTTTTTGGCCAGTGCTTTTGTGTTTTGTTTGTGAAATTGGTCCCTCCTAAATGATCAAAAAGATACTTTCCTGTATTCTGAAAGCTTTTAGTTTTGCCATTCAAATGTAAATCCTTGGTCCATCTAAATTTGATTGGTGTGTGGTGTGTGTGTGTGTGTGTGTGTGTGTGTGTGTGTTATGAGATAGGGATCTAAATCTATTCTTTTCCCTATGAATAATCTCTTTTCTTAACACCACTTAATTGAATTATTTGCACAATGATCTACAATAACATTTGTCATATTTCAAATATCCACATGTGTATGGGTCTGTTGCTAGGCTATTTTTGTTTTATTAATTTGTCTTTCTATACTTGTGCCAATAGCAAAGTGTCTTAATTACCATAACTTCATAACACATTGATCTCTGGTAAGGCGATTCCCTCCACTTAGCTGTTATTCTTCAGATGTACATTGGGCAACTCTGTGAATGTATTATACATATAAAAAGAGAGAAATTTAAATTATTAAGAAATTCAGGATATATATTCCATAATAGCAGAGCTAACATACTCTGTTGAACCTGAACTACATTAAGTTAAAAATAAATGAAGACAGGGGGCACCTGGCTGGCTCAGTCAGTAGAACATACAATTGTAGATTTCATGGTTGTAAGTTTGAGCTCTACATTGGGTGTACAGATTACTTAAAAACAAAATCTTAAACAAAAAATGAAGACAATTGTTGAATTAGATGTTTACTTGGCTTTAGTTTCACGTATTGTAGGTTCTATTACTATACTTAAAAAATTTTTTTTGATGTTTATGTATTTTTGAGAGAGAGAGAGAGACAGAGTGCAAGCAGGGGAGGGGCAGTAAGAGAGGGAGACACAGAATCCAAAGCAGGCCCCAGGCTCCAGCTGTTAGCACAGAGCCTAACATGGGGCCCAAACTCACCAACCCGGAGATCATGACCTGAGCCGAAGTCAGACACTTAACTGACTGAGCCACTGAGGTGCCCCACTATTACACTTTTTAAAGAATGGTTGAGACTCATAAAATATTGAATATTTTTGTTTTTTTGTTTTGGAAACATTGATTAAGAATATAAAAATTATGGATGTAATGATTAATGTATTTTTTTTCTTTCAAGTCTTGATACATCATCAAAAGCATGGTCTTTCCAAGACGACTTGTCAGACACCTCTTTATCCTTGTTCTGTAAATGTTTGGGTGCCCAGCAGATATTTTGCTGCTGCTACAAAGTAAGTATTTTTTTTTAATTCATTTTGTTGGCTCTCATTTAAAATTTTGATTAAAAAACATTATGCTTTGTCCCATAAATATGTACAGGGACATATAGTTGTAAAAGTTTCTCATCTCTGCTTCTTTGACCTTTTATAGTCCTAAAGAAAAAAATATGACTTATTATAGTAATACTTAACATATATTGAACACTGGCATTCAATAATTAATTTATTTTCCACAGCAACTTTATGTGCAAGCTGTTGTTATAATGTTATGTTTTTGAGTTGAAAAGTAAGGCACTGATAGATTAGATAACTTGCCTAGGGTCACAGAGCTAGTAAGTGTTGGAGCTAGGATTTTGTGATATGATAAATATTTATATTGGTCTCTGCCCCCAGTGCTTGATACAGAACTCTTAAAACCTCTTGTAATTTTCTGGGTGATAGGAGCATCTTTTGTTCTAATAAGGCAAATCTTGGTAGACTCTTAGGTGAGGGCTGGCCACCAGAAAGAGCAAGCCATGATTAGATTCTTTCAGCCCTGGGGTGCCTGGGTGGCTCATTCAGTTAAATGTCAGACTACAGCTCAGGTCATGATCTCATGGTTCTTGAGTCTGAGCCCCACATCAGGCTCTGGTGGAGCCTGCTTCGGGTTCAGTGTCTCCCTCTCTCTGCCTATCTCCCCTGCTCGCTCTCTCTCTGTCTCTCTCAGAAAATGAATAAAACACTAAACAAATTAAAAAAAAAAAAAAAAAAAAAGAATAGTCTTTCAGCCCTGCCAGGGAGAGAGGCTAGAGATTGAGTTCATAATTGATTATGCCTCCATAAAAATCCCAGTACTGTGGGGTTCTAAGAGTTTCTGGATTGGTGAATATATACGTGTGCCAGAAAGGTGACTCACCCAGACCCACTGGGGAGAGAAACTCTTACACTCTAGACTCTTTTGGACCTTCCCCTATGTCCCTATTCATCTGTATCCTTTATCATATTTTTTATTGTATAATAAACTGGTAAATGTTAAGTAAGTGTTTCTTTGTGCTCTGTGAACTATTCTAGTAAATTATGAAGTCTGTGGAGGGGGTCACAGGACGCCTTGATTTCTAGCCATTTGGCCAGAAATACCAGAGGCCCTGAATTGCAGTTGGCATTCAAAGTGGGGGCAGTCCTGTGGGATTGAATCCTTAACTTGTGGGATCTGATGCAAAATCCAGGTAGATAGTATCAGAATTGTGTTCAAGTGTTGGATACTTGGCTGATGTCAGATGATTGGTTGGTGTAGAAAAAAAAAACCACATACATTTAATGTCAGAATTGTTTCTTATTTAACTGTATTCCTCGTTTTGCATCTTGCTTGCTTTTAACTTAACAGCGTATCATAGGCGTGCCTGGGTGACTCAATCTGTTAAGCATCCAACTCATGATTTCAGCTCAGGTCATGATGTCACTGTGTGTGGGTTCTAGACCCACATTGGGCTCCTCCACACTAAACAGCATAGATCGTGCTTAAGGTCTTCTCTCTCTGCCTCTCTTCTGCACTTGCTCTCTCTTTCTCTCTCAAAATAAAGAAATAAACTTAAAAAAATGATATATCTTGGAGATAGTTTTAGATGGAGCTGTCTAGTTATTTTTTTTTTAATGAGATATAATTGACACATAATATATTAGTGTCAGGTGTACAACATAATGATTCAATATTTATATATTTTGGGAAATCCCCATAAGAGTAAGTCTTGTTAATATCTGTCACTATATAGAGATGTACTTTCTTTTCTTGTGATGAGAGCTTTCGAAGATTTACCCTCTTAGCAACTTTCAAACAGACCATACAGTATTATTAACTGTAGTCACCTTGCTACACATTACATTTCCATGATTATTTATTTTATAAGAGGGAGTTTGTACTTTTGACCACCTTGGCCCATTTCACCACCCCCGCCTTGCCTTTGGTAACCACCAATTAGTTCTCTGCATCTGTGAGTTCATTTTTTTTTTTTTTTTAAAGATTTCATGTATAAGTGAGATCATATGGTATTTGTTATTTTTTGTCTAACTTTTATCAGCATAATGCCCTGAAGTTCCATCCATGTTGTCTCAAATGGCAAGATTTCATTCTTTTCTTATGACTGAATGATAAATATTTCATTGTATACATGTGCCGTATTTTCTTTATCCATTCATCTGTTGATGGACACTTAGGTTGTTTCCATGTTTTGGCTCTTGTAAAATAGTGCTATAATGACCTGCATATAATATTTCATCATGTGAATATACCATAATTTATTTAACCATTTCCCTATTTCCCTCTATGATACACATTTATCTTTTTAATCTTTTGCTAATACAAATGATCCTGCAGTGAATAATCATGTACATAGATCTTGTCAAAGATTATGAATACATTTGTAGTATAAACTCTGAGAAATAGAATTTTTGAATCAAAAGATATGTGCACTTATAATTGTGATAGGTAATGCCAAATTGCCTTCATAGAGATATTGACAATTTATGTTCTTGCCAGTAAATAGTATTAGAATGCCTATTTTTCCATATACAGTGTAGTTAAAATTTTTGAACTCTGACAATTTGCTGGGTATGAATGGTATAATCAAGTTTTAATTTATGTTTCTTTTATTATTATTGAGGTTGTATATCTTTTCATGTGTTAAAAAACCATTTATATTGTTTACTATGGATTTTCTTCATGTTCTATTCCAATTCTTTGTTGATTAGTAGGAGCTCTTTACATAAAATAAATTAGTACATATTGTGTACTATATATAACCTTTTATTTTAATTGCCGTGGAAGAGAAATGGACCAACTTCTATGGGATCACAGATATAAGGTAAATTAATTCTACCTGGAAAAGGGTATGGCAAGAAGTATTTGAACTGGGTCCTGAAAGAATTTTGCAGGGGGGTTGAGAGAAAAGTATTTCAGTGGTACAAAAGCATGAAAGTGAATGATATGGATGAATACTGTCTGCTATGGCTTGATACAGGATGAAGAGGGAGGTGGCAGAAATATAACTAGAAAGGAGCCTTTCTTTTCAGTGTGCATAGTACCCAGTGGATTCTTTTTTGTTGTTAAGTTAGAGGAGTATTGGGTTCTACCTGGTTACACCCCTATCCCTCTAGCAGTGAATGAGTGCCTGCATTCTTAACCTCTCTTGATATCATCAGTCTTTATTTCTGTTTCTTCATTGTATTCTAATTTATATCTTTTGCTTATTTTTCTTTTGAGCAGTTTGTCTTCTTTTCTGCTTTTTGAAAATATTTATTAGGGATATTAATTACTGTTAGAATATTTTATCTTTAAATGTTTGCTTTTATCCTATAGAAAATTTTCATCTTATGTCTTCCCCATATTCTCTTCCAGTGCAACTTTAAAAACAATTTTCACTCATCTAAAAACTATAGCATGAGAAATATGCAACGTAAAATAAAACTGGTAAATTATTAGCAGATGATTTCTTTCATGTCTGACAAATGAGAATTATTCAGTAGCATGATGAGAATCATAGTATTTGTAATTTTAGTGGTGGTTTTAATTTTTTAAGGTACCGATTTTATAATATAGTAAGAAATAGTTTTTGTATGGAATTTTTTTTTTTTTTTAAATCAGAGCTGAGACAGGTTGGAGAGGCTTGTGCTTGCTTCTCTCTTCTCTCGTCATCTTGAATCTCTTCACTCCTCCATCTATGTGCATATACCCATGGTTTGCCAGTGGCAGATCCTAATAAAGAAAGGCCACTTGATCATCTCTGACTCTGGTTCTGTTTCTCTGTTGATAATAGGCTCTTTTTTCATGTATCTCAAATTTTTTGACTGTTGAACATCTTGTGTAGAACAGTTGAGACCGAAGTACCTAGTATTTATGCCTGGGAATGCACATGCCTCTTCTTGTCACAGTGTTCAATCAGTCCAGTCAGAAGTTGAGCTAGGTTTTGGTTTTGTTGTTGCTATGGTTACCACCAGCTTCACATTTCTGTACTTTACGTTGTGCTTAGGGTGGGGGCTGGGTTGCTAGAAGGTTTTTCTCAGCGTTTCTGTTTTATGCTCTATTTTCTGCCTTGCCTGTGCAACTGTGCCTCAGAGGGGGGTCTCTCTGCATACTCTTTCCCCTCCCCTAGTGTAGATTGCTGTTGCTTATTAGTGCCTGCTAGGCTCGTGATGGGTGCAGGAGGGATATTCTGTTTTCCAAGTCCAGCCTTTTTCTTAAGTAGATGCAGTGTGGCTGGATCTTGGGAATGTGGTTTTCTCAGTATTTCTGTCCCTTCTCCTTTTGGTATTTATTTATTGCAGGTCTTGTGCCAGTGTCCAGGCCCTTCCCCAGCTTTACTGTACTGGTGAGGATACTGTGCTCAGGACTGTTTCCTGACCTACCCCTAAGGGTAGAAGTTTTGGTGTTTTTTTTCTTTCTTTTCCCTACACCTGTGCCCTACATGTTTTCAGGGTTACATACCTTTCTGGCAGCAGTGGCTAACTCTGTGCCTGCACTCTTTAGGAAGGTTTTCTAGTCTCCTGGCCTGCTCCAGTCTTTCCCAGGAGCATCTGGTGGAGGTCTGTGGAAAGGGCCTGTAAATTGAGTGTGAACTTCCCTTGTGTGTGGATTTCCCAGGGAGTTTCTAGTAGTCCTAAAATTGTAGCTGATTTTTTTTCTTCTTACCTGCTTGCCTTCTATACTCTGCCATGGGTGAGAGTGTCCTGAGTATGCATATGGAGTGGGCATGGGGAATGTGGGCTGATTCTCCTTGGATTTAAGGCTACTTAGTTGCCCTGTGATCTCAGCTTTGTGTTGCATTCAAGAAAAGTCATGATTTTATCCAACTCTCTTATTGTAAGTGCTCTTTCCAGTTTTTATTTTTTAATTTTCATTTGTTTATATTATTACTGACTGTTTTATTCTTTTGGCTTTCACATTGTAAGCATAAGCAGAACTTCTGCATTTAGTTTCATGAATAAACCAGTGTCAGAGATATTAGTGAATTTATTTACAGGATTACACTAAGAAATAAGATGTCCAGATATGTGCATTCCATTAATAATTACATGCCCTAGGCATTTTGTCTTTAGTTCTGTTAGCTCAGTGTAATTTGACAGAAATTGTGTGTCACCGTGCTGCCTGGATTCCATCCCCCAGTTCCTCTGTGTAAAGGGTTTTTCAGCCTTGAAGGGACTTGGATCTCTGGGGTCACAGATCTTCAGAGGTCTTGAAGTGAGCTTTATTACAGCATTGATTTTGGGGCACCTGGGTGGCTTAGTTGGTTGGGTGTCCGATCGGCTCAGGTCATGATCTCACGGTTCAGGGTTCGAGCCCTGTGTCGTGCTTTGTGCTGACAGCTCAGAGCCTGGAGCCTGCTTTGGATTCTGTGCCTCCCTCTCTCTCTGCCCCTCCTCCACTCACATTCTGTTTCTCTCTCTCTCAAAAATAAATAAACATTAAAAAAATTATTACAGCACTGATTTTTTCTCGTTTGAGTATGACTATGGAATTATTTTTTCTTTTACACTTTCGGTGTTAAGGGACAGATGAGGCAAGGGGAGAGTTATTACTTGAGTAGTCTCTTATTACTCATTTAATGTATGTGGTTGAGGTACCAAGGTAACTGCAGCAAAATTCTCTTTGATTCAGACTGCCAGATATTTCTCCCTCACGTTGGCAAACCCCTTTTTAGTACGATTTATTTTTATTCCCCAAGAATCACAGTATTTAAACTCTCCTGATAGGGCCTTACATTTGTATGAGCAACAGAGTTCTTCTGGATGCGATTCTAATGAATAAAGATAGCCATTTTTTGAAGGGTCATGGAAAATAGGCAGTCGGTCTACAAAATTAATTATTGACAGATTTTATTGTGTGTTTTTTTAATTTTGGAAGAAAGTGTTTTTTTAGAGTCCTATTTGATCTGTGTTATAATGTATTATGCTTTTTTTTTTTCTTTATCCAAAACAGTGTTCTGGGGCACCTGGGTGGCTCAGTACATTGAGCATCCAACTCTTGATTTCAGTTCAGGTCATGATCCCAGGGTTGTGGAATTGAGCCCCGTGTTAGGCTCCACGCTCAGAATGTGATTCTCTCTCTCTCTCTCCCTCTGCCCCTCTCCTCGCTTGTGCTCTCTCTCTCTAAAATAAAATAAATCTTAAAAAACAATAGGGGCGTCTGAGTGTCTCAGTTAGTTAATCATCTAACTTGATTTTGGCTCAGGTCAAGATCTCATCTGGCTCTGTGCTGTCAGTGTGGAGCCTGCTTGGGATTCTCTCTCTCCTCTCTCTGCCCCTCTCCAGATCATGTATGTGCTCCTCTCTCTCTCTCAAAAATAAATAAACGAACATTAAAAAAAAAAAACAAACCTGTGTTTCCGTTTGTAACTTAAAAATATTTTTCTTGAATCACCTCAAATATTTTGTGAAACAGAGATCAAAGTAGAAGTAAGTAGGGGTGCCTGGGTGTCTCAGTTGATTAAACATCTGACTTCGGCTCAGGTCATGATCTCACAGTTCGTGGATTCCAGCCCTGCATTGGTCTCTGTGCTGACAAATTGGAACCTGCTTTGGATTCTGTGTCTCCCTCCCTCTCTGCCCCTCCCTCGCACGCATGCACACACACGCACTCTCTCTCAAAAATAAATAAACATTAAAAAATTTAAAAAAGTATAAGTAAATTGCTGTATATCTCAATTCAGTCTCTTTATGTATCAGACTTCTTTTGAGTTTTGCAAATATTTATTAACATAAAAATCACATTTCAGTCCTTGGGAATTTGATATTAATTGCAATTTGAATGGACAGGTTCAGCCATGATTACAAATTTATTGGTGAAATCAGCATTTATCTAAAGTAAATCTATAGGTTACAGCTAGGACATTTATCTGTTTTATTTTAGATGGAGATTTTGTTACCAAAACAGGCGCTCTCAGGATGCCTGGGTGGCTCAGTTGGTTAAACGTCCTACTTTTGATCTTGGCTCAGATTGTGGTCACATGGTTTGTGGGATTGGGCCCCAGTCGGGCTCTGAGCTGGCAGCATCAAGCCTGGTTGGGATTCCCTCTCTCCTCTCTCTGCTTCTCTCTCTCTCTCTCAAAATAAATAAATAAACTTAAAAAAAAAAAAAAAAAAAAGCATGTTCTCCAGGCTCCTTCTTTTATTGGCCTCCCTGTTCTTTTACTAAATATAAAATAAAAGATGTGATTTTTCTCCACTTTGAAAGGTTCAGAGTTTTGTGGACTACTTCCAAAGTAGCTATTGAGGTGTGTTGTATCCATCCACTGGGGCACCTGCTTAGACTTGTCATCAGTCCAGAAGGACACCTGTGTCCCATTAAAAATGAGCATTGTCATTATCTGCTATTCTGTTGAATTGCTTGTTAGCTGGGAGGATGCTGTTAATTGTGGTAATTAGGATTCGTTGAGTGCTAAAAGAATGGGAGAGAGAGAATCCCAAGCGGGCTCTGATCTGCACTGACAGCGTGGAGACTGATGCAGGGCTTGAACACATGAACTGTGAGATCATGATCTAAGTCGAAATCAAGAGTTGGAGGTTTAACTGACTGAGCCACTCAGGCACCCCTAGTTTCTTTAAAAAAAAATTATTTTGCCATCATCTGTTTCTTGCACATAAATTTTATAGGACCCCATATTAGTTTTCTGTTGCTGCCATAATAAATTACCACAAACTTTGTGGTTTAAAACATCCCAAATTTATTATCTTGCAGTTCTGTGGGTCAAGTCAGCCATGGATCTCACTGGGCTAAAATCAAGGTGTCAGCAGGGCTTCTTTCCAGACTGGAGGGGAAAATCTGTATCCTGTCCAGTCCCATTTTTGAGAGGCTACCCACATTCCCTGACTTGAGGGCCCCTTCCTCCATCTTCAAAGCCAAGAATGGCAGATTCCCTTTCATGCTCAAATTTCTTTTGTCACTTCCCACCTCTGTCAGATGCAGGTGAAAGGGGAAAGTTTCTCTGCTTTCAGGGACTTGTGTGATTAGATTGTACTCCCTGGATTATCCAAATAATCTCCCTATCTGGAAGTCTTTAGCCCTAAGCACATCTGCAAAGTCCTTTTTGCCATGTAGATATTGCCTTTTTGGAAAGCCATTATTTTGCCTACCACAGAACCCAAACCTTTTTCTAGAATATTATTTAACTAATTTAAAACTTTATGGTTAAAAGATTATAGGTATGATTTGAATTAATGCTGAGAAAATATATTATCTCTAGCTGTCTTGTTTTTTCTATTTTTTAGCTTCAAACTCTTACCTGCAATTACCTGCTGAACATATTTTCCTAGATATTTTGTAAACACCTTGTTAGCTTTTGTTATATACCAGACCACTCAAGAGTTACTTATCATTGCCCACACATCTATGGCTCAGCTGATTTAAGCTTCGGATGGGTGTTTCTTATGACCTTGGCTGAGCTTGCTGCACATCTGTGAGTCTGCAGGTCAGCTGAGAATTGTCCAATCTAGCCTGGGGTTCTGTGGGGGCAGGTCTCTTTCATGTATCTCTCCTTCTCCTGCCTTTGGGCTAGCCCAGGCATGTTCTTATGAAAATGACAGAAATACAAACATACACGTGGAAACATATGAAGCCTCTTTTTGGACTAAACTTAGAACAGAAAAACTGTCACTTTTGCTTATTATATTGGCCACATTAGTCACATGGCCAATCAAGGTGCTAGGAAACATGCTGTACCCCATTAAGTGGGAGGAATTGCAAAGTTACTCAGCAAAGGGACTTGAGAGAGGGGATAAAGAATTGAAGTTAATGATGTAACCAACCCCACACCAAATTCTCTATTGCCCCAAACCGAACTCACCTCTGTGACTACTTTCCTCACAAGAAACCTGTTTTGCTTTCATTTCTGGTCTTAATGATACAGCTCTATGCCTAGTCACACAAGCCAGAAGCCTAGGAAGTATTCTAGAGTCTTTCCCCCTTTCTTTTTCTGCGGTATTTTCTTTGTGAATATCTAATGTCTTATCTTCTTCAGCCTATTACCATCACTGCTCTGGAGGCTGTCATATCTCCTTGGGAAGCAAGGGAAAGAATAGTTTTTATATTGTGTCCAATCCAGCTTCCTTCAAATCCATCTCTTATAGTGGGAATAGTCTGTACGAAAATACAGATGTCACTCCTGGGCTGTGGCTTCTCATTGTTTCTAGTGAAGGCCCTCTATGATGTAGATTCTCCAGCCTCATCTTTTTTTTTTTTTTTTTTTAATATATGAAATTTATTGTCAAATTGGTTTCCATACAACACCCAGTGCTCATCCCAAAAGGTGCCCTCCTTAATACCCATCACCCACCCTCTCCTCCCTCCCACCCCCCATCAACTCTCAGTTTGTTCTCAGTTTTTAACAGTCTCTTATGCTTTCAGCCTCATCTTTTGATGTTTTGTGCCCTCTGTTTTACCCTTTGGTTCAGGAGTCACTAAAATATGGCCGGTGGGCCAAAAAATCTGGTCTGCCATCTATTTTGGTATGGTTCATGAACTAGGAATGGTTCTTACATTTTTTAGTGACACATGAAAATTATGAAATTGAAGCCATTGTTCGTAAATAAAGCTTTATTGGAACACATCTATACTCATTCATTCTTCAGTGTCTATGGCTGCTTTCACATAGTGACAGAATTGAGCTATTGAGATAAGTGACCATCAATAATTTGCTGTCTGGTCCCTTGCAGAAAAATTGTGCCCACTTTTCTCTAGTCAGTTAGAATTTATAATGGCTCTCTGTATGTATTTATATTCTATTTGATGACTCAGTACTTTTATTATGTGTTTCTTTGCCTGGCTAACTCTTTATTTTTTAATTTTTTTAATTTAATTTTTCTCTTGCTACTTTTAGCGTTTTTCTTTTAAAGTTTATTTATTTTGAGAGAGAGAGAGAGAGAGAGAGAGAGAAAGAAAGAAAGAGAAAGCACACACAAGCAGGGGAGGGGCAGGGAGAGAGAATCCCAAGCAGGCTCCACACTGTCAGCACAGAGCCAGATGCAGAGCTTGAACTCATGAACCAGGAGATCATGACCTGAGTGGAAATCCAGAGTTGGATGCTTAACTGACTGAACCACCTAGGTGCTCCACTCTACTTTTTAAAATAGTAGCTTTATTGAGATATAATTTACATACCATAAAATTCACCTATTTAAAGTGTACAATTCAGTGGTCTTTAGTATATTCACACTTTTGCCGCCACCAACAGTGTCATTTTTAGAACATTTTTGTTAACTTACCCCAAAACCCAATGCCCGTTGTCAGTTATGCCCCATTTCTCCAACCCCCTCCTCCAGTCTCGGACAAACTCTAAATCTACTTTCAGTCTCTATGGATTTACCCATTCTTGTTCTTTCATATAGATGGAACCATACAATATGTGGTCTTTTGTGACTGGCTTCTTTTCACTGGCATAATGTTTTTCAAGTTCATGCTTTTTGTAGCTTGTATCAGTACTTCATTCCTTTTCACTGCTGATTGATATTTTATTGTATGGATATACCACATTTATGTATCCATCCATCTGGGTTATTGGACATCTGGGTTGTTTTTACATTTTGGCCATTAGTAATGCTGCTATGAACATTTGTGTACACTTTTTCATGTGGTCATAGGTTTTTGTCTTTCTTGGGTATATACTTGGGCTGATTCTTATCCTTCAAGAATCGATGTTAGGGTCATCTCTTCTAAAACCTTTCCTTTATTTACTAGGCTGGCTTAAAAGTCTTCCTTATGGCTTTGGCCTGGCTCTGCTAACACTGTCAGAGTACTTACCCCACTGTATTGAAATTATCTGTTTGCATGTCTGTCTCCTCTACTCCTCTAAATTTCTGGAGAGCAGCATCAATGCCTTATCTAACTTTGTATCACCTGCAAACAGTACAAAAGTTCACTTGATATTCGTTGAATTTCTATGCTTTTGAATTAAAATAAACTTTAAAAAATTAAAATAAAATAAAATTTATATTTTATTATTTTTTCTGTCTTACATTCATTGGCTTTTTTGAAAAAAGTTTCTTGGGACTCCTGGGTGGCTCAGTTGGTTGAGCATCCAACTTCTGCTCAGGTCATGATCTCACGGTTTGTGGGTTCAAGCCCCACATCAGGCTCTGTCTGTCAGTGCGGAGCCTGCTTCTGATCTTCTGTCCCTGTCTCTCTCTGCCCCTCCCCTACCCATGCTTTCACTGTCTCAAAAATAAGAAAGAAATATTAAAAAAACAGTTTCTTGGACTATGTATTGAGTAACTGATCTTGAATTTATCTTTTTTTAAGGCCTGCAAAGAGCACAAAAAAAGGTGTAAAAGACAAAACATCAGATGAGAAAACAGATGAAACAGAAAAAATAAAGTCATATTCCTTTATGGAAGACGAACCTGAGGATGATGTCTACTTAAAACACTTATATCCAAGACAGATACACGAGGTGGAGAAGGCTATTCAGTTACTTAAGAAATTTCAAATTCTAGACTTTACTAATCCAAAGCAAGGTGTTTATCTTGATTTGACACTGGATATGGCACTGGGGAAGAAGGTATGTAGACTCAATTAAAAAAAATTTATTTGTGAACGGTGGCTATATGAATTGCTGTTTCTTAATTTTTCAAGTTCCTGTTCCATATAACAATTTTTAGAAAATCTTACGCTTTTTCTGTACTTCAGGATGAAAAATGTTTGTCTTTATTTTCAAAATATAAAGTAGAATGTTGAACATATTCTGCAGAGTTGATGAACATGTATCTCCTATTCACCTGAAAATCACTGGTACAAATGTCAGCAAATTGGTGTTAAAATTAATTGAGGTTTGCTGTAACTTTGAAAAATGACTTAAGCTGCCTGGGTGTCCTATTCCTTTTCTGTAAATGAGAGTTTGGGATTAGCTCAGTTGCTTCAGGTGTGTTCCTTAGAGTCTTGCGTTGAGACTAAGTTTGCATGGATGGGGTGCTACACCCGTCACTCTTGCTTTAGCCAAAACCTTTCTGCACTCTTTATATGCAGTTCCATGGAAGACTTTTGTTTATAAAACTCTAAAAGTAGTAAAAATGCTGAGTTAGAGCTGAGGTCCATTACAGCTGTAAATTTTTTAACTGTCTTAAGAAATCTAATTTTCTTGGAAGCAGTGTTTTAATTTTTATTCCAAGGATGTCTTTTTTTGGTCAAACTGAAAGGTACAGGTTTTGAATACAATTGAACAACCTCAACAGCAACAATAGTTGAACACTTAGGAGGAGGAGTACAGTGTAGTGCTTAAGAGAATGGGCTCTGGAATCAGATTACAGTATAGGTCAGAAGCTTGATGTCACCACTTACTTGCACTTTGACTTTAGGCTTACAGTTTAACCTCCTCAGATCTATATTTCTACCTCTTTAAATTTTTTTCTTTTTTACATTTATTTATTTTTGAGAGAGAGAGACAGCGTGAGCAGGGGAGGGGCAGAGAGAGAGAGGGAGACAGAGAATCAGAAGCAGGCTCCAGGCTCCGAGCTGTCAGCACAGAGCCCAATGTGGGGCTTGAACCCACGAACTGTGAGATCATTACCTGAGCCGAAGTCGGATGCTTAACCAGCTGAGCCACCCAGGTGCCCCCGATTTTTCTCTCTTGATAAAGGGAGATAAAATGCTTAGTTCATGCGGTTTTTCAGAGGTTTAAATGAAATAATGCATGTAAAGGACTTGGTAAGTGTTTAATTATCACAACCAACATTTATGGAAACTTCCTGTGTGCCAGCCACAATGCTAAGTGCTTTGCATGCATTTTCTCACTTAATCCTATAATAATCTCAAAAGAGGAAGCTGAGACATAGAAACTGAAGTAACTTCTTCTAGGTCACAGGGTAGAGGGTAGAATTAGGATTTGAATCAAGGTCTTTCTCATTTCTTAGTTCTTATTTATTAGAAACAGTTTATACTGACCATGCTGTAATTTTATTTTATACTATAGTGTTACTGTCCTTTTATTTTAAAAATGTTGTAGTATCCAAGATGATCATTTTCTCAGTCAGCCATTAATGTATAGTTGACCCTTAAACAACATAGGTTTGAACTGTGAGGATCTACTTACATGCAGAGTTTTTTTGATAAGTACAGTACTGTAAATATATTTTCTATTCCTTATTTTCCTAATAACATTTTGTTTTCTCTAGTTTTCTTTGTTATAAGAATGCAGTATATAATACATATAACATACCAAATGTGTGTTAGTTGACTGTTTATGTTATCAGTAAGGCTTTTGGTCAACCGTAGGCTATTAGTAGTTAAGTTTTGGGGAGTCAAGTTATATGCAGATTTTCAGTTGTGTTGGAGGTCAGTGCCCTGAACCCCTGAGTTCTTCAAAGGTTAACTGTAGTTTATGATGAAGACATTGTAGGATGACAGACTTCATTTCATAAGTGAAAACCACTTGTAAACTAATAACATTGAAAGGGTACTGTTGTCTTCCTAAGACATTTTTTGTTTTTGATAGAGTGCTTGTACAACAAGCCAATATTCCCCCAGGGGATGCTTTTATTGTGATTACTTGCCATTAAAAAATTTACTGAAACCCGGTTGTGACATGTTAATGGCAAAGGAATGCCAGTCAATAAAACGGAGTCTGATACTAAAATATGCGTAAGAGTTTGTGCCCTCTGAAAAAAAAAAAAATCCCCCCACCCCCCAAAAATTCTCAGGTGGTTATCTCTACTCAAAGTTTTGCTAAAAAGATAACCTTTCAGTTTTAATTAGGGAACAACACATTTTCTCTTTCTTCTAGAACTTAAAACTGCACCAAAACTGTGGGCCTACAACTTGTTTCCATTTGAATTCTTTCTGAGTGATATGAGCCACAGGGCTAGACAGGTCCTTGGCTAGGAAACTGAACAAATTAGTTCTGAGGTCCTGTAGAATCTCCACCCATATTTGGGTGCCTCAATGCATGCCATTATATATTTTGGATTTTCCAACTGTCTTCTCAAATATCTCTGGAAGTGGGGGGGCAGTCCATGTTGTTTCAAAATAGTCCCACACAGAAGAGCCTTTCAGGCTTGGCAGCCTGTCTTAGATTAGGGTTAATATCACATAATTATTTAGAGCCAATGGTGGAAACTAGGGATCTCCTACTGAGCAGATTAGCTGGATATTTTTTGTTGTCCAGTATGCATAGCTACACTCCTGTCCTCTTTGATGGTGACAAAAATTTGCATGTTCTTTTGAATTTACTTCAAGGCAGTAAACATTTATTGATATCCATTATGTAGAAGTCATTGTACTAGGTGCTCAGGAAGATATGGATATGCAAGTACATCTCTTAATATATGAGTGGCTGTGATGAATGATATAGAGATAGAAGCCAAGTGCTGTGGTAGTATGGAGGTGAAGATATTTAGACTTTCATTTATGGTTTCTTATGAAAGAAATATAGTCTCTTATTTTATTTTTTTAAATGTTTATTTATTTTGAGAGAGAGAGAGAGTGGGAGAGGGCCAGAGACAGAGGGAGAAAGAATCCCAAGCAGGCACTGCACTGTCAGCACAGAGCCCGACATAGGGCTTGAACTCACAAACCATGAGGTCATGACCTGAGCTAAAATCAAGAGGTCAAACACTCAATTGACTGAGCCACCTAGGCACCCTGAAATATAGTCTTTATGCTTTAAATTATAATCTGTGAATAGTTCTGGATTAATTAAAGGACATATGGTAAAATTAAAATGTTGAAAATAAAATGTCAGTTTTGTTTTTTATAGATGCGAGATATAGAAAATATAAATGAATTTTCATAATTATTTTTCCATTGTTGTGTATTTAGAAAAAAGTGGAGCCATTTGCCAGTGTTCTTAGTTTTCCATACCCGTTCGTTTCAGAAATCAATAAAGTTGCTGTATTTACAGGGGTGAGTAACCTTTGTTAACTTTTTATATAATTTAATTTTTTTTACATATAACATTAATCAGTGCTTAGATCAGCTGAATGAGACTATTCATGTAGTCATTTTTTCCATTTGAGGTTATGTCATTAGTTTCAGAAAGAGCTAAATTAGAACATTAATTTTATCATTATTAATCTATCACATTATGTTTCTCACAAGAAACTAAAGAGAAATAGAGAATTCGTCCATCCTACTAGCTTCTGCTACTTGCACTAAGTCCTCTCCTCAAACAAAAACAATAAAATTATTTTAAAGGTAGGCCCACTTAGTCCTATGTAGACACAGAAACCACACTTCAAAAAAATTTTTTTTTAATGCTTATTTTTTTTTTTTTTTTTTTGAGAGAGAGAGCACAAGCAGGGGAGGGGCAGGGAGAGAGGGAGACACAATCTGAAACAGGCTGTAGGCTCCAAGCTGTCAGCACAGAGCCCTATGTGGGGCTCAAACTCACAAACCATGAGATCATGACCTGAGCCGAAGTCGAACGCTTAACCAACTGAGACACCCAGGCATCCCAAGAGACCACACTTTTAAAAATATCTAGTCTGGAAAGACAGGAAAGTCGAGCTTGTAACAAATAGTCATATGGCTCTTTGTCAATCTTGTATTATAAACATTTATTTGTAATGTATTTATGAATTTGTCTTGTAGAGTGTTTTGATTATTCTGTATGTGCCTTACTTTCAAGGAAGAGATTCTTTAACTTCTTTCCAGCAAAGTGGAGCCAAGAGCTGTTGGAATGCTACAAAACTTGAGTAACTTAAGGGAGTGATATATTTTCAAAGTGAAACCAAATGACATAAATGGAACATACAGAAAGAAAATAACTAATACTGTATATTTTTCTTCTGGATTTTCAGACAACTGGCTAAATTTTTTTAAGTTTTTATTTTAATTCCAGTTAGTTAACATACAGTGTTATATTAGTTTTATGTGTACAATATAGTTTTGATACTATCATTTTTAACGTAATTTTTCCTCTTCTATATTGGTTTGATGTCTCCATTTAAATTAGCAAAACTAAATGTATTTTAATCTTTTATTTTTGAAATATGATGTATTGAAGGCATTGGAGAGTTAGATTGGGCTTGGTAGGTTCCTAATGTGTCATTTCAACGTATTTCATCATGTCATAGTCAAGAAACACCTTAATCACCTACAAAGTAAACTTGTTCCAGATATAATATTTCTGATGCAACTAATACACAGTTGATACATTTTTAATTAAGAGTAAAAGCCATAATTTTTACTTCGAAATTTGATATTTTTTCTGACAAAATACTTGAAAGCAGACTGAATTTATTTAAGATTGATGTTCAAACTATTGTATTTTGATAGAATGCATCAGAGATTAAAATAGCAGAAGAAAATGGAGCTGCATTTGCCGGAGGAACTAGTCTGATTCAGAAGGTACAGTGTTGTTTCATGTTCATTAGTTATAGAAATTGTTCTGTTATCTTTGCCATCCATTGATTTATTGCATGTGGAACAGAACCAGTGTGCTTATATCTTTTGATAAATGGTTAGTAAAGCTTTGTAAAGCAGTGAAAAATTTTCTTACTCTTGAGTCTCATAATCAAGCTAAGAAAAAACTATTCAGACAGTCTGATATTAATTATGCTTGATTTATATTGTGATTTTTTTTTTCCTTGCTTCCTGTATGTTTGTGAGAGTTTTGTGGGTAGACTGGAAAGGGTACTATGACTCTGTGATTTTGAATGCAAGATTTAAAATGAAATTTAAATTATTCATGATTTGAAGATCAGATATTTGTTTTGCCTTCTTAGAGTGAAAAGTGTGATTAAATTTACAGATCACAAGGAATAGTATCTGACCTCTGTAGTAATGTGATACTTCTCATTACTCTTGACTTGTACTCCTCAACCGCTTCAGAGTGGCATAGGCTCAGCACCAGACAGCAAGTGGCTCTGTAGCCTGCCTGGAGAAAGTAAAGCATTTGTGGAGCAGGCTTGAAACCAGAACAACTTGGGTTTTTTTTGTTGTTTTTTTTTTTTTTTTTTTTTTTTAAGAGGTGAGAAGAAGAGGCGTGTCTATTGAATTTTGGGAGTTATTTCTGAAAATACAAGCGATTTTCCTTAACAGTTTCTAAAATCTTCTAAATTTAATCATTTAACATTTTTTGGTTTTAGAACAGGAGAAAATGATTTGAAAACTTATCTTTGTTCCATATCCAGATTTTGATTTCAGGAAAGTTTGAACTGGGCCTTTCCTTTGGGATGTCCTTGTAGTTTGTTTTTTTCCCCGCCCCAACAGTACTCTAAAAGTGGTAGGGATTCTGGATTTTAAAAAAATTTTTTTTTTGTTTTCAATGTTTTATTTTTGAGAGAGAGAGAGAGAGAGAGAGAGAATGAGAGTGTGAGCAAGGTAGGGGCAGAGAGAGAGAGAGACAGAATCTGAAGCAGGCTCCAGGCTCTGAGCTCTTAGCCTAGAGTCTGATGTGAGGCTCGAACCATGAGATCTCGATCTGAGCGGAAGTCAGACGCTCAACTGACTGAGCCACCCAGGCACCCCTAGGATTCTGGATTTTTAAGGAAGAGTCTCCAGAATGATTTTTGGGAGTAGCACTAATGGAAAATACAAAGAGATTATGTTTTTATAATCTGAGTCAAAGTCAGAGGGTGGTACCCAGTTCTTTCTGATGCATCATAAACTTTAACTTAATAAAATTTTAACATTCTCTTAATTTTTAAAAAATAAACAATATCAGAAATTCTTTGGAATTAGAGAGTAGAGCTTAGTTTCCAGTATGGAAGGTCTTAGAGTAGAGATTTCATATGCAGTTCTTTGACATTTCAAAATTGCCTCTGCTTTCATATTTCTATGAATGAGAGCCCTGGATTCTGGAACCACATTACATGTGCTTAAAATCTGGGTCTGCTCTTGATGACTGCATAGACTGACTAATCCTCCCTGAGCCCTCTGTTTCCTGATCTGGGATGTGTGGTCAATATTAGTACTGGCCTTTTAGCGTTATTGTAAAGACTAGATGAACTAAATCATGTGACATATTTAGCAGAATGCTTGGCAAATGTGGTAAGTGCTTGTTTAATGCAAATATTATTGTTAAGGGGACCATAGTAAGTTATTTAGAGAGTAAAGAATTTGTAAAAATAAGAATAGTAATAGGAAGATAAAATGCCAGAATCTGCTTAATTTTGCCATGGTTCAAGATTTTAGGGTTTACTGTATAACCCCAAACCAAGTCGTGGAATGACATATTGTGGTAAAATATTATATGGAAAAAGAATCATTGGTAAAATATTTATTGTCTAGGCAGTATTATTCTAAAAAGTTGCTTCATTTTGTAATCAACTAATTGTAGTAGTCTACTAATTAATTTGGATGTTTGCCTGAATTAATTAAAACTGTCTTTTAAAAATTAAGTATTATTCTTTTTGCTATTAAAATGAATTACAATATGGATAAATAAGTTATAAGTGAATTTGTTTTCAACCATCCTACTCCTCTTTTATTTTTAGTTATTGGAGGCAAATAGAATTTTAGTTTCAGTTCTTTGTGAAAATAATTATAGATTAGTTTTTTTGATGCTCTAAATTTAGGAAAGCAGTGTGGTTGCTAGTGATTTGGTTGCTAGTGGTTATTTGAGTGGTATTAATTTTACATGTGATATATTGCAAAATTTTCAACATTGTTTCTTTAGTTTTAATGGACATACGAATTCAACTTTGTAGGATTGTGTGCGCCATGTACACATTAGTCCTGTCTTCTACTTTATTACACTTTTGCCTAACATAACCCCATGGAAACAGTAATGTTTAGAAACCTTTCTTTCTTTCTTTCTTTCTTTCTTTCTTTCTTTCTTTCTTTCTTTCTTTTTCTTTTTCTTTTAAAGGATGTGGCTGTTTTTAAAAGAACATCAGAAAATGTTTTGGTTCTCATGTTTTTCATAATTGGTAAATGTGTCTGTAGGATCTTTGTGTTTGAAGAAAAGAATTTTGCTTAATGTCTGCTTTCTAAGGGAAAGTATAAGGGAAATTACTACATTATACTTTTATTTTTAGAAGGATAAAGCTTTTCATATAATTTAAGGTTATCTTTTTCCCCTGAATTTCAGATTTTGGATGATGAAATTCAATCAGACTTTTATGTAGCTGTTCCAGAAATAATGCCTGAGCTTAATCCATTAAAGAAGAAACTGAAAAAAAGATTTCCAAAACTAACTAGAAGTAAGGGAGAATTCTTTTTGTTATTTTATGCTGTCAATAACTTTCTAATATGTATGTTTAGTTATAAAACAAAATTCCTAATATATACATAGAATTAATAATACGTTCTGGTGTTTGAATTTCGTGTTATATAAGAACATGTAGATTTGATTCTTTTTTTTCCTTTGGCATTAATATCGGTAATCTAATAATTTGAAAACCTAGTTACTTTATAATACCAGTTCTTTAAATTTAGGCCATATTCAAGTTTGAAATTAGTGGCACATATTACCCCCTGGGTATGTTCTCATTATACTATTTTATACCTCTTTATCAATGTAATATGTATGCTTATTTATTTCAGCATTCTCTCTCTTTCTCCATTTATATATATATACATATATATGTACACGTATATATGTATATATATAAATGCTTACTTTGTGCATGACTGTGCAGATATTTCCCTTAAAGAACTTTCCCCTCATGAATATTTCCCTCTTAGGAGGTAATGTTGCTACATAGATAGCCATATCATGAAGTATTGTATGAAAAATTCGCAAGGTGCCATAGGTGTTCAGTACAGGAGAAATTTATACAGGAGTAGGGAAATCAGAGAAGACATGCTGAAGGAGGTAACATTTAAACTGTAACTTGAGGGGTGTCTGGGTAGCTGAGTCAATTAAGTGTCCAACTCTTGATCTCAGCTCTGGTCATGATCTCGCAGTTCGTGAGTTCAAGCCCCACATCGGGCTCTGCACTGATAGTGTGGAGCCTGCTTGGAGTTCTCTCTCACTCTCTGTCTGCCCCTTTCCCACTTGTGCTCTCTCTCTCTCTCTCTCTCAAAATAAATAAACTTGAAAAACAAAAACAAAAAACAAAAAACCCTGTGACTTGAGAGGCGCCTGGCTGGCTCTGTTGGTAAAGTATGTGGGATTCTTGATCTCGGGCTTGTGAATCGGGCCCCACCTTGGACATGGTGCCTACTTAAATAAACAAAAAACTGTACCTTGAATAATTGGATGAGTAGATTAAGGGGAATATTATTTAATTTTTTAAAATATTTATTTATTTATTTATTCATGGTTCTTATGAGTTTTTTTTTTAATTTTATTTTTTAAAATTTACATCCAAATTAGTTAGCATATAGTGCAACAATGATTTCAGGAGTAGATTCCTTAATGCCTCTGACCCATTTAGCCCATCCCCCCTCCCATACCCCTTCCAGTAACCCTCTATTTGTTCTCTGTATTTATGAGTCTCTTATGTTTTGTCCCCCTCCCTGTTTTTATATTATTTTTGTTTCCCTTCCCTTATGTTCATCTGTTTTGTCTCTTAAAGTCCTCATATGAGTGAAGTCATATGATATTTGTCTTTCTCTGACTGACTAATTTCACTTAGCATAATACCCTCCAGTTCCATCCACGTAGTTGCAAATGGCAAGATTTCATTCTTTTTGATTGCTGAGTAATACTCCATTGTATATATATACCACATCTTCTTTATCCATACATCCATCGATGGACATTTGGGCTCTTTCCATACTTTGGCTATTGTTGATAGTGCTGCTGTAAACATGGGGATGCATGTGTCCCTTCGAAACAGCAGTATCCCGTGGATAAATGCCTATTAGTGCAATTGCTGGGTCATAGAGTAGTTGTATTTTTAGTTTTTTGAGGAACCTCCATACTATTTTCCAGAGTGGCTGTACCAGCTTGCATTCCCAATTGTTTATTTATTTTTGAGAGAAAGAGAGAGAGACAGACCGTGAGCGGGGAGGAGTAGAGAGAGAGGGAAACACAGAATCCAAAGCAGGCTCCAGGCTCTGTGCTGTCAGCACAGAAACCTATGCGGGGCTTGAACTCACAAACAGCAAGATCATGACCTGAGCCAAAGTCGGACACTTAACCGACTGAGCCACGCAGGCACCCCGAGGGGAATATTATTTTAAATAAAAAGAATCTATTAGTCATATACGTTGAAGTAAGTCAGATATTATATAGGCCATGTACATGAAAAGCCAGTTAATTCTCTTTGGCTTATAGTGAATAGTACCCATACATTGAAATGAAAGAGAATAATGGGAAATTATATTGGAAAGGAAGACTGATACCATATGGAGAAGGATCTTTTTTTATTTTAGAGTTTTCAGTAATCCCTACACCAAACATGAGGCTCAAACTCACGACCCTAAGGTCAAGAGTAGTCGCACGCTGTTTTGACTGAGCCAGCCAGGAGCCCTGAGAAGGATCTTGAATAAGATCCTAATAAGCTTGGACTTTTATTCTGTATTTAGCAAGAATCCCTTAGAAGTTTTTAACATGGGGAGTTCCTTAGAGCTTTAATAATCTAACAAGAGTTTGTAAGATGTATTGGCATGAATCAAAACTAGAAGTTGGGAGACAAGTTTAGGCACAATTGCCAGAGACTAATAAAGGTAATCTTTAAAGTCTTCATAATGAGACTGGAGTAAGGAGATAAATGTCAAAGACACTAGGTCTTTGTGCTAATAGTTAGGAATGAGCAGTTTGAGGGGGAGAAAGGGAGGAGTCAAATGGTGAAATGTTGAAGCCTTGGGATCTTCTAAGTTGATATTAATGGAAACAATAGTTTTGGGAAGAAAATTGAGTTCATTTTCTGACATGGTTCGTTTTAGGTGTGCTGAAGTTTGGATAAAATTTTATAGTGTAAACAGAACAAACATTTTAAAATTGTTTTAGTAGACTGTATTCAAATTTCAACTCAAGTTGAGCTAAAAAAAAAATTCTAAAAGTCATCATACATGAACCACTAACACCTGAATTATAGATCATGTTCAGTACTTTAAGCAAATTCAAGTGGACTGTCCAATTCTTTTCTTGTCCTAGAGTTTTGTTTGTTTATGTTTGTTAACTTGCATTGAATAACACATCCTTGTTAGATATCGGACTGAATTTGGTTGTTTTTATTAGGGATATCCATTACAGTAGTGTTTGTTGTCATGGAATCAGACTTCTGTTCTTTCCTAAGTAAGACTTGAAACTGAATGTTATTTTAAAATTTAAACCAGAATCATAGTTGAATTGGATGAAAATATTTCTCATATTTTTTGTAGTTTCTAATTAAATTCAAGCTCACTAAAACCAAACATACTAAATATAGTCAATTCAAACTGAAACTGGATACCAAATATATCAGTATCCAGCCATCTCCTTGCTTTGGGCAGTGAACTGATTTTTCACAGAAATTAATTTTGTCACCTTTGCTACTTTATCCATTTTCTGAATAATCCTTTTGGCCCCTATTTTCTTTATTCTTTAGCCTTGAGTTTTTATATTACCATTTGCATCACAAAGCTTGAGACTCTTGTTTTGTAGCCTGGAAGGTTTTCAAATACCTTCTTTATTTCAAATAAGAAAAGTGTCCCTAATGTTTATTTTTGGGCACCTGAGTGGGCTTAGTCGGTTAAAGCACCCCACTTTGGCTCAGGTCACGATCTTGTGGTTTGTGGGTCCGAGCCCTGCGCTGGGCTCTGTACTGATAGCTCAGAGCCTAGAGCCTGCTTCAGATTCTGTCTCCCTCTTTCTCTGCCCCTCCCCCATTCACGCTCTGTCTCTCTCTCTCTCAAAAATAAATAAAAACATTATAAAATGTTTATTTTTATTAATTGACTTTATTTCCTACTTTCATAATGAGTTATAGCTTCTGTATACCACGCTCAAGTTTTCTAGATATGTAGCCCCACTGCCACTTACTTAAACAAAGCATCTTGAAAAAATAGACCTTTCTCTAACATTTTCTTTTCCCCCTGCCCCCCTCAGGATCTGTTTAACAGCACTGGCAAAGCACTTGTGTTCTTTAAACATGAAGACAAATGATTAACCTGTCAAAGGTGTTAAGACAGAATACACCAGATGTGCATTAGAACAAATGAGGCTTGTATTATGCATTTTCAGAGCTTATTCCTATTTTTGTTTAGGAACATTTGATTCCCCTTATATCCAACAAAAGACTTTAGGGTAAAATAGAAACTATGTTTTGAGCAAATGGATGAAATTAAAAAACAAACAAACAAGCCCCTGCAGCTGAGCTCATTAGTTTCCCATTTTGTCTTACATTTTGTTTTACTAATGGGAGTGGGTGTAACTGTCTTGGCTGGATTGAGTGTGCACATTTTGCAGCATGTTTAATGCTGCATTTTTATTCATTTTATTTTAATTGCTTACGTAACTGTAGGCAAGTTCTCTGTTTTTCAAATGCATATTTGGCTTTTATTCCTAGTATTATTTCTTTTTTATTAAAAAAAAAGACATCTAAAACTTGCTTTTTAAATTTCTTGAAGAAATTGGGTTTCAGTTTGCTTGTCAACTAGCTTACTCCCCCCCAATGTAAGTGTCCTCTGAAATTCTTTCATCTCTAATAAAGATCTGTTTTGTTGATATTATAAATTTTTTATTGCTAACCAATTTTTTAGCACTTACTAAACAAAAAAATATGAGTATGAAAAATATCTTGACTTAATGGAATTAGTTTTTTATTACACATATTAATGCATTGGGGGTATTATGGCATATATGGAAATAGTTGAGTTTTTTTTTTAATTTTTTAAAAATTTATTTTTGAGAGACTGAGCTCACATGACTGGAGGAGGGAGGGGCAGAGAGAGGGGGAGAGAGGATTGGAAATAGTTGAGTTCTTTTAAACCATGCTAACTTATTGGCAGGTAGATGGAAAAGGGACATGATTAGGAAATTGGACTCACTAATGTGTGTTCCTCTTAACACATTGCTCTTAGAATTGAACATCAATGCTCCAGTTGGAGTCTTGACAAAAGAATGTTGCAGCAGACTTGTCCAAAGAGTATTCACATATTACTGAGTAGGACACTGCTCTCTGTATGGAAGTTGGTGTTGCATCATATTTGAGAATAGTGGATGTAAATATATTGAAACCTAATGTGAAGTATTTTTAACTCATTGAGTGACATGCTGTACTTAAGAATATTGCTTGCATTGTCAAAACACTTAGAACTCTTTGGTTATATTTTAAAAAATGCTAAGACATAGAAAATTTTTGCACAGTAATGAATTTGAAATTTTTCAGAATTTCCCAAACCCTCATGTATTACTTTAAAAACTATTTATGTATGAAAGACTCCAGTGATGATTAGGAATAATTATAATTATAGGTGAATTCTGGATATATTACAGCTGATTCTATTACTCTTTCTTTCATTTACTTTACTCTAGCCTCCTTGCCCTTCCTCACACACACTGAATGTTCTCTCTTCTCTGGTCTTTGGACTACTTACTGGCCCATCTGTCTATAATGCTCTTTGCTTATTTGCCTGGCTCACTTTCTCATTCAAATATCACCTAAATAGAGAGGCCTTCCATGACTATCCTATAGAAACTATTACCTCCCACTTCCCATTATCACTGGATTTTTAATTATTACAGGTTTTTATATTTTTTAGAGCATCACTGTTAGTAGCATTTTTAGTTTTGTTTTGTTTTTTCTGTTACAGTATCATTGACTGTATTCTCTATGCTGTGCCTTTCATCCTTATGACTTACTCATTCCACACCTGGAAGCCTGTACCTCCCACTCCCCCCTTTACCCATCTCCCTCCTCCCCTCTGGCAACCACCATATTGTTCTCTGTATTTATGGGTTGTTTCTGCTTTTTTGTTTGTTTTGTTTTTTTAGATTACACATACAAATGAAATCATATGGTATTTGCCTTTCTTTATTTGACTTATTTCACTTAGCATAATACCCCCTTAGTCCATCCATGTTGTCACAAATGGCAAGATCTCATAATTTTTTATGGCTGAGTAACATTCCATTGTATCTATATACCACACCTTCTTTATCCATTCATCTATTGGTGGACACTTGGGTTGCTTCTATATCTTGGCTATTGTAAATAACGCGGCAATAAACATAGAAGTCCATATATATTTCTTTAAATTAGCATTTTCATTTTCTTTGGGTAAATACCCAGCAGTGGAATTACTGAATTGTATGGTATTTGTATCTTTAGTTTTTTTGAGGAACCCCCATACTGTTTTCCACAGGGGCTGCACCAATTCACATTCCTATGAACGGTGCACAAAGGTTCTTTTTTCACCACATCCTCCCCAGCACTTGTTATTTCCTGTGTTTTTGATTCTAGCCATTCTTATGGTTTAAGGTGATATCTCATTGTGGTATTGATTTGCATTTCCCTATAATTAGTGATGTTGAGCATCTTTTCATGTATCTTTTGGCCTTCTGCATGTCTTCTTTGGGAAAATGTCTACTCAGGTCCTCTGCCCATTTTTTAAAAATTTAGTTTTATTCTTATTTACTTTTTTAAAGTATTTATTTTAAGAGAGTGACAGAGAGAGCAAGAGGGGGAAGGGCAGAGGGAGGGAGAGAGAGAATCCCAGGTAGGCTCTGCATTGTCAGTGCAGAACCCGATGCGGGACTCGAACCCACAAATTGTGAGATCATGATCTGAGCCGAAATCAAGAGTCTGGCGCTCAATTGACTGAGCTACCCAGGCACCCCCTCTGCCCATTTTTTAATTGGGTCGTTTTTCTGGTGTTCAGTTGTATAAGATCTTTATAGATTTTGTATGTTAACCCACCAGCAGTTACATCATTTGCAAATATCTTCTCCTATTCATTAGGTTGCCTTTTTGTTTTGTTGATGATTTTCTTCACTGTGCAAAAGGTTATTATTTTTGGGGGTGGTTCCCTTAGATTATTTTTCTTTGTTTCCCTTGCCTGAGGAGAAATATCTAGAAAAATGTGGCAAAGATTGATGTCAAAGAGATTACTGCCTATGTTTTCTTCTGGGAGTTTAATGGTTTTAGGTCTCACTATTTATTTTTTATTATATAAATTTTAGTTAACATACAGTGTAATATTGATTTCAGTGATTCAGCTAAAATGTTGCTGCCAGTAATAATCATCATTCTTTCTTTTGCCACATTCACAGATCTGTTTTTATTTTTTTGCTTCTTGAAACTTTCTTTTATACTGTACAATCTTAACTTGCCTCCTTTCTCACTAGCTATTCCTTCTTTGTCCTCCCTGTCTTCTTTTATTCTACTTGCTTCTTCCCTATAATGTTCTTGAGGAAGAAAAGAGAATATTAGGGTAAAATATCTGATCATATAGTTTAGTTCTGATTATGTCATTATGGAAATTGATAGAATTAGAGGAAGAGAAAGGGAAAAGAAGAAAGAAAAAAGAGGGAAGTAAAGAACATAAAAGTACAAAGAAAAGAGAAAATGAAAAAAGAGGAGAGCAATTACATAGCAATAAGGGGTAGCAGAGCCCTAGAAACAGCAGTGAAGATTTAACATTGGGCTATACTGAAAAGCAGAATAGGATAGTGGTTAACATAAACTTCTCTCAGTCTTGGATTTATCACTTGCTGTGACCTTGAACCAGTTTACCTAACATTTTTGTGCCTCTGTTCATCTGCATAATGGGTTTCATGATAATATCTTTCTGTAGTGTTTTTGTTATAATGTATGCAAGTTTAGCACAGGCCCCGTGAGAAGTACATAATATAAATGAACCTCAATAATTGGCTCCCTACAGTTCCTAAGGTAGCTGTTTTTTCTCTGTAATTACTTAGGGGGTATTCATTATTTTTCATGCCTTCATAAATCATTTCTACCTTCATAGCTCATTTATTGAATAAGCACATAATAATTGAGTACCTACTATGTGCCACGCAGTGCACTTAGTACTGAGGGTTGAAAGCAAAAAGATAGTTCCCATTTTGAAGGAGATAAAAATTGAGAGGTGAGAGAGACGAGAACAAACTGCTGCACTAAAATGCAGAAAGTGTACTAGAGCACAGTCTCCAAAGTGCTGAGAGAAGTGAGGGACTACTTTGTAGAATCAAATTATATAAGGAAGATAGCAGTTAAATTGAGAGGTTAAGCATGAATAAGTATTTTCTACCTGGAGGACATTCCAGGTAGAGAAAATGGCTTGTACTAATGCACAGAAGAATGAGAAATTCAGTTGTGTTCAGGAAATTATAAATACCTTTCTGTCATTTGGTACATAATGTTTTATCAGATAGCGGTGGTCAGTGGGGTTAGACAGTGATAGGCAGTGGGCCAGATCTTGGAAGGCTTTGTGTGATGTACTGTGGAGATTAGATTTTATCGTTTTTGCAGTTGGGAGCCATTGAAAAATATTGTTCAGAAGAATAGTCTAAGATTTGCATATAAGAATGACTATATGTAGAAGCTGTGTAAGTGATAATGTGGGAATGGGAAAATGATGAAACTCAAAGAACAGAGACCAGTAGGAGGCTAATGCAGTAGGCTAAGTACAAGATGAGTAAGGACAGAATCTGAGCAGTGGCAATGAAGACGGAGAAGAGGAAGGCTGTTGTGAGATATTGAGGAGGTAGAGTCAACAGGAATTACTGATTAGATGCAGGGGGTAAAGGAGAGAGAGGAATCTATAATGATTCCCTAATTTCTGTCTTGACTAGGCCAGTGTATATTATGAAATATACAGGAGGTGAAACAGGTTTGAGCATGATCATAATATCAGGTCACAGAGGGAAGATGAAGATAGGTTGGCACAAATTTATTCTGTTTTCCTGGAAGTCACTATTAAGATAAAGTAGGTTGTGGTAGATAGATGTGCACATTGTAATACCTGTAGCAAGTAAAAAACATACACAAAGAGAGAAGATTAAAACTAAGTAGAGGAATACAAAATTAAAAACTTACACTAAAATATTTTTGCTTAAAGAAGGAAAAGCAGTACAGGAAGAATAGAGGAACATATGAGATGAGAGAAATAGAAAACACATCAAAATAAAGACCCAAATCCAGCCATACCTATAGTTTTGTTAATTGGAAACAGGGTGAATGAACACTCCAACCAAAAGGCAGAGATTATAAAACAAAGAAGAAACAATTCAGTTATATGGTGTGTACAGGAGACACACTATATTCAAACATACACATAGACTGAAAGTAAAATGACAGGTAAAAATATACCGTGAAAACAGTTAAGCGTTAGTGACTTTGATTGACTATATTAATACCAGACAAAATAGACTTTTAAGACAAGGACTGTTAGGAACAAACAACCTTATGCCAATGAAATGGGCAAATTCTTTGTAAGACCCAAATCACCAAAGTGTTGAGAAGATAATAGAAAAGCTACATAGATCTATATCAACTAAAAAAATTCATGTAGTAATTTACAGCTTCCCACAGTGAAAAGTTCAGGGTCACATGACTTCTTACCAGTGAATTCTGTCCAACATTTAATGCAAAAATAACACCAATCCTTCACAACCTTTTTAAGAAAATAGTGGGGAAGGAACACTTAACCAACTCTAATGAGCTCAGCATTACCCTGATATCAAAAGTAGACAAGGACATCACAAGAAAAGAAAACTACAGACCAATATCTCTCATGAGCATAGAAGCACAAATTCTTTTTTTTTTAAACGTATTTATTTATTTATTTATTCATTTATTTATTTTAGAGAGAAAGAGGGAGAGGGAGGGAGAGAGACCAAGCAGGCTCCACATTCAACATGGAACCTGATGCAGGGCTTGATCCCCGACTGTGAGATCTGACCTGAGCTGAAATCAAGAGTTGGATGCTTAACCAACTGAGCCATCCAGGTGCCCCAGAAGCACAAATTCTTAACAAAATATTAGCAAATTGAGTCCAGTATTATGTATGTATGTATGAATGTCTATAAAGGTTAGTGAATATTAATTAATAAGGTTTATACTAGGATTACAAAGTTGGTTTAGCACTTGAACATCAATATATATCATGCTAATAAAAGACATAGACCTTAAGATCATCTCAGTAAATGCAAGGAAAACATTTAACAAAATCTAACAGCCATTCATGCTAAGAATTCAGAATATTAGGAATAGATATGAACTTCAACTTGAAAAAGCACATCTATGAAAAACGAACAGCTCATATCATTCTTAGTGATGCGATCATTTTAAGACTGAATGCTTTCTACCTAAAATCAGGAATGGTAAAGATTTCTATTCTCATCACTTATGTTCAACATTGTACTGAAGGTCAGTGAAATAAAGGGCCTACATATGGGAAAGGAGGAAATAAAACTGTCTTTATGCCCAGAAGTTATGATCTTAAGTGAGTGAATACTAAATGAATTTAGTTGAGGTTACAGTATATAAGATAAATACACAAAGTCAACTGTATTTCAATATTAGCAATAGCTAGTCAAAGTGAAATTTATAAAAGAGCTCCTTTCATAAGAGCATAAAAAAGTCAAATAAAATACTTAGGAATAAATTTAGCAAAAGATGTACAAGCCCTTCTCACAGAAAACTGCTAAATGTTGCTGAAAGTATCAGGAAAGGGACATGGCATTGCCATGGATTTGAAGGATGATACTGTTAAGAGGGAATTTTCCCTAGATTTTCTATAAATTTAGTGCAGTCCTAATCAAGCTCCCAGGAAGCTTAAAAAACTTTTTTATTTCTTTTTTTTGGAAATTGACAAACTTTTTCTAATATGTAAGTGGAAATACAAAGGACTTGGAATAAAAAATGATTTTAAAAAGGAAGAACAGAATTGGAGGACTTGCATTACTTGCACTGCCTTTTAGTGCTGCTGTAATCAGGAAAGTGTGGTATGGCATAAGGATAGATCAAATATTGAGAGTTAAAAAAAAATAGACCCAAGCCTAAGGGAGAACTGATTTTTGGTAAAGGTACCAAGGTTATATGGGGACAGAATAGTTTTCAATGAATGTTTCTGAAATACTAGATACCCTTTTCCTCACATCAAACACAAAAATTAATTAAAAATGGACACAGATCTAATTGTAAGGGCTAAAGCCATGAAATTCTAGAAGAAAAATTTCTAGAAGAAAATTTTTATGGTCTTGGATTAGGCAAAGATTTCTTAGGGCACAAAAAGCATAAGCCACAGAAGAAGAAATTGCTAAATTGGACTATAAAAATTAAAAACTTTGCTCATGAAAAGACACCACTAAGAAAACAAAAAGCCACAGATGAGGGTAAAATATTTGCCATGCATATATCAGACAAAGGATTTATATTCAGAATATACAGAGAATTCTTATAACTCAGTAAGAAGAATATCAACCCACCTTTTCAAAAAGGGACAAAAGAACTGAACAGGCAGCTTATAAAATAAGATCTTCAAATGGCCATTCATTTGAGATGATGCTCAACATCTTGGTCATTGGGTAAATGCAAATTAACATTAACAAGCTTTGGTAGAAGATAAAGATATAGAAAAAGGAATATGTAAGGTCAAAGGAAGAAGATTTTATTTGTTTTGGGATGGAATTGGCCTAAAAACTAAAATCTGCATCATTACCCTCAATCTATCACTCTGTTCTGGTTTCTGATTCTAACTGTACACTATATGTTTTCAATATTCTGTCAGAACCTTCACTTCAGTATGTTTTAACGCAGAACTATTTCTGTTTTCTTCTCAAGCTGTATTCTTTCACATTCATCATTAAACATCACTATGATATCAGACTCAAAATTATGAAGTCATTAATTTGTTCATTTTTTTTTAACTTTTAAAAAAAATTATTCGTTTTTGAGAGACAGAGACAGAGCATGAATGGGGGAGGGGCAGAGAGAGAGGGAGACACAGAATCCAAAGCAGGCTCTAGGCTCTGAACTGTCAGCACAGAGCCTGACATGGGGCTTGCATCCATGAGCCGTGAGATCATGACGGAGCCAAAGTCATACGCTTAACTGACTGAGCCACCCAGGAGCCCCTTTGTTCATTCCTTCAGCAAACATTTGTCCTTTTGTACTCCTTACGAATTACCTACCTACATTTAGATAGAGATATCGAGTAGGTGATTGGAGATCATGAGAAAAGTTGCGTCTGGATATATAAGTTTGGCAGTTATCAGAGGATAAATGGTCTTTAAAGCCACATGTGATTGAATAGAAAGAGAAGTCAAATGACTGAGCCCTGAGCCCTAATCTTTGTATATCACCTAGGTGAGGGTGGTGGCTCGGCTAGCAATATTGAGTGGAATAGCCAGTGAGAGTATGTTTCAGACAACAAGTCAGAGTATTTTAGGAAAAGTAGAGATATACTGTGAAATGCTCTTGACAGGTCAAGTCAGAGGAGCACTGAGAAATGATAATTGGATTTGTCATTGTGAAGATCATTGGTGACCTTGATGGTACTATTTTCAGTGGATGATAACTTGATTGATGTAGGTTTAAGAGAAAATAGGAGAGGAAATAGAGAAAGGAGAGACAGCTGTTTTGAAAAGTTATACTTTTTTTGTTTTAATTTATATCCAAGTTAGTTAACATATAGTGCGATAATGATTTAAGGACTAGAATCTGGTGATTCATCCCCTACATATAACACCCAGTGCTCATCCTAACAAGTGTCCTCCTTAATGCCCCTTGCCCATTTAGCTCATCCCACCTCTCACAACCCTTCCAGTGCTCAGTTTGTTCCCTATATTGAAGAATCTCTTATGTTTTGTCTTCCTCCTTGTTTTTATATTATTTTTGCTTCCCATCCCTTATGTTAGTCTGTTTTGTATCTTAAATTCCACATATGAGTGAAGTCATATGGTATTTGTCTTTGCCTGACTAATTTCATTTAGCATAACACACTCTAGTTATATCCACGTTGTTGCAAATGGCAAGTTTTCATTCTTTCTGATTGCCAAGTAATACTCCATTGTGTATATGTATATGCCACATCTTTGTCCGTTTGTTTGTCGATGGACATTTGGGCTCTTTCCATACTTTGGCTATTGTTGATAGTGCTGCTATAATCATTGGGGCGCATGTGTCCCTTCGAAACAGCACACCTGCATCCTTTGGATAAATACCTAGTAGTGCAATTGCTGGGTCATACGGTAGTTCTATTTTTAATTTTTTGAGGAACCTCCATACTGTTTCCCAGAGTGGCTGTACCAGTTTATATTCCCACCAGCAGTGCAAAAGGGTTCCTCTTTGTCCGCATTCTTGCCAACATCTGTGGTTGCCTGAGTTGTTAATTTTAGCCAGTCTGACTAGTGTGAGGTGGTATCTCATTGTGGTTTTGATTTGTATTTCCCTGATGATGAGTGATGTTGAGCATTTCTTCATGTGTCTGTTAGCCATGTAGATATCTTTTTGGAAAAGTGTCTATTCATGCCTTTTGCTCATTTCTTCACTGGATTATTAGGAAAACTATAATCTTAAGGGAAGCATTGAATGGTTGCTGGAAGGTACTATGAAGTTGGAGACTTGTTTTATTTTAAGATGGGACATCTTAGGGGTGCCTTGGTGGCTCAGTCACTTGAACATCTTACTTTGACTCAGGTAATGATCTCACAGTTCATGAATTCTAGCCCTGCATTGGGCTCTGTGCTGACAGTGTGTGGAGCCTGGAGCATGCTTCAGATTGTGTGTTTCCCTCTGTCTCTGTCCCCCCCTCCCCCGCTGATGCTCGTTCTCTTTCTCTCAGAAATAAATAAACTTCAAAACAAAAAGAACAGGGGTACCTGGGTGGCTCAGTCGGTTAAGTGTGTGACTTTGGCTCAGGTCATGATCTCATGGTCCGTGGGTTCAAGCCCCGTGTCTGTGCTGACAGCTAAGAGCCTGGAGCTTGCTTCACATTCTTTGTCTCCCTCTCTGCCCCTCCCCTGCTCATGCTCTATCTCTCTGTCTCTCAAAGATAAATACGTGTTAAAAAAATTAAAATAAGAACTTTTTATCTATTTTCTTTCTGTTTTTGTTTTTTAAATATAATTGATTGTCAAATTGGCTAATATACAGTGTGTAAAGTGGGCTCTTGGTTTTTGGGGTAGATTCCCATGGTTCATTGCTTACCTATAACACCCAGTGCTCATCCCAACAAGTGCCCTTCTCAATGCCCATCACCTCTCCTCATCCCCTCCCTCCCAACCCCCCCCCCCCGCAACAATCCTCAAATTGTCTTCTGTATTTAAGAGTCTCTTATGGTTTGCCTCCCTACCTCTCTGTTTGTAACCAATTTTTTTTTCCCCTTCCCTTCCCTCATGGTTTTCTGTTAAGTTTCTCAAGACCCACATATGAGTGAAAACATGATATCTATCCTTCTCTGACTGACTGATTTCACTCAGCATAATGCCTTCCAGTTCCATCCATGTTGCTACAAATGGCATGATTTCATTCTTTCTCATTGCTAAGTAGTATTCCATTGTATATATAAACCACATCTTCTTTATCCATTCATCAGTTGACGGACATTTAAGCTCTTTCCATAATTTGACTTGTTGAAAGTGCTGCTGTAAACATTGGGGTAAATGTGCACCTATGAATCCCTTGGATAAATTCCTAGTAGTGCTATTGCTGGGTCATAGGGTAGTTCTATTTTTAATTTTTTGAGGATCTTCCACACTGTTTTCCAGAGCGGCTGTACCAGTTTGCATTCCCACCAAAGTGCAAGTGGTTCCCGTTTCTCTACATCCTGGCCAGCATCTGTTGTTTCCTGAGTTATTGATGTTAGCCACTCTGACTGGTGTGAGGTGGTATCTTAGTGTGACATGGATTTGTATTTCCCTGATGATGAATGACATTGAGCATCTTTTCATGTGTCTGTTGGCCATCTGGATGTCTTCTTTGGAAAAGTGTGTATTCATGTCTTCTGCCCATTTCTTCACTGGATCATTTGTTTTTCGGGTGTTGAGTTTGGTAAGTTCTTTATAGATTTTGGATACCAACCCTTTATCTGATACATCATTTGGAAATATCTTTTCCCAATCTGTCGGTTGCCTTTTAGTTTTGTTGATGGTTTCCTTTGCTGTGCAGAAGCTTTTTATCTTGATGAGGTCCCAATAGTTCATTTTTGCTTTTAATTTTCTTGCCTTTGGAGATGTGTCAAGTAAGAAATTGCTGCGGCTGAGGTCAAAGAGGTTGTTGGCTGCTTTCTCCTCTAGGGTTTTGATGGTTTCCTGTCTCACATTCAGGTTTTTCATCCATTTTGAGTATGGTGTAAGAAAGCAGTCTAGTTTCATTCTTCTGCATGTTGCTCTTCATTTCTCCCAGCACCATTTGCTTAAGAGACTGTCTTTTTTCCATTGGATACTCTTTCCTGCTTTGTCAAAGATTAGTTGGCCATACATTTGTGGGTCCAATTCTGGATTCTCTATTCTATTCCTTTGGTCTGTGTGTCTGTTTTTGTGCCAATACCACACTGTCTTGATGATTACAGCTTTGTAGTAGAGGCTAAAGTCTGGGATTGTGATGCCTCCTGCATTGGTTTTCTTCTTCAGTATTACTTTGGCTATTCGGGGTCTTTTGTGGTTCCATACAAATTTTAGGATTGTTTGTTCTACCTTCAGGAAGAATGCTGGTGCAATTTTGATTGGTATTGCATTGAATGTGTAGATAGCTTTGGGTAGTATTGACATTTTAACAATATTTCTTCTTCCAATCCGTGAGCATGGAATGTTTTTCCATTTCTTTGTGTCTTCTTCAATTTTCTTCATAAGTTTTCTATAGTTTTCAGCATAGAGAACTTTTACATCTTTGGTTAGGTTTATTCCTAGGTATTTTATGGTTCTTGGTGCAATTGTAAATGGGATCAGTTTCTTGATTTCTCTTTCTGTTCCTTCTTATTGGTGTATAGAAATGCAACCCATTTCTGTACATTGATTTTTTACCCTGTGACATTGCTGAATTCACGTATCAGTTCTAGCAGCCTTTTGGTGGAGTCTTTCAGGTTTTATATGTAGAGTATCATGTCGTCCGTGAAAACTGAAAGTTTGACTTCTTTGCCCATTTTGATACCTTTAATTTCATTTTGTTGTCTGATGCTAGGACTTCCAACACTATGTTAAACAACAGTAGTGTGAGTGGACATCCCTGTCGTATTCCTGATCTCAGGGGGAAAGCTCTCAGTCTTTCCCCATTGAGGATGATATTAGCTGTGGGCTTTTCATATATGGCTTTTATGATGTTTAGTTATGTTCCTTCTATCCCAACTTTCTTGAGGGTTTTTATTAAGAAAGGATGCTGTATTTTGTCAAATGCTTTTTCTGCATCCATTGAGAGGATCATATTGTTCTTATCCTTTCTTTTACTAATGTGATGTATCACATTGATTTGTAAATATTGAACCAGCCCTGTAGCCTAGGAATGAATCCCACTTGGTCATGGTGAATAATTCTTTTTATATGCTGTTGATTTCGATTTGCTAATATCTTGTTGAGAATTTTTACATCCATGTTCACTAGGGATATTGGCCTTTAAGTCTCCTTTTTTGAGGGGCCTCTGTCTGGTTTGGGAATCAAGGTAGTGCTGGCTTCATAGAATGAGTCCAGAAGTTTTCCTTCCATTTCTATTTTTTGGAACAGCTTGAGAATAATAGGTATTAACTCTGCTTTAAATGTCTGGTAGAATTCCCTTGGGAAACCATCTGGCCAAGGATTCTTATTTGTTGGGTGATTTTTGATAACTGATTCAATTTCTTCACTAGTTATGGGTCTATTCAAATTTTCTATTTCTTCCCGTTTGAGTTTTGGAAGTGTGTGGGAGTTTAGGGATTTGTCCGTTTCTTCCAGGTTGTCCATTTTGTTGGCATATAATTTTTCATAGTATTCACTGATAATTGCTTGTATTTCTGAGGGATTGGTTGTAATAATTCCATTTTCATTCATGATTTTATCTGTTTGGGTCTTCTCTCTTTTCTTTTTCTTTTTGAGAAGTCTGGCTAGGGGTTTATCAATTTTGTTTATTTTTTTTAAAAAACAGCTCTTAGTTTCATTGATCTGTTCTGTGTTTTTGCATTCTATATTGTTTATTTGTGCTCTGATCTTTATTATTTTTCTTCCTCTGCTGGCCTTGGGGTTTCTTTGCTGTTCTGCTTCTAGTTCCTTTAGGTGTGCTGTTAGACTTTATATTTGGGATTTTTCTTGTTTCTTGAGATAGGCTTGGATTGCAGTGTATTTTCCTCTTAGGACTGTCTTTGCTGCATCCCAAAGGCTTTGGATTGTTGTGTTTTCATTTTCATTTGTTTCCATATATTTTTAAATTTCTTCTTTAATTGCCTGGTTGACCCATTTATTCTTTAGTAGGATGTTCTTTAACCTCCATGCATTTGGAGGTTTTCCAAACTTTTTCCTGTGGTTGATTTCAAGTTTTATAGCATTTTGATCTGAAAGTGTGCATGGTATGATCTCAGTTCTTTTATATTTATTGAGGGCTATTTTGTGACCCAGTATGTGATCTGTCTTGGAGAATGCTCCATGTGAGCTCAAGAAGAATGTGTATTCTGCTGCTTTAGGATGAAAAGTTCTAAATATATTTGTCAAGTCCATCTGGTCCAGTGTATCATTTAGAGCTGTTGTTTCTTTATTGATTTTTCTGTCTAGATGATCTGTCCATTGTTGTAAGTGGAATATTAAAGTCCCCTGCAGTTACCACATTCTTACAATAAGATTGCTTATGTTTGTGATTAATTGTTTTATATATTTGGGTATCCCTGAATTCGGTGCATAAACATTTATAATTGTTAGCTCTTCTTGGTGAATAGACCCTGTAATTATGATATAATTTCCTTCTTCGTCTCTTCTTACAACCTTCAGTGTAAAATCTAGTGTGTCTGATGTAAGTATGGCTACTCCAGCTTTCTTTTGACTTCCAGTAGCATGATAGATAGTTCTCCATCCCCTCACTTTCAATCTGAAGGTGTCCTCACGTCTAAAATGGGTCTCTTGTAGACAGCAAATAGATGGGTCTTGTTTTTTTTTTTATCCATTCTGACACCCTATGTCTTTTGATTGGAGCACTTAATCCATTTAAATTCAGTGTTATTATTGAAAGGTATGAATTTAGAGTCACTGTGTGATCTGTAGGTTTCATGCTTGTAGTGATGTCTCTGGTCCTTTGTGATCTTTGCAACATTCCACTCACAGATTCCCCCTTAGGATCTGTTGTAGGGCTGGTTTAGTGGTGATGAACTCCTTCAGTTTTTGTTTGTCTGGGAAAACCTTTATCTCTCCTCTATCTGGATGACAGGTTTGCTGGATAAACGATTCAGTACATTTTTACTATTCAGCACATTGATAATTTCCTGCCATTCCTTTCTGGCCTGCCAAGTTTCATTAGATAGGTCTGCTACTACCCTCATGTGTCTACCCTTGTAGGTCTGGAGAAGGGGCTGTCTGGTTTGTCAGTGTCAGTTCTGCTCCACTACATATGCAGTTATCAGGCACAGAGGGGTGTGGTTTGGTGTAGGCCGGTCCTGTGGGCCCGCTGTCTGTTCCCTGAAGCTCCACCTTGTTGGTGATGGGGTGAGAAATGACGACACCCCAGTCTCACCGCCACAGACCTGGTGTCCCAAATCACTCTGTACAGGCCATCCTCACAGTGCCACTGGTGTGAATGAGGCAGTTTGTCCCATTCCGCTAATCCTGCACCTCCCTGGCACTTGGCTGGAATTTAAACCTTGATGTCTTAAAGGATCCTGCCCTGTGAGCCCCAGTCCTGGGAAAGAGCCGCTTCTATGCTGCCTCACAGTGCTGGGCACATGGTTTGTCCTGCTCCACTGACTCTCTTGCCTCCCTGGCGCTTGGCTGGGATTTAAACCCCGCTGTCTTAAAAGGCCCCGCTCTGTGCACCCCAGTTCCAGGGAAGTGCTGCTCTGTGCCCCGATATATGGCCTCTGGTTGGCGGGCACAGGCAGTCATTGTCCTTTCAAAGGTCATATGCCTTCTTCCCACAGCACTCCAGGGAGTGTATTGCTTTCTCCCACTGTGGACTGTGCCTCTGAACTAGTTACCGAGCCCAGAGCTGACTCACCTCCTCCTCAGGTGCCTGAACATGGCAGCCGGCCCTGGTGCGGAGAAAGCCCTGCAATTAGAGACTGGATCCTTGTGTGTCCTGGTCTGTTGTTTTTCTCTTGTCCAGATACAGTCCTATGCTTCCTCATCCTCTCTTATCCCTTTGTGTCTCCACAGAAGGGGATCCCTCCTATCTGTGCCTAAGTTGCCCTTTTTATCTCTCCCAGTTTGCAATCTTGCACCTATGGCCTGCCAGGTTCTCCCCATGGGTCCCTGGAAACATCTTTGTCACTCTGCAGCTTGGACTTTGGAATTCAAAGTCCTTTGGCCTCAATACTGCTGTGTTTGAGGGATGAGGGAACTTTGGGTCCCCCTACTTTTCCGCCATGTTGGATCGCCTCCTAAATAAGGTTTTACTCTAGCCCCAAAAAACGAAGGTAGACTCTTACCCAGGACCCCACACTTTTTACCTACTTTCATGTGAAATTCACTTAACCTGCTTTACCATAAAAAAGGGAAAGGAACTAGGAAAATCTCAAGATTTATCAGTAGAAATAATAATCACAGTCTAGAGGCAGCTCATTATTACTCAAATGGCTACCGAAGCTGACATGAAAAAAGAGCTAAGAATTGAAACTAAATTTATTGGATTCTAATGTCACTTTGTCCTCCATTATGGTAGAAAGACAAAGAACTGGATGTAGAAAGGAGAAAAATGAAATCCAGTTAAAAATTAAGAATATTCAAAGGGTCACACTGAAGACTTCAAAAATAAACTCCACCTTCCTACTGTTTAGTCATTAACATTTAACTCAAATTTAATATATAAAAATACATGTTTTTTATGTTTCATGACACGGTAACTTGAAAAATTTTCAATTTTCTACATAGAAAATATGAATTATTTTAAGAACAATAAATATTATGAGAAATGTGTGACTACCAAAAAACACACCAATCATATATGTCTCCAAAAATTCTCCCCATGATAAGTCAACATGAAGATCTCATTCTATAGAGAGCACAGTATATCTTCAGCATATATAACTTCCAAGGATCATCTGGGGAGTTGTTCAGGAACACTTCACTGTGAATGAAAGCAGTTATCCACAAGGAACTTACAATCTAATTGTAATTGATAGAAAAGGGACGGGCAGATGGAAAAACTAGTATAAAATGCTACTTTTTTAATATAACATTCTGATGTAACTAGTACTAAACCATATGACCACTAGTGTAATATAAACAGCAAGATGCTAATAGTGGTGTACAAAAAAACAGGTACCTGGTTAAATCATCTGTATCTCTACTTACATTTCTTTCTTAAGAGTAGTGCCTTACACATAGTGAGAGCTCAAGAGTTATTTTGACTACCCTGAATCTATGACCACAGCACCTTCCTTCCTGTCACTATAAATGAAGAGTCTATCTTCATACCAGAGGCCAACCCTCTTCATTTGTGCACTGGATTCCCTTCTCCTTTCTCTCTGCTACATTGTCAGTTTTCTTAGACACTTTCCTAAATCATTGTTGTCAGCTTACAAACTTGGTATAAAATCTCCCATCTTTTTTTTTTAAGTTTATTTATTTTGAGAGAGAGAGAAAACCCAAGTTGGGGAGAGACAGAGAGAGAGGAGAGAGAGAAAGGAGAGAGGAGCCACTTAGGTGCACCAGTAAGTAAAAAGTTCTTAGAAGATTTCAAGACTTTGCTGTTAGTTTTTTATCATAAAAAATCTTACAGATTTTAATTTGTCCTTAATTTTTTTTAGAATTTTTTTTAACTTTAATTTTTTTTTTATTTTTGAGAGAGAGAGAGAGAGAGAGAGAGACAAAGCATAAGTGGGGGAGGGGCAGAGAGAGAGGGAGACACAGGATCTGAAGCAGGCTCCAGGCTCTGAGTTGTCAGCACAGAGCCCGATGCGGGGCTCAAATTCACAAAGAGATCATGACCTGAGCCAAAGTTGGATGCTCAACTGACTGAGCCACCCACGTGCCCCTGTCCATAATGTTTTTAAAGTATGATAAGTATCATCCTTGCATATACTTATCTATTGGTTATTACTGTGCAACAATATTATCACAAATTTAATGGTTTAAAACAGCACACATTTTCTATCTCGTGGTTTCTGTCTGCTAGGAATGTGTGTACAGCTAAGCTGGGTCCTCTGTTTCTGTGTCTCATAAAGCTTCAAAGTATCAGGGCTGTGGTTTCATCTGAGACTTGACTGTGGAAGGATCTGCTTTTGGACTCATGTGGATTGTTGGCAGGATTCAGTTCCTTGCAGGTTGCTAGATTGAGGGCTTCCTTTTCTTGTCTTGTGGCCCTTTTCATACGTCTACTTACAACATTGCAGCTTGTTTCTTCAAAGCTAGTAAAGAAGAGAGTCTCCTGCAAGATGGGCATTACAGTTTTATGTAATATAATCAAGTACATATAAGCGTTCTGTCTCTTGGTTTAGAAGCAAGCTGCAGCACCCATCTACACTCAGGGGTGGAGATCATGAAAGGGCATAAACACCAGGAAATGGGCATCTTGGGGGCCACTCTAAAGTCTGTCTGCCACAACTTGTTTGCTATATCTTAATACCCAATGAATGTTTCTCTTATTGAGTAGTTTTTGTTACTTGTTTATATGTAGTGATAACTTTGGATTTTTAATTTTTCTAACCAGAGTCCATTGGCCGTGACATCCCCAAAATGCTTGAATTATTTAAAACTGGACATGAAATTAAGGTAGATGAAGAAAGGGAGAACTTTCTCAAGACCAAAATAGCAACAGTAAGTTACAATGGAAATTACTAAATAACCATTTTTTTTAATTGTTTAAAACGTGACTGTTAAGTGACAAGTCCTTCAAACTTGTTCTTAGCACTAGTATCAAGAATAGCATTAAATATACAGATGGATAATTTTTTATTCTATAGGTTGAACTTATAAATTTGAATAGTACTTGAGAATTCTTTCATGTGCCCTTCAATGGTAATTACTTGTACTTTGTCTTATTTGATTATTCTATATATGTATTTTTTGCTCTCTAACATTCTAAGCTTATTGAGAGTATAGTTAGATCTTATATATCCCTTGTGGGACATTGCATAATGCTGAGCCCATTGTAGGTATTTAATACTACTTTAATAGAATTGAGTAATTTGCTTTATTTTTATGAATTGTTTTCATTATCCCTGCTTGTGTTTTAAAAACTGTTTGCCTACTTATAGAAGATCCTGGAACTCAATTTCCAAAGCTGTTTTTAGGACGCTTTTTTTTTTTTTTTTGAAGGGAACATTCTGCAAGATTTCTTTTATTTTGAAATAATTAAGGATTCATGTGAAGTTTATTTAAAAAAAATTTATCATTTATTAATTTTGAGAGAGGGTGAGACAGAGCATGAGTGGGGGAGGGGCAGAGAGAAAGTGGGGACACAGAATCTGAAGCAGGCTCCAGGCTCCAAGCTATCAGCACAGAGCCTGACATGGGGCTCGAGCTCACGGACTATGAGATTATGACCTGAGCCGAAGTTGGACACTTAACTGACTGAGCCACCCAGGTGCCCCAAGGACATTGTTATAGATAATACCCAGTTTATAGGACTATGTTTTTAGATATGTAGTTATTTGTTCAAATCTTTTTTATTTTTAAGTTTATTTATTTTGAGAGAGAGAGAATGTGTGTGTGGGCTGAGGTGGGAGGTGGCAGGGGCAGAGAGAGAGAGAGAGGGAGAGAGAGAGAATCCCAAGCAGGCGATAGCATGGAGCCCGGTGCTCCATGAACTAACAAACCATGAGATTGTGACCTGAGCCAAAACCAAGAGTTGGACTCTCAACTGACTGAGCCACCCAGGTGCCCTGCTAGTATCTTATTTTATGCTAAAGAATCTCAATATTTTTTTTCCTGTTCAGTAACCATAGGAATAATGGTGATATTGATAGTAAAAATTTAAAAGTGCCTAGCAAGTGCCAGGCACTATTCTAAACACTCTTCATATATTCTTTCTTTTAATCTTCTATACTATGAGAGGAAAAATTATCATCCCCATTTTATAGATGAAGGCATGGAAGCCCCAAGAAGTCAAGTAAGTTTTCCAAGGTCTAGTGTGAGGCAGAATAGATATTTGAACACTGGCAGTCTTTTCAGTCCAGGCTTTTTATCCAGAATCATCTTGCCTCATGCCTGGAATTATTTGAATAGCTGTTATTCCTCTACTCATCCTGCTCTTAAGAGGAATTCTGTGTTAGGGGGTGCCTGGGTGGCTCAGATGGTTAAATGTTGGACTCTTGATTTTGGCTTAGGTGATGATCTTAGAGTTCATGAGATTGAGCCCCACACTGGGCTCTGCACTGGCAGTGTGGAGCCTGCTTGGGATTCTCTCTCTCCCCCTTTCTCTTTCTCTCTCTCTGCCCCTCCCCTGCTTGCTTGCTCTCTCATTCTCTCTCTCAAAATAAATAAATAAACTTAAAAAAAAAAAAAAAAGAGGAATTCTGCATTATAGCTAGTAATCTAAGCTAGTAGTCTAAGCTAATTGAGCTATGCCCACTATAGATCATCAGAAGTAGAGAAAAGGCACTCAACTTGTTTTATGGAAGGAGAACTTGCTTTAGAAAGAGTACAAAACAGGTTTAATCTCATCAGGGATTGGGAAACCCCTCATTGCCATTATTACCATCAAAGCCTAGTACCAGTTTGTATGGCATTGTGGTCTGCTAGAATCTGATGTTGCACTTTCTGTATTTCCAAAAAGCCCTTGTCAATGCTTCTTATTTGTTTGGGATGACAACATCGTAATGTAAAAAACAAAAAATGCCAATTTTACGAGGATTTTCTAGAGCTGTAGAGACTTAGGTTTGAATACCTGTCTTACTACTTACAGGATAGCAGACTTTAAACAAGTTTCTTAATGTTGTTGTGTCTGGATTTCCTGACCTATAGAATTTGTGTAGCAATGTTTATTTTACAATGTGGTTTTGAAGATTAAATAAAAACTTGAAATGGTAGCAGTAATTATTTTTCCTGTATTGGTTGGACTTTTGGAAACTATAGGACATCTATAAGATTATTTCTTTCCATCTGGATCCGTTCTTTTTCTTAAGTAAGGTTTTCAGTATATTCAGTAGTTAATATTTTATATAGATCCTGACTCAGTGTATAAGAAACCTTGGCATTCATTCTTCTCAACAAATGCCATAGTGATTAAGTGATTACATGAGCTCCAGCTCAGACTACTTGTATCATTTAGAGATAGAATGCTTTTTCTTAATGAAAAAGAAATTAATTTCTGTGTTTAAAAAGAATTTTTTTGGATACTACATGAATGTTATAGTAGGAGATTAAGAGAGTGGGTTTTAAATTCATACTGTCTGGAATCAGAATCCTAATTCCAGATTAGAATCATGTTACCTTGCTCTCTGAGCCTCAGTTTTCCCCCATTCTCCATTTCTCCTAAATGCAAAAAGAAGTTAATAATAACATGTACTTTCTAAAATAGGAAGGGATAGATGAAATAATGACATAATAACTATAAAGCAGACTTCTGCTTTTGGCCAACATAGAGTAACAGGGACCTGATTTACTCTTTCACCTAAGACAATCACCATTACCTTAATACCAAAACCAGGCAAAGAAAATAACAGTCTAATATCATTCATAAACATAGATATCAAAATTATAAACTAAATTTTAGCCAGTAGGGCCTAGCAATATATAGAATGGATATCATGTCATCACCATGTAGGGTTTACCCTAAGAATGATAACATTCAATGTTTAACTTGATGATCAGTCATTAAAATTCACTGTATTAACAAACTGTAAATCAAAAGTCATCTGATCATCTCAGTAGATACAGAGAAAGCATTTGACAGAATCCAACATTCATTCCTGATTAAAAAGTCTCAGCAAACTAGGAAGAGAAGTTAATGTCCTCAACCTGATAAAGGGCATCTATGAAAATACAACAGCTGACATTATACTTAGTGGTGAAAAACTGAATACTCTCCTCCTAAGATCAGGAACAAGACAAGGATATCCACTGTCACTACTTCAGTTCAGCATTGACCTAAGGATTCTAGGCAGTGCAATCAGGCAAAAAAAGAGGCTTCCTCATTAGAAAGGAAAAAGTAAATTAGTTATTATTTGCAGATAATATGATCTAGCTACTAAAACAAATAAGTAGGTTAAGAAAGGTTATAGAATACAAATACACAAAAATCAATTTTGCTTCTACATAACAGTAACAATTTAAAAGAAATTAAAATTCAGGCTACCTGGGTAGCTCAGTCGGTTAAGCGACCGGCTTCGGCTCAGGTCATGATCTCACAGTTTGTGGGTTTGAGCCCCGTGTCAGGCTGTGTGCTGACAGCTTGGAACCTGGAGCCTGCTTCGGATTCCGTGTCTCCCTTTCTTTCTGCCCCTTCCCAGCTTGCTCTCTCTCTCTCTCTCTCTCTTTCTCAAAAATAAATAAACATTAAAAATTTTTTTTTAAAAATTAAAATTCAAAATAATACAGTTTATACTAATACCAAAAACTAGGAAATACTTAGGGATAAATCTGACAAAAGATGTGAAAGATCCATATACTGCAAGTTTCAAAACATAGTTGAGGGAAATTAAAGGAGATCTAATAAATGATGAGGTATACCATGTTTATGGATCAGTAAATCCAATATTGTTAAGATATCAGGTCCCCAAAGTAATGTATGGATTCAGCACATTCTCCATTAAAATTCTATTTAGACTTTTTTTTTTTTTTTGTAGAAACTGGCAAGTTGATTTAAATGCATATGGAAATACAAAGGATCTAGAAAAGTCAAAACAACTTTGACAAAGAACAAAGTTAGCGTTCTACCTGATTTCAAGATTTATAAAGCTATAGTATTTAAGATAGTGTGATATTGACGTCAAAAAACACAAAATGATAATGGGATAGACCAGAGTGCCAAGAAACCCAAAACAACATACATATGGACACCTGATTTAAAACAAGTTGCAAAGCCATTTTTAATGGAGAAACATTAGTCTTTTCAAGAAATGGTACCAGAACAATTGTGTATCTGTATACAGTAAAATGAATTTTGACCCATAACTTTGTTCCATGTATAATTAACTCAGAATGTATCAAAGACTTAAATGTAAAGCCTAAAACCATAAAATTTCTGGAAGAAAAAGTTGAGTTAGGGATTTTTTTTTTTTTTTAGATGTGACATGAAAAGCATGATCCATAAAAGAAATTGATAAATCGCACTGTATAAAAATTAAGTGTTTGCTCTTGAAAAGACACTGTTAAGAGAATTCAAAGATAAATCACACACCAGGATAAAATATTTACAAATCATATAACTGATAAATCCACAATTTATAAAGAGTTCTCAAAGCTCAATAATAAAACAATCCAGTTTTAAAAATCAATAAAAAAGGGTACCTGGGTGGCTCAGTAAGTTAAGCGTCCAACTCTTTGATTTCTGTTCAGGTCCGGATCTCACGGTTGTAGGATTGAGCCTCGTGTAGCGCTCTCAGTGTGGAGTCTGCTTGGGATTCTCTCTCTACCTCTCTGTCTGCTCCGCCCTCGCTTGTACTATCTCTCAAATAAATACATAAACGTTTAGAAAAATAAAAATCAGCAAAAATTTGAACATACCTCATCAGGGTGTGACAAACACATGGCAAACAGATGACAAACAAACTAAAAGATGCTCCACATTATTAGTTGTTATAGAAATACAAATTAAAACCACAATGAGGTATCACTATACATCTACTGGAATGATTAAAATTAAAAAGACTGACCATGGCAAGTATTGGTAAGGGTATGGAGAGATTGGAACACTATACTGCTGTGGCAGTGTAAAGTGATATAACCTCTTTGGCAAACAGTTTGGCAGCTTGGCAGTTTAAGAAGTTTAACATCCACCTGCTAGATGATCCACTTTTAGATATTTACCCAGGACAAATGAAAACATATGTGCATACAAAGACTTTTTTTTTTTTTAATGTTTATTTAGTTTTGAGAGAGCGACAGACCATGAGCAGGGGAGGGGCAGAGAGGGAGAGGGAGACACAGAATCTGAACCAGGCTCCAGGCTCCAGGCTCCGAGCTGTCAGCACAGAGCCCCATACAAGGTTCGAACCCATGAACTGTGAGATCATGACTTGAGCCAAAGCTCAACTGACTAAGCCACCCAGGCACCCCCATACAAAGGCTTTTGAACAAATGCTTATAACAGATTTATTTGTAATAGCTAAAAACTGGAAACATTCTACATGTCCCTCAATAGGTGAATGTATAAACAATAGAATAGAATATTCTTTAGCAAAAAACACATGATTGATACATACTTTAACATGGATGAATTTAGAAAAGATGATACTGAGTGAAAGAAGCCAGACAAAAGGAGTACACACTGTATGATTCTATTTATGTAAGATCCTCGCAAATGTGAATTTGTGTAGTGACAGAAAGCAGACCAGTAGTTTCTCTGGGCATAGGTAAATGGGGAAGGATGGGAAGGCGGGATTACAAAGGACCACAAGGAATTTGGGGGATGATTGACATGTTTGTTATCCTGACTGGTGATGTGTTCATGAGTATATACATATGTCAAAACTTAATTAATTGACACTTTAAGAGTGTGCAACATATCCTGAGGAATACTGTTTAGCAATAAAAAGGAATGAATTATGGATACATGCTCTGATGTGGATGAATCACAAAAACATGCTTGGTGAAAGAAATCAGACATAGAAACCACATACTATGTGATACCATTTATATGAAAAGATGAAAAGTAGATGAGGGGTTGCCTTGGGCAGGGGCAGGAGCAGTAAGTATAGGCATTAACAGTAATGTGCATGAGGGTGATATTGGGATGATGAAGATGTTTTAAAACTGATTTATGGTGATTGTTGCACAACTTGATGAGCTTACTAAAAAGTCATTGGAAACATAAATTAGAAAATGGTGAATAATATGATATGCAAAATACAACTCAATCAAGTTAATAAGTTAATAATGAGTATGTCAGGTATACCTCATTATAGTTACTTAAAAAGGAATAGAAATGTGTTTACAATTGTATGTAATATAACTATCATATGAATTTTATTTATTATCAGAGATAAAAAGATTTTAAGCAAAGTAATGTATCTTCCTTAAAAGTTTGAGATTTCCATGAGTGATGTTGGAAATATAGTTGGAAATATTGAAGATGTGAAGGTTTTTGTTCGTTTTTGCCCCCTGTGTGATATGAGGACTAGATTCAGATGCAGTATGCAGATGAAAGAGCACAGACAGCATCACATGCCTATTAGGGTTCCTCATTGTGGTATCTAGAAGGAAGGAAGGTGTCTAGAGCAGAGGTCGTCAACAAGCTATAGCCCATGGGACAAATACAGTTGTGGATTGTTTTTGTACAGCCTGTGATTAAGAATGCTCTTTACAACTTCAAGGCGTTGTAAAAAATAAAACAAAAAATTTGCTACAGAGATTGTATGTGGCCCACAAGGCCTGACATATTTAAATTCTGGATCTTTAGAGAAAGAGATTTGCTGACCCTTGATCTAGAAAGGTGTTTTTGGAAGAGTGACATGTATTAATTTTGTGTTTCTATTTGCCTGTATAGGAGAGATTATCTTACATTAGTTAAATCATTTTGATATCCCTTGTTACAATTCTCAAAGGGTCTATACTGCCACATTGCTTTAAGATCCAGTTCTAGTATTGATGGAACATGAAATTGATCTTGATTAGTTTAAGCTGGTTTTCCTTCTGTATTAATGTGATAAGTATAATCAATTGAATGATCTTTCTTAGTTATCTGACATGAAGATTAGTATCTTGGGTATTAGAACTCAACACTAATGCCTTTGTATATCAAAACTGCAAATGCTCTTCTAGCCAGCCAATATCTAACACTTGTCAGCAATGTTACTTACAGGTAAATTAGTTTCTTTCCTAATCTTTCCTACCATTTGTACCTATAATTTACATATTCATGAAATTGGTTGTGACTGCGTGCTATCAGATCATGTGCTCCTATCAATGAAAATGCCTTTTAAATGATATGTTGAACATCATGCAAACACAACAGGTCATCACTGGAATATTTAATTTTTCAGTCAGTTATATTACTGTCATGTAGTCACCTTTTCTCATAGTGTTGGTTGGGGTAAAAGTAGGCTGCTAAGTGATCAAATTCAAGAGAAAGATTTTAAAGCATAAAACTAAAAGTAAAGATTCACAGGGGAGAAAAAGCACATTTCTTTAACTGAGCCCTAAGTTTTAAAAATCATGGTTCTTTTCATGAAAAAGAAATGAAACTAATGTAGAGTCTTTAAAATGTTGAGACATAATTATATACCTGGCTAGTGTATATATTCTAAATAGTAGTAGTTTGATTGCAGGTACTAATTAGATCATTTTTAAGGGATTTGTATGTGTTTATAATATAGAAAAACAGTATATAATAGTCATAATTCTGCTGCCTGGACTCTGTCAACTCTGTTGACAGTTAATAATTTTCAAATTAATATATACACTTGGTTAAATTTAATCAGTTTACAAAAAGGAAACACTAAAGCCCCTCTCCCTGCAATGTTTTCTTCTAGAACTTTTATTAATAGTTTTTTGTTGGGGCACCTGTCTGGCTCAATTGGAAGAGCATGCAATTCTTGATCTCGGGGTCATGAGTTTGAGCCCTATGTTGGGTGTGGAGATTACTAAAAATAAATAAACTTTAAAAGAATAGCTTTTTGTCATTCTAGAAATGTTAAAGCATAGCATAAACACCCTTAGAAAAATTTACTTACATACAAGGTATTATGCCACACACACTGTTCCATACCTTTCTTTTCCACTTAAAATAGCATGGATATCTTCAAAGATGCAAAGAGATCTGCTATGTTTTTTTTTTAATGGTTGTGTAGAGTTGTATTCCCTGGTGTGCATGTACAAGAATCAGTTTGCTATCAATGGACATTTAGATCATGTCCAATTTTTTGCTATTACAAATTAATACTTTAATGACATTCTTACAAATATATATTGCTGGTTTTTGCCAAGTATACCCATAAGATAAATTTCTAGAAATAGAATGTATATTCAAAAATTTATTGTAAGGATTGCTAAATTACCCTCTAAAGTGTTTACACTAATCTGTAATTCATCAAATGGTGTGTTATGGTGCCTCACGCACCAGCATTAGATATTATCAAATGTAATCATTTTATCAGTTTGTTAGGTGATACATTACTGGTGTGTGTGTGAGTCTGTGTGTACTTTTAACAGCTTAAAAATTCCAAGGTAAACATTACCATTGTTTTCTTCTTGGGTTCCAGTCTTCTGTTCTACTTGTTAAGATTCTGAGTTTCCTCATGTACCTCCCCTCCCCATTCTTGCTCCTTTTTTCTCACTTTTCTAGGCCTGCCCTGATTCTCCACCACTCTCTTTTTTTGTGTGTGGGCTCCTATGACTCCCTTTGCTGTGGACCCTGTCTGACTCACCTCTACCATGACTTGCTAGTGCCTACTAAATGAAATTGACAAGACCTATGGTCATTAAAGGTTGACTGCTTGTGAAATTGAAGCATTTACAAACACTGAGATTGCCTGGCATTTGCTAATTACTGAAAATAAGGTCTTTTCTATCCAGTGTTTGGGACTGATTTTTCTGACCCATAAAGAACTAGAGATTTTCACTGCTTCGTACATAAAAAAAAATCCTCAGTTATCGATTTTTCTTAAACTGTATCTCTGAATAGGAAAAATTAGTTCATTTACAACCTAATTTAAAAAATAAAAAAAATAAAAACAAGAAACAACCAATTTAATGTATAAATTTTATTTAACAAATATTAAGTACTGACTCTGTGTCAGACACAATCTGATACAAAAAAAGAATAAGACCTTTTTTCTTAAGAAAGATACCTAGTAGTGAGATAAGTATGGAAATAAATTATAGGAAAGTGTGATAAGTGTAAAAATAAAAATATGTATAAAATGTGAAGAAGTTGCATTAAAAAAAAAGAGCAGTGATTTATGTAATCATAGCAGCAAGTAGGTCAAGGATGGCTTCTATGAGGAGTTTGAAAATATATACCAGGTAAATTAAGGATCGTTTTTCATAATAATACACAAAATGACAAGTGGACTGCTATACATCTCTATTGGTTCAGCTGTTTTAAGGGACCAAATAACAGTGACTTAATCACTGTAGAAACTTACTTTTCTCCCAGGTTTGAGCTAGTTGGTGGGTAGCTTAGTGTTGTTCTGTCCCAGAGTCATCCAGGGGTCAAGGTTCTTTCCCTTTCCGCACCCTACCCCCACCCCCCGCCCTTGTTGTTGTTGTTGCTGTTGCTGTTTTCCCATCTCCCAGCATTTTTTATTCTGTGTGGTTGAATCTTGCCAATAACATGTGTAGCCTGTGTGAAGGAGGCAAGAAGGAGGTGGAGAGAAAGCATCTTTCTTTCAAGCATGTGAACCACTGACCTCATCAGTTCTGCCCGCATACCGTGCTTCAGAACTAATTCACATGGCTTTAGCCGAAGGTCTGTGCTAGCTGAGTGGCCATGTGCCCAGAAAAAACTTTATTTAAAAAAAGACTGGCTGGATTTGGGAAACAATTAAGGTTTTGGTGCAGCCAAGGAGGAGCCAAGAAACCTTAAAGAATAAGAAAGTGAAAGGAATTTTTGTTCATTTTGTTTGTTGCTGTATCCCCAGTAAATCATAGGTGCTCAATAAGTAATTGTTGAATGAGTGAATGTACAAATGTATGAATAACAAAAGCTGCTGCCAATTGAAGATCAGTTGGAAATAATTAAAAGCCATTTTAAATGTATAGATAGTGAATCAGTGTCTTCTATTATAAAAATTTGACTGATTTAGACCTAACTTTTCAAACAATCTTAATGGAGTAATATTGAAAGTCAAAAGTATAATTTGTTGAATTTCTCAGAATGAGAGTCAGAGTTAAGAATCCTGTCCTCTATTTATATGAATGCTTAGCCTAGTGTATATTTTGACATTACACAACAAAATTAAACTGTGTCCAGATATTAAAGCATAAACCTGCCAGAATAAAGACTTTGAAGTACTTTTCACAGGGTGCCTATTAGTATTTTATAACATACCACAAATCCATTTTATGTTAGCTGTGAGGCTTTCAGAACATGCCTTATTTTTTTCTCACTGATAGATTTCTTGTGTGATTTAACATACTTGGCCTCTAGCCTACTTTTTCAGAACACTCCTAAGTGTAATTATAGGATAGCTGCCTTGTTGATATGCTCTCTTATTATTTTCCTTTATTTCTTATTTTCCCTTATTTTAAGGTAGAAATTATTTCTAATTTTCTATTAATATTGGATTTTCCATCTTACAGAGATACATAGAGTACTTTTATATTTATCAAATACTAAAATGTTCTCTGTCTCCTTTCACTTTGGTTAATGTTGACTGTCTCACATATTTCAGAAACAAGCATGATAATGTAGTGCTGAGAACGGTGCAGATCAAGGGACAGAACTTTTCATTAGGAAGAAATTACTAGAGCTATAAAATATGGCACATTAAGACTTGTAGTAGAAAGCATTTATCCAGAAGAGAGGACATGTACTATAGTTTAAAGGAAAATTTATAGTTGCTTACCTGGTGTATTTAACCTATCATACTATTTAATATCATAATGAATTATATGCCTCTCATGGCCTATTATACATACTCCTAAAAGAGCCTATAAAATCAGACCCGTGTTTCTGTATATGTTTTCAAATAGCAACTAAGCTAACTTTTATGTCTGAGTCCAGTTTATTAGTATCTTACATATGTAAAAGTACTTATTATAGTTTTCATAGGTTTTAGGCTTTGATTTTCAAATGAATTCTAGTTGAAAAATCTTTTGTAATTAACAGAGTTGGATCAAGTTTAAGGATAAAGACATAGATTTGCATTGTAATGAGCACTGGACCTTTTAAAGGGTGCAATGTGCTATGAATCTACTTAGTTTCAGATTAATTTGTTTTTGTAGTTTTGGCTTCTTTATTAAGTGTTTTGCTGTCAGCACAGCAACTTGTCAGAATTTTCCATACCTTATAAAATGTGTTTGACCTTCAAAAGAATGGTTAGTGAGGGCCTACTATATATTTTCAGTTAACTTTTTCTAACTTTTCAAAGGAATTATTTTCTAGTATACAGGTACATAAGGTGAGGATTTAAAATTTTTTTTTAATTTTAGAGAGAATGCAAGCATGCTAGTGGGGAAGAGGGGCAAAGGAGAGAGAGTGAGAGAGAGAATCCCAAGCAGGCTTCATGAAGCTCAGTGTGGAGCCCGACGCAGGGCTGGATCCCATGACCCAGGATCATGACCTGAGCTGAAATCAAGTGTCAGATGCTTAATTGACTAAGCCACCCAAGCACCCCTAAAGTGAGGATTTTTTAAATTTTTTTTTTCAACGTTTATTTATTTTTGGGACAGAGAGAGACAGAGCAGGAACCGGGGAGGGGCAGAGAGAGAGAGACACAGAATCGGAAACAGGCTCCAGGCTCTAAGCCATCAGCCCAGAGCCTGACGCGGGGCTCGAACTCACAGACCGCGAGATCGTGACCTGGCTGAAGTCGGACGCTTAACCGACTGCGCCACCCAGGCGCCCCTAAAGTGAGGATTTTTAAAAAAATGTTTATATATTTATTTTGAGAGAGAGAGCATGAGCTGGGGAGTGGCAGAGATAGGGAGAGAGAGAATCCCAAGCAAGCCCCATGCTGTCAGCACAGAGCCCAGCACAGGGTTCAATCTTGTTAACAGTGAAAACATGACCTCAGCCGAAATCAAGAGTCATATACCTCACCGACTGAGCTACCCAGTCACCCCTAAAGTGAGGATTTTTAAAATGACTTTTCAGGGGGGTCTGGGCGGCTCAGTAGGTTGAGCATCCAACTTAGGCTCAGGTCGTGATCTTGCCTTTCCTGAGTTGGAGCCCTGCGTTGGGCTCTGTACTGATAGCTCAGAGCCTGGAACCTGCTTCGGATTATGTGTTTCCCTCTCTCTTTGCCCCTTCCCTGCTCACGCTCTGTGTCTCTCTCTCTGTCTTTCATAAATAAATAAATGTTAAAATAAAGTGATTTTTCATTATAATATTTTATGAAAAACCATAAAATCAGGAATCTTGATGTTTTATCTTCATTTTATCGGAGAACACTGCAGGCTCCTTGGGTTCATAGCACTTTAGAAAAGAAAATCTGAAAGGCAATTAAACCATATTCATTACATTTCTGGTAAGAAAGTAAAGAAATTAAATACCACACATTTTCTTGGAATTTATTGCTTTATAAATTCTTACTTCTAGTTAAGCTCTTATTTGTAAATACCCCCAATGTCTGCATATTTTTCTTCAGTTTTTTATTTTGAAAAATTTTAAATGAATGGAAAAGTTGAAAGAATAGTACCATGAACACCTACATACTATATTCTCATCACCTAAATTCACCACTTTTGTTGCATTTGCTTAGAAAAAGTAGTAAAAGTAGTTTGCTTAGTGAACGTAGTAGATATCCTTTTTATTTTCTGAAACACATAAAATTAAGTTGCAGACATTGTAACACTTCACCCCTAAATATTTTCTCATGCAGAACCGTAGAACATTCTCCTATGTGTATATGCTTTCCAAAGTAATTTTTTTAAATTTTATTTTAATGTTTATTTAGTTTTTTGAGAGAGAGACAGAGGGAGAGAGACAGAGTGCAAGGAGAGGGTCAGAGGGAGAGGGAGACACAGAATCCAAAGCAGGCTCCAGGCTCTGAGCTGTCAGCACAGAGTCCGACGGGGGCCTCAAACCCACAAACTGTGAGATCATGACCTGAGCTGAAGTCGGATGCTTAACTGACTAAGCCACCCCGGTGCCCCCAAAGTAGTTTTATTTTTTAATATGCCTTTTAGAATTTATTTATTGGTACTTTTTCTATTTATAATTTATTGATTTGTTGTTTTTCTTTATCCTGTTATCCTGAGATTTTTGCTCTTGTTGGTTTTTTTAATTTGCTAAATTTTGTATGAGATTTGAGTTTTTATTTTTTTTAATGAAAGAGTTTAAATATGAATCTGCCTCTCTATATGTTTTTATATTTAGGTTTTTTTTGTCATTTTTAAAATAATGTGTCATGGTACTTTTTAAACTTATTTGGCAGAATATTTTAAAATTTGGAAAATTTTTTAGCTTGTTTAACTTTTTGTTGTACTCTAGTTTGACTGCCTTCTTGTTGAAGAATGCACCCTTTGTAGTTTCTACTTTTAAAAATTTCTTGAGTCTTTCATTGTGGCCTGTGGTATAACATTAATAGTCTGTTTTCAAGTATACCAATGACACTTGAAAATAGCATGTATTATGAGCCTTCCAGGTAAAGATAGTGGATTGAACACTACAGTGATAACTGATTAGAAAATGCCAAATGTAAGTCAGCAATGGAGAAAGCCAAAAAATTAGTACAGTCTAAATTTCAGAATCTTTAAAAAGGCTCAGGATCTGGCTTTAGATACTTCTGGAACCAGGTATTAGTGGCATGTCTGGGAATGGGGCAAGAGACCTCTGAAATAAGGGAGATTCGTTGAAAACTGTTGAAGATTCTTACATACTTCATGACACTGGGTGACTGCCCTTTCCCATGCTGGCATATGGTTGGAAAGATTAAAAGAGAGAGTTTCTAACCTGGGGGAGATCAGGAGTTAAAATTGAAAATGGAGATAAGTGAATCTATGTATACCGAATGCTGAGAAATTCTTCCCCCCATCCCCTGCCCTCTTCTCCCTTGACTTGGCTTTCAGAACTCTGGCAGGAGGAGATTAGATGAGTCTTGGTTCAATAATAACAACAACAACAACAACAATAATAGTAATAATAATAATAGCAGTAGTGGTAGTACTGTTTAGCAGTCAGATTTATTTTCAGGTTCCCCTTTCCCTTCTTTCTTCCATACCCTCTCTTTTTTATTTATTTTTTTTCTTTTAATAGCTCTTTGAAGTTTTTCTTTTTTATTTTCTTCTTCCCTCTCTTTATTTTTGCTTTTCTTACCTCATTTCTACTCTTCCCTCTCTCTGGCTATCCACCTACATGTTGGGAAGATGAAAATATAATTAAATTTATGGGAAAATTAGTATGAATTAGTGGGAAATGAATACCACAGAATAGTTTCTCAGTGACATGTGACTTAATTAACTTTGATTACATAAGGTATCTAATCAAAAGCTGTCTGGTAGATGTTGCCCAAGTTAATAATGCTATATCTTTAATTATTTATTTAAAAACAATTTTTAATATAAAAGTTTGTTCTATAAAGATGTTTAAGTGTTTTTCTGTAATCTTATATTATTAAATTGTTACATTATAAATTTTTTAAAAACATATTTGACAGTCTCTGAATTATTACTAATTCCAAGTTAGTGGCATTAGTAAGTTTATTATGAAACACTGATTCCTCCTTTAAGTGAATGGAGTCCTACTTTTCCTATTTATTTTCTTATATCACAGGACAAGATCCCACTAGTATCAAGTAAAAAAAAATCAAGTAAAAAAAGGAGAGTATTCTAAAGCAACTATGTACTTTAAAAATATGTATGTCATTTCTTCTTTTTCTGTTTAGAAACTATTTCTATTCTTTTTAAAAAAAAATTTTTTTAATGTTATTTTTGAGAGAGAGAGAGAGTACAAGTGGGAGAGGGGCAGAGAGAGAAGGAGACTCCAGCAGACTCCAGAAGAGACTCCAGAATCCAAAGCAGGCTCCAGGCTCTGAGCTTTCAGCACAGAGCCCGATTCAGGGCTTGAACTCATGAACTGTGAGATCATGACCTGAGTTGAAGTCCAAGGTTTAACCAACTGAGCCACCCAGGCACCCCTCTATTCTTTTAATTAATATATACTTAGAACATAAAACCTTGAATAATTTGCAATGAGGAAGACTTCTAAAAACTTCTCTGAATATGATCGAAAATTTGAAGAATATCTTTAAAATATACATTATGTCATAGACCAGCTTTGACATGCACAGTTATCATAACATTAGAGAAAAACAGCTGTAGGGGCACCCCTGGGTGGCTCAGTCAGTTAAGTGTCTGACTTCAGCTCAGGTCGTGCATGATCTCACGGCTTGAATTCAAGGCCTGCTTCAGGCTCTGTGCTGACAGTTCAGAGCCTGGAGCCTGCTTCAGATTCTCTGTCTCCCGTTCTCTTTGTCCCTCCCCAGCTCGCACTCTGTCTTTCTATGTCTCTCAAAAATAAGTAAACATTCAAAAAATAAATAAATAAATACAAACAGCTGTAGCCCTTTTACAATCACATAAATAACCAGATTATGAAGACTTGTAAATGTTAATGGTATTGGCAGATAAAACCTATACTCATTTTCTAAAAGGAAAAAAACAGGGCAAGACAGCTCAGATTTACATTTATACTGTATCATGCCAAGACCTGATTTAACTGGTGTTTCTTGTTCAGATTTCAAAAATACTTGGATCTTTGACACACTTAATATAAAGGCAATGACTTTGATGTGCTTTTCTCTCCTTTTTAAGGTTGTGGACATGGTTCATTCATAGGCATGTATCACTATGCTTTGCTTATGTAATAGTGAATTGTTTTGTGGCAAGAATATTATTAATGTGGCAGCTGATAAAAGCTGAAGTATATTATAACAAAAATAAACAAGTTCAGGGCAAGGGAATGTAAACATAGTAAAATCTTATGTTGAAATCAGAGCCTCCAGTTTTAGCAAACATGTTACAACAGGAAAAGTGAATATGCTGAAGTTCAGTTGAACAGCAAGGTGTGGATAACATAGTACCTGGAAATTGAAGGGTTATTTTACAGCAGTGAGGCCTATAAGTTGAGAAAGTGGCAAGCTAGGAATATTGCTTAAAGCAGTTAGATACAAGCAACAGTTGGATAAAATGTGGTAGGCCATTGGTTCATAGCTCAGTGCTACTTCCCCTCTCCTTTTACTCCATTCCTTCCAGTTGATAATTAACTTCTCTTTTGTTGCATTATTGGTGGTATACTACAGCATGCTGTGTCATAGATAAGGGAATTAAAAAGAGAAGAAAATATAGAACGTAAAGTCAAATTCTGTGCTTGTTCATATTAAAAGTGAAAGAAGTCGGGTTCGGGGTGGGGGGGGGTGCCTGGGTGGCTCAGTCAGTTAAGTGCCGACTTCAGCTCAGGTCATGATCTCGAGGTTCATGGGTTCAAGCCCTGCATCGGGCTCTGTGCTGACAGCTCAGAGCCTGGAGCCTGCTTTGGATTCTGTGTCTCCCTCTCTCTCTGCTCCTTCCCCACTCGTGCTCTGTTTCTGTCTCTCAAAAATAAATAAACATTAAAAAAAAAAAAAAGTGAAGGAAGTAGATTGGCAATAGATCTTAGATATCCAAGCGTATGGGGCTAAAAAAGAGGAAAGAGAAACTATTTATCCAGAACCCAATATGTGCCAGCATTCTGCTTGATCCCTTATTGTGAGAGCTATGCATATTTAAGTGGGATGAATAATCCTTATAGTATTTTTTACATTATATCTTCTAAATGGATATTTATCAGTGTTCTTCCCAGTAGGAGTATTAAATCAAAAATTGCTTATTATCACTTCTAGTTTTCTTACCTATATACTGTTATGAAATTAGATAATTTCCTAGAACTTTTGGGAATTGAAAGTGTGAGTTTCACCTTTTTCCAGATATAAATTGTAGCATAAGAAAAACCATAACATTTGAGAGAAATAGCTAACTTTTCTTTTTAATTCATTGTATTAACGCAATAATGTAGTGATCACTGATTAATAGAATAACATGCTGAAAAATATTTGTGTGATAACGTGTAAAAGGGGAGTAAACCAACTTGCTTCCCTTTGTTTGTTAATTCATTTTTTAATAAGTAGTTGTCAGTATATTGCATAAACAGCTTTCTTTTGTTAACTTTATTTCATTAAAAAAATTTTTTTTAATGTTTATTTATTTTTGAGACCGAGGGAGACAGAGCACAAACAGGGGAGGGACAGAGAGAGAGGAAGGCACAGAATCCGAAGCAGACTCAAGGCTCTGAGCTATCAGCACAGAGCCTGACAGGGGTCCCGAACTTGCAAACGACGAGATCATGACCTGAGCTGAAGTTGGACACTTAACTGACTGAGCCACCCAGGTGCTCCTGTTAACTCTATTTCAAAAGCCAGTGATAAGTTTGATAGCTTTTACTGAATTCTGTTTTTATTCAAATGTTGGGAGAAGAAATTGAATAGATCTGAAAGATAATTCCTTGTGAGTTTCATTAGTGTTACTTTCAAACAAATAACATTCACTAATATAGTATTTGCAGTAAATAATAAAACACCAATAAGACCCTATTGTGAATTATCAAATATATTAAATAGAAACATAAAGAGGACCTGGCTGGCTCAGTTGGTAGAGCCTCTGACTCTTGATTCCAGGGTCATGAATTCACCTCCCCCATTGGGTGTGGAGCCTCGTTTAAAAAAAAAAGAAAGAAAGAAGGACAAAATTAAGCATTTTCTAAGTAGCTTTATTATAAGCAATGATGAAAGTTGCTTTTGCCTGAGAGCACCCTCCTTCCCCCATTTAGATTTTGGCAAAGATAAGGAATTTGTTAAAGTGATGTAAAGCATAACTCATATCACAACTTGTCTTTGCATGAATTTGTATATATTTGGAGACAAATAATGTATTCTTTTTTTTTTTTTTTTAATTTTTTTTTTCAACATTTATTTATTTTTTGGGACAGAGAGAGACAGAGCATGGATGGGGGAGGGGCAGAGAGAGAGGGAGAAACAGAATCAGAAACAGGCTCCAGGCTCTGAGCCATCAGCCCAGAGCCCGACGCGGGGCTCGAACTCACAGACCGCGAGATCGTGACCTGGCTTAAGTCGGACGCTTAACCGACTGCGCCACCCAGGCGCCCCAAAATACTGTATTCTAATACAGGAGTTGGCAAACAGTGGCTCTTTGGTCTGTTTTTGTACTACTTGTGAGCTTAGAATGGTCTTTTAAAAAAGGGGTGTCAAAAAAAAGGAATATGCAGCAAAAATCATATGTGGCCTTAAAAGCCTAAAATATTTGCCATCTGGTTCTTTGCAGAAAAAGTTTGCCAACCCTAAAATATAAATACATAATACATAAGCCTGAAGTTGTGGTTCCAGGTGAGATGATGTAATCACATGACAACCTGTCTCGCACTGAATGCAACTATCATAAAACCTGGACAGAATGCATGGAGTAGCTATTTGAAGACTCTGAAAAGTAAATAGTAGCAGGTGTATTAGGGAAGACTAGAATTTGAAGTACCACCACTCACTACTGGTGGTGAGTTTGCCATGTTTCTCTTGTGTTGTCACATGACCTGTTCTCAACATAGTTTGAAACTGAGAAGTGGACATTGGTGCAGACAGAGCTTCGGGAGAAGCCCTTTACCTCAGGCTTGAGAAATAGAGATAATGCATCCTAATGAGGACAGTTGGTGCCGCAGAGGATACAGGTACCTAAAATTTGAGACAGGGGAACCTTCCTTTCTGACTGGAGGATCTGAGGTCACAAGAGGATAGGGCACACTGTCTTTGCTTTTTTTCTCTTTCTGTTCTGTCAGTTGGCTCCCAATGCAGGAACAGTTACAGAGAATAAGTAGCAAAATGGGGTAAATAAAGCCCCACCTTTCTGGGCAGGATTCCAAAAGGAGAGCCTCAGGGAACCAGAAAGTACTGGGAAGATCAACCTGGGAAAGGGACCTGATGAAAATTGTTTCTGAACTACTGGAGATGAAATTAATAGAGATGACAGAGGATATAACTTGAAAATAGATCATAGGAATTATCCAATCTGAGAAACAAAGACAAAAGATTGGAAAAAAAGATAAAGCCTTAGAGTCCTGGAGGCCAGTAACAAAGATCTAACTTTCATATTATTGGTGTCCCAAAAAGAAGGAAGTGTCATGCAGAAAATTACTTAAATAATGATATAATTATGGACAAACTCTCACATTTCTCTGGTAGAAGTACAAAGTGGTATAGCCACTCTGTGAAACAGTTTGGTAGTATCTTATAAAGCTAAACATATATTGTATAGCCCACAAATTTTCTGGGGTTTTATCCCATAGAGTTGAAGCATTTAAAGTAAAATCAAAACTTAAGTTCACACAAATATCTGAACACATGTTTATAGGAACTGTTATTGATAATCATCAAAAGCTGGGAAAAACTCAGTTGTCCTTCTATATGTGAATGGATTAAAAAAAACCTGTCTGGTACATCGTACAGTGGACTACTACTCAGTGATAAAAAGGGTGTGAGCTGTTGATGGAACCACCTAAATGAATCCCAGAAGGTTACATTCTATAACCCAAGTGAAAGTAGTCTCAAAAGATTATATATACTGACACCAAAAGCACAGGCGACAAAAGAGATAAATTGGACTTCATCAAAATTTAAAAGTTTTGTACATCTAAGGACAATATCAGAGTGAAAAGGCAGCCAAATGAATAGCAGAAAATATCTGCAAATCATATATATATGGTAAGAGACTTGTATCTAGAATACACGAAGAAGTCTTATACAGTAGTCCCCCCTTATCCGTGGTTTATCTTTCCACAGTTTCAGTTCCCCATGGTCAACTGCAGTCTAGAGGCAGATGGTCCCTTGATGCACTGTCAGGAGGTCACTGACAGCCTAACACTGTATCACAACACCTGTGTCACTCACCTCACTTCACCTTATCATGTAGGCATTTTACCATCCCCTATCATCACCAGGGTGAGCATAGTACAATAACATGTTTTGAGAGAAACCACATTCACGTAACTTTTATTACAGAATATTGTTATAATTGTTCCATTTTATTATTGTTCATCTCTTAACTGTGCTTAATTTGTAAGTTAAACTTTATCACAGATATGAATGTATAGGAAAAACATAATTTAGAGGTTTGGTATTATCTTCAGTTTGAGGCATTCACTGGGGGTCTTGTTTCCCATGGATAAAGGGGGGCCACTGTAACTCAGTAATAAAATGATAAATAATTCAAAAAGTGAGCAAACGATCTGAATACACATTTTTCCAAATAAGATATACAAATGGCTAATAAAGACATGAAAAGATGCTCGGCATCATTAACCAACAGGAAAATGCAAATTAAAACCAAAGTGAGATACTACTTCACACCTATTGGGATAGCTGTTATCAAAAAAACCCCAGAAATAAGTGTTGGCAAGGATACAGAGAAATCGGGACCCTTGAGCATTGCTGGTAGGGATATAAAATGGTGCAGTTGCCATGGAAAATGACATGACAGTTCCTCAAAAAATTAAACATAGAATTACAGTAGATCCGTAGATTCTACTTATATATACCCAAAAGAATTGAAAGCAGGAACTCAGATGTATGTAGAGCCATGTTCATAAGAGCATTATTCAAATAGCCAAAAAGTGGAAGCAACCCAAGTGTCCATGACAGACAAATGGATAAACAAAACATATATTCAGGCACACTTTAGAGATTTTGCATGTTCAGTTCCAGAACCACCACAATAAAGTGGAATATTGCAATCAAGTGAATCAAATGCATTTTTTGGTTTCTCACTGCATATGAAAGTTATTTTTATACTATACGTGGTCTGTTAAGGTGTGAAACAGCATTATGTCTAAAAGAACAATTAAAAAATAGTTCATTGCTAAAAAATCCTAACCATCATCTGAGCTTTCAGCGAGTTGTAATCTTTTTGTTGATATCAAGACATTCTACTTTGATGCTGATGGGTGCTGACTGATCAGGGCAGTGATTGCCAAAGGTTGAGATGGCTGTGGCAGTTTCTTAAAACAAGTCAATAATGCAGTTTCCTGCATTGATTGACTCCATAACAAATATAATAATGAAAAAGTTTGAACTATTGTGAGAATTACCAGAATATGACTGAGGCATGAATTGAGTAAATGCTGTTGGAAAAATGGTGCCAATTAACTTGTTCGACATAGGGTTGCCACAAACTTTCAAAATGTAGTGTCTGTAAAGTACAATAAAGTGAAGCTTAAGAAAATGAGGTATGTCTGTATGTACCATGGAATGTTATTCAGTCTTAAGAAGGAAGGAAATTTGACACATGCTATGTGTAACATGTATGAACCTTGAAGACATTATGCTAAGTGAAGTAAACCAGTTGACAAAGGATACTCTATGATCCCACTTATTTGAGGTACCAAGAGCCATCCTGTTCATAGAGACAGACAGTAGAACGGTGATTCACTTGATTGCAGTATTCCACTTTATTGTGGTGGTTCTGGAACTGAACATGCAAAGTCTCTAAAGTGTGCCAGGGGATGGGGAAAGGGAGAATGGGGAAAATAGTGTTTAATGGGTGCACAGTTTTAATTTTTTGAGAGAAAGAGAGCGTGAGTGGGAGAGGGGCAGAGGGAGAGAGAGAATCTCAAGCAGGCCCCACGCCTAATGTGGACCCCGCTGCGGGGCTTGATCTCACGACTGTCAGATTATGACCTGAACTAAAATCAAGAGTTAGCTGCTCAACTGACTGAGCCACACAGGCGCCCCTTATTCATGTATGTATGTATGTATCTATGTATGTATCTATGTATGTATGTATTTATTTAAAATCCAAGTTAGTTAGCATATAGTGCAACAATGATTTCAGGAGTAGATTCCTTAATGCCCCTTTCCCATTTAGCCCATCCCCCCTCCCACAACCCCTCCAGTAACCCTCTGTTTGTTCTCCATATTTAAGGGTCTCTTATGTTTTTGTCCCCCTCCCTGTTTTTATATTATTTTTGCTTCCTTTCCCTTATGTTCATCTGTTTTGCATCTTAAAGTCATATGAGTGAAGTCATGATTTTTGTCTTTCTCTGACTGACTAATTTCATTTAGCATAATACCCTCTAGTTGCATCCACGTAGTTGCAGATGGCAATATTTCATTCTTTTTGATTGCCGAGTAATACTCCATTGTGTGTGTGTATATACATATACATATATATATATACATATACATATACATATATACATATATATATACATATATACATATACATATACATATATATATATATATATATATATATATATATATATATATATACCACATCTTCTTTATCCATTCATCCATCGACAGGTGCCCTACTTTTAGACAAGAAAGATGGAAAAAGTTCTGGAGGTAGATGGTGGTGAGAGTTGCATAAAAATGAGAATGTACTTAATACCACTGAACTGTATACTTCAAAATAATTACAGTGGTAAATTTTTTGTATTTTCAGCACAGTTTTTAAAAAATTACAGAGGAAAGAAAAGAGGAAAGGTTACATACTGTTATTTATTTGTATGACATTTTTGAGAAGACAAAACTATATAGTGACATATCAGGGTTTGCGAGGGTAGCAGTAGCTAAGAGATCACATCAGGAAGTTTTTCTGTATCCTGTATTATGGTGGTTACTCAATTGTATGTGTGAGTTACAATGTGTGCAACTGTACACCTAAAAAAGACCAATTTAACTCCTTTTTAATCTTGACATGTCTTTCATATTTATAGAAGTAGTATGTATAAATTTATAACTATTGAAGTCTGAATTTAGTGGGATACAAACATGGAATAGTTTCCTCCATTTTCTTATTGTGCCATGGGTATGATTTCCTTTCTGTGTTCCCTTCCCTGGAACATTAGATATAGATCTCATAGTTTCCAGTGACTGTCAGTAATTACAAGTGCAGTCTGATGCAGTTCAGAACTCTAATCTCCCATGCAAAGATTTCCCTTGCTCAGTTTGGAACCAGGTTTTTATTGTTCATGTGATCTGATGTGAGGAGGGCTTATGAAGTCTTCACTCACAAAACCTCCCACTCTAGACCTTAGAGTTCTGCAATGACTTGATTCACTTCTGAGATACTTTGCCCCAATCTGTTTCTCAGGCCTGACTACCCTAGGGTATTAAGGCAGGAAAGGCACATGCCTCTGCTTATCTGCCTGAATTTGTTGCCCCCACTCGATTATTGCTGCTTCTGTGGCCAGCCCTTATTGGTTTGAGGTCTTTAATACCACATGTTCAGCCCACTAGTCTCCCCTTCTGACAGGTGCCCCCCCCATCTCCACAGAGTAGCTTCTTGGAGCCTTGCCTCCCTTCACTTGGCCTGCTTCTACTTAGGTAGGTGTTGATTATAATAGCACCTTTTTGGCGGCCTTAATTGTTGGTATCTTTCTTTAGAATATAGGGTATTAAATGCCTTTTTTTGCTTTCATATTTAGAACCTGATAATCAGTCCTGAAGAAACTTCCAGAAAAGCCCCATGCAACATCTTCTTCCAAACACATATCTAAGCTTACAACAGCTGTTAAAACAGTTGCTAAGCATTTTCCCTACTGTTACTTTAAATGGCAATGCAATTCTTAGCCTGACAAAACATTTTTTTTTGCTTCATCTGCATAGTAGATGGATACATAGTAGGATACCAAAAATCTCTCAGCACCCAACAAAGCTTTCTGTTAATCAAACAAAACAAAAATCTTTTTCATCGCACAAAAATTAATGGCTTTTTTTGCCCATTCACTTCCTCAAACATCCTTCAGTCTGTCTTCCACATCAGGGGTTTGCAAACTGGCCTGGGGACCATTTCTAGCTCTCCACGTGTCTTTGTAAGTAGCGTTTTGTTGGAACACAGGTGCAGTCATTAATTTGTGTATTGTCTATGGCTTCTTTCTTGCTAAAATAGCAGAATTGAGTAGTTGCAACACAGACTGTTTGGCCTGCAAAGCCCCAAATATTTACCATCTGACCATTTATAGAGAAAGTTTGCCAACTGTTTTACGCATACTCTTCCTCTAGAATTCTTTGTAAGACATTGATCAGATATACCATTTGTCTGCTAAGAAACATTGTATAGCTTCTCACTGCTCACAGTTCTAAATAAAATCTTTATCTTTATATTCACATCTCTTTGTAGTCTCGAATCACTACATCAATTTCAAATTTAGCATTTCTTGCTATTTTCAGGGAGGCAGGCTAAAGTCTGGAGTTACCAATTGGCAGCTTACAAGCTGAATTAGGTCCCCAAACTTATTTTATTGGGCCTGGATAGTGGTTTTGTTTTGTTTTCTTGAATCAGCATTTAAAAACTAGATGATATCACAAAGAACTTCAGATTTCTGGTTCTTGACAAGTCAGGGATTCTGGTAACAGTGGACCCACAGCCCTCAGTGTAACAGTTTATTAGTGTCGAGTAGCTTACTATCTCCTCCATATGGAGTGTTGCTATCCACCTCTGCATAGCCTGTGTCACACAGGTGTCGTAGACATATGCACTCAAACCTAGGCCTCTTCAATCCTGCACATTACCTGGTCTGGCCACTGTAGGCATTTGTGTTTGAGTTTGCAACCCTAGGCCTAGATATAATGAGTCACTTAATGGTAACCTGTTCTACCTTGTTATCACATTAGCTCATGCTGCTCCTTCTGCCTGGAAGATCCTCATTGTTCCTCAAAACTTTTCATCTTTTAAGACTAACTTAATCTTTAAGCCCATGTATCACCTTCTTTGGGTAGCCTTCTCTGTCAAAGTCCATCACTTCTTCCTCTGTGCCCTTGTAGAACGTTGTTCATATAGTTAGAGTGTCACCTGTGATGTTGTATTTTAGTGACCAAATTCTAAGCTCCTTGAGGGCAAGTTTTGATTCTTACTCATCTTTCTGTTTCTAGCTTCCAGGATGATGATGGACAGAGTGGGGGCCAAGAAAGGGTTGCTGAATGATAGGGTGTAACCACCTAAAAGCTTGGAGGGTAGTAAAGGATTCATTTGGCAGAAAGAAAAATTCATATTTTTCCCACTTAAATGCATATTCTTTTCCATTAAGTATTTCACTTAGTTTCCTCTTTTTCAGCTCTTAGTTTATAACAAACTCCTTTTGTATTTTCCCAAAACTTATACTTCATCTTTCGTAAGAATTACCAACACTTAAAAACTGTGTCCATGGTCACAAGGTAGAGGAAATGGGGTTCAGATTTACATTTCTCTGCCTTTAGAGCTCATGAACATAGCTGCTGAGCCACTTCTTACCAGGGTGTGTGCACTTGGATAAGTTAACAAAGTTTTCCAAGTCTGTTTCTTTTCTTTTCTTAAAGTTTTTATTTATTTTGAGAGAGAGAGAGAGAGAGAGAGAGAGAGAATCACAAGCAGGCTGATAGCACAGACCTGACGTGGAACTCAGTCCCACCAACCACGAGATCATGACCTGAGCTTAAATCAAGAGTCAGACACTCCACTGACTGAGCCCCCCAGGAGCCCCCTAGGTCTCAGTTTCTAATGGTAAGAGAGCAATTGCAGTAGTTCCTATTTCAAAGGATTCTTAGGAGAAATGAATGAGAATGTTTAATGCTTAGAATAGAGCTTGGCTCAGAGAATTTACTCAATAAATAGAGCTGCTCAATCAATCAATTATTATTATTATTACTTTCCTTAATGTTGTATAGAGGACACACAGATTATCTTCCTTTCGTTGGTTTAGACTGTAAGGAGTCATGGTGATTAAGAGAATTGGCCCATCTGCAGAATCTTAGAACATTGCGTTTGGAAGAGATTTGGGAGGCCAGATGTTCTAACAAGTGCTTTCCAAAGGAGCAGTCCTCTTTACAGTTTCCACTTAGAGATGATCATACATTTAGAGGCTGTCAGAACATTTATAGTGACAGTAGTTGGCCACTTTAGGAGGATCATGTGATTGTTTAAAAATCATGTATATGTATTTTGCTTATGTGTGTATTTTCTTTTTATCCTCTGTAAAAGGTAAAAAATTCAGTCAGATTATTTTCCTACACTGTAGTCCTTAGTCTTCCAAAATATTTTAAGACTTACCTTTTGGCTAGCAGTTCTCAAAAGTGTGACTAGGGATCCCTTTTAGCTGACACACTTTTTTCAGAAGCCTTTCTTCTCTCTTCCCCTTTCTTTTAATCAGATAATCCATGAAGCCTGTGAAAGCACAGGGTAATTTTTTTGTGTGCTTGTGTGCAGTTTTCTGGAGTGAGGTTTCATGACCCAAAAAAGTTTAAGAGTCATTGCTTGGGCGGGGCGGAGTTAAGATGGACCTAAGATGGTTGCATCGTAGGAGGACCCTAGGCTTGCCTTGTCCTCCTTGAACACAACTAGGTAATTCTGAAATCATTCTGAGTACTCAAGAAATTGACCTGAGGACTGATAGAACAAACTCCACAATTCGAGGGAGAGAAGAGGCTGCTTGGAGGAAGGTAGGAAGTGTGGAGACCTGGTTTAGGAGAGAAATGTATCTGATCAAGGGTGCTGCAGAGGGGAGGGAGTCCTGGTTGTGGAGAAAGGCCAGAGAGAGAGAGTGGAACACACAGGGATAAATACAAAAACACTTCCCCAAAGCCATTGGCTGGGAAAAGGAGAGGGGCTGAATTTTGAGTTTTTGCAGCCACTGGGGCTCCAAGACTGGAGTTTTCAAAGGTTCCCAGGCTTGGCTGTAATAAAGACCTGAGGATGCTGTCCTACTCCTGGAGTGGAGGCAGGCAAACAACCCAGGGCAAGCTGTGCAATCTGAAGATTACCTAAGGAGTGGGGAGGGACTGTGAGTACATTTTGGAGCGCATCTGTGAGAGGTGGCATTGTCTGTCCAGGGACAAAAGAACTGGTGGGCACCATTTCACTCCCCCAACCCCTCAGCATAAACCAACTTCAGTAAACAGCACAGTCCAACATTGGCTGCTTAACCTGCTGAACACCAAGTCCCGCCCACCCTGCGCTCTGCTGGTACTGCTTTTCTGGGGTAAGTTTGCCTAACGACCGGTGCCAGTGGGACCCCTCCCAGAGAAGACCAGCACAAACCCCCACACCCACTATGTCTGCTGACCATGGAGTTCTGCAAAGGTTCAAGTCTAGTAGAAATGGCATCAGGTCTCTTTTAGCAAGCTGACTAGAGCACACCTGGTTAAAACTTGCCACATTTCTGGCTAAGGTCCAGATGCTCCCCACTGCAGCCAAGGAGAAACTCTGCAGAGAGAGGACTGACCTGAGGGATAGAGCAGCCATAACACAGCAGCAGAGTGCACGCAGCACACGCCAGAGACACTTCTTGAAGTGCTAGGCCCTGAAAATTAGATTCCCTCTTCTTCATAAAGCCATTACTCTCAGGATCAGGACACATTACAGGCTTTCATAATACACAGAAGACAGAGACGAAATGCCAAGATGGAGGAATTTGTCTCAAAAGAAAAAACAAGAAAAGGTCACAGCCAGGGATCTAATACATCTCCCGAGGCCAGGGAAACAAAAGCAAAAACAGACTACTGGGACTTACATCAAGATAAAAAGCTTCTGCATAGGAAGGAAAACTGTGAACAAAACCAAAAGGCAAACTTTGGAATGGAAAAAGGTATTTGCAAATGACATACCTGGTAAGGGGTTAGTATCCAAGATCTGTAAAGAACTTCTCAAACTCAACATCCAAAAAACAATCCAATTAAAAAATGGGCAGAGGATGGGGTGCCTGGGTGGTTCAGTCAGTTAAACGCCTGACTTCGGCTTAGGTCATGATCTTGCAGTTTGTGAGTTTGAGCCCTGTATTGGGCTCTCTGCTGTCAGCATGATGTCCGCTTCAGATACTCTGTCTCCCTCTCTCTCTGCCCCGCCCCTACTCTCTCTCTCTCTCTCTTTTTCAAAAATAAATATTTTTTTTTAAAAATGAGCAGAAGACATGAATAGACATTTTTCCAAAGAAGACATACAGATGGCTAACAGACACATGAAAAGATGCTCAACATCACTCATCATCGGGGAAATGCAAATCAATACCACAATGAGATATCACCTCACACCTGTCAGAATGGCTAAAATTAACAACACAGGAAATAGATGTTGACAAGGATGCTGAAAAAGGGGAACCTCTTGCACCGTTGGTGGGAATGCAAACTGGTGCAGCTACTCTGAAAAACACATGGAGGTTCCTCAGAAAGTTAAAAATAGAACTACCCTTTGATCCAGCAATTGCACTAGCCGGTTTTACCCAGAGGATACAAAAATACTGATTTGAAGGGATACATGCACCTGGATATTTACAGCAGCATATCAACAATAGCCAAGTTATGGAAAGAGCCCAAATGTCTACTGACTGATGAATGGATAAAGAAGATGTGTACACACACACACACACACACACACACACACACAATGGGATATTACTCAGCCATCAAAAAGAATGGAATCTTGCCATTTGTAAGGATGTGGATGGAGCTAGAGAGTATTATGCCAAGTGAAATAAGTCAGTCACATGTGATTTCACTCATTTGTGGAACTTAAAACAGGTGGGGGCACCTGTGTGGCTCAGTAGGTCGAGTGTCTGACTTCAGCTCAGGTCATGACCTCATGGTTCATGGGTTCGAGCCCCACTTTGAGCTCTGTAGAGAATGCTCAGAGCCTGGAGCCTGCTGCTAATGCTGTGTTTCCTTCTCTCTGCCCCTTTCCTGCTCATGCCCTGTTTCTCAAAAATAAATGTTAAAAAAAAAAAAATTTAAAAAGAACAACAACAGATGAGCATAGGGGAAAGAAAAAGAGAGGCAATGCAGAAAACAGACTGTTAACTATGGAGAACAAACTGAGGGCTGCTGGACTGGAGTTGGGGGGGGGGGATGGGCTAAATGAGTGGTGGGCATTAAGTGAGGGCACTTGTTGAGATGAGCACTGGGCGTTATATGTAAGTGATGAATCACTGAGTTCTATACCTGAAACTAGTATTACACTGATGTTAACCAATTGGAATTTAAAACACTGGAAAAAAAATCGTTGCCTTAGACACTTCCATGAATACAGTTTGCCTTGCATACATCTGCATCTCAAAGGGATGAAAAAATGGTTAGGAACGGCAGATTTTTAGTTTCTCATAATTGTAGAAACTCATGAAGACAGGTTAGGAATTGCATGGAAAGATGAAAATCTGATAGTTAAAGCAAAGACAGTCACAGAGTTCACCTCCACCCAAGCATCTTTGGTAAATCTTCCTTCTAGTCTGCTTAGGGAATTATTTCTGACATAATAAGGGAGGGATGTTAAGCAGAAGTAGGATTCAGAATTTTCATTTCTTGACACCATGTGTGCTACAGAATGAGGAATAACTGTCTTGCCCTATAGTAAACAGTCTTTAGCTAAACATAGATAATATTGTGACTATTAGATTTTCAAATACACACATATGCACATATGCAAATACAGTGCTTACCATAGTCAAGGTCCACCAGTCCCATTTTTTTTTCTTTCCTGCTGTACCAAGTCTTATGCTCTGATACTGAGAATCTAACAGATAATACCATCTCCTCAAAATGGTTCATCCTTGCCTTTTTGCATGAGAATATTGTATGAGAGCACCATGGAAGTGCAGAGTAACTGAGATATTGGTAGAGAAGCTTGCAAATGTTGTTTTCCTGAGTTCTCTCTAGATTACTGTCAGCCCAAGTACATTTCCTGTGCAAGTTTTGATAAAATTCATGCATGCATACATTTTTTTTTTTTTTTTTTTTTGGTCCATAATTATCTTAGCATCAGTAGCCAATTAAGTAATCATAGTTAGGGATGCGTGGGTGGCTCAGTTGGTTAAGCCGACTTCAGTTCAGGTCATGATCTTGCGGTTTGTGGGTTCGAGCCCTTTGTCGGGCTCTGTGCTGACAGCTCAAAGACAGGAGCCTGCTTTGGATTCTGTGTCTCCCTGTCTCTCTGCCCCTCCCCCACTCATGCTCTGTCTCTCTGTCTCTCTCTCAAAAATAAATAAACATGGGGCGCCTGGGTGGCGCAGTCGGTTGAGCGTCCGACTTCAGCCAGGTCACGATCTCGCGGTCCGGGAGTTCGAGCCCCGCGTCGGGCTCTGGGCTGATGGCTCAGAGCCTGGAGCCTGTTTCCGATTCTGTGTCTCCCTCTCTCTCTGCCCCTCCCCCGTTCATGCTCTGTCTCTCTCTGTCCCAAAAATAAATAAACGTTAAAAAAATAAAATAAAATAAAATAAATAAACATTAAAGAAATTAAAAAAATAACAACAGTTATTATGTAAATCATATATATAATATATATATTTCATAATATACATATAATTTTTCATAATTTTGTGTAATATCTAAAAGAAAAGGTAAAATGAAGTGCTATAGTTATAAATATATTTTAAAATTCCACAGAGGATACAGTACTAAAGATTAGAGGTGCTATAATTTGGACAAAAATGTAAACTATGTTTAAAAACCTTTTTACATATTTTAGAACTTAATGAAATCATTGAAGGTATCCTAGTTCTGAAAGTTGCTGAGGAAGTCTTTGTTTTGTATTTCTAAAGCACATGTTGCGTTTGTGTAGCATTTTATTTTAGCTTACTGTAGTCAGTATAAGTCTACAGAAAGTATAGTTGAGTTTAGTGTATTATAGATAGTATAACAATGTAGAGCATAACTTAATAGTTATTAAATAGTAAAAAAAATATGTTGGACATCTTGCTTTTTCTTGTATCTATTACTTTCCCAAATTTAAGGTAGCTGTAGGTCTTTAACAAAGGGTGAACGAACTTACTAGAGCCGTAACTGTTACTTCAGTGGATGATAGAAAGGACAATTTGATTAATGTGGAGAATAAGGTTTTTGTTTTGATTTAAATTTTTTTTTTAATGTTTATTTTTGAGAGAGAGAGAGAGAGACAGAGTACAAGCGGGAGAGGGTCAAAGAGTGAGGGTGACACAGAATTGGAAGCAGGCTCTAGGCTCTGAGCTGTCAGCACAGAGCCAGACGCACAGCTTGAACTCACGAACAGCGAGATCATGACCTGAGCCGAAATCAGATGCCTAACCGACTGACCCACCCAGACACCCCATTTCTTTTAATTTTTTTTCAATGACTGATTTGATTTTTAACATAGAAAATGTAAGGTGCCTTTTCTGCCAGTGAACTACTTGATTCACTGCAGATTAAAATCTGTAAGTTCTGTGGACTCTAGAAGGTGAATTAAGCATTGCTTGATTTTTTTTTTTTTCCTATTAGAACCTCCACTTAAGGATTGGCATAAAGTGAAAATTCCTCCAATAATGTCCAAACCTTCTCATTTAGAGTTTGGTATTGCATCATGTTCAAGTGAGTGTCAAATAAATGTTGTCTGTTGGTAATGAGAATAATTTTTTCATGAGGAATTCTCTTTATGCTTATTACCCAGCACATTTCTTGGAATGGTCTCAGAGTCGTTGGAAAACAGAAACCTTGCTTGAACTTGAACTGTTACCACGTGATTTTTGCCAGTTATGCTATTATGAGTTTTACACGAATTTAAAAAAATTGATTCATTTGACAAAGCTTAAAATCCTTTAAACACTGGGATGGAATATAACTAATTTAAGTAGTGTATTTTATAAGAGTAACATGCATTGAATTTGAATGATAAACACAGGGACTTTACAAATTTAGGAGCTAGGTTTTGGAGTTTTATGAGTAGTGCTTGTTCAGTATATATTTACTTGCTGTAATTTTTGTTGAGTAGTGGGGTAATTATTACCACATAGAGTGTTACCATAGTATACTGAAAATGTCTCTGTATCAGATATGTGATGTGTGAGTGTGTGTGTTAAGTAGTTTTATTTTGTATTCCTGAAAGCATGAACTTCTAAACATTTTCTTAGTTTCCTGTAAAAGTAAATTAATAAAAAAACTTCAAGAGGAAATATCACTAATTCCTTGGGAGTAGGGATCGGGGATGGTATATTCTGTCTCAGGATGTGCTTTGGGAAAATTACTTGGAAACTAAGGAGTCTCAAGTAGAACAATTTCAAAATACTTTACTATGACATGTTCCATAAGATAATTAAATCTTGACATGTAAGGACATGTGAATGTAGCATTCTAAAAGAAGAGTTACAGAAACTTTTTCTTCCAGAGTAAGGTCTTTTAATAGATAGTTCGCATTAGTTGAATATTTGAAAGACACTACCTAAAATAAATACTTATGCAGTTACTAAAAGTTGTATTGTCTTCTCACTTTCACATTATTAATGTTATATATCCTTTTCTTTCAGCTCGATATGCCAAGTGACCAGATAGTGGCGAATCTGCAAGCAGTTATCAGTGAAGTTTGTAAGCACAGACCACTCAGTTTGGGTGAGTGGTTTGCTTGGGTAGACTTCCCTATAGCTCTGTGTTTCTTTAGAAATGTAAAATATTGGGGTGCCTGGGTGGCTCCGTTGTTTAAGCATCCGACTCTTGATTTTGGCATAAGTCATGATTTCATGGTTCATGGGATTGAACCTTTCATCGGGCTCTGTACTGACAGCATGGAGCCTGTTTGGGATTCTCCCCCCAGCCCCGCCGCCCCCACCCCCTGCCTCTCTCTCTCTCTCTCAAAATAAATAGACAAATAAACTTTAAAAAAGTGTAAAATACTAAGAAAACAATCAAGCTGATACGCAAGTACAATATACAACAGCAGTAGTATTTTCAGGGATTAAATAAATAAAATTTAATTCTCCACAGGATTCCTAATTACCTTATTAACATGTTGCTGTAGTTGTTTGGATAAGAGACCTCTTTAACATGAATAAGAAACATATCATGAAATCTTTGTAAATTCCCACATCATTTCTATCATTAAATGTAATAAACTTTGAAAGAAAACTGTAACTGATCACCTTAAACTTACAGTAGTGTTAAATAGAAACTAAAATCATTTATGAAATATTTTGAGTCCAGACCATTCACTGTCACTGGCATTAGCAATTGTCTTTCTTTTTTTTTTTTTTTTTTTCAACGTTTATTTATTTTTGGGACAGAGAGAGACAGAGCATGAACGGGGGAGGGGCAGAGAGAGAGGGAGACACAGAATCGGAAACAGGCTCCAGGCTCTGAGCCATCAGCCCAGAGCCTGACGCGGGGCTCGAACTCACAGACCGCGAGATCGTGACCTGGCTGAAGTCGGACGCTTAACCGACTGCGCCACCCAGGCGCCCCAGCAATTGTCTTTCTTAATCTTACTTACATTAGAAAAGAACAAAGTTTTTAATTATGTCCTGAGAGACATTTCTTACAAACAGTGATTCATGGAGAGCAGTGAAACTTGATTGAGATATGGAAGCTGTTTAATAGGCTAGGAACACCTACAGTGTCCTTATTATTCCATTATGTGCTGTGCATAGTCTGTGCATATTTCTCTCCTGGCTGGTTGCAGCCAAAAAAAGGGTTCATTACACTATAGACTCTTCATTTATAGACTTAGCCTTATAGGACTCTGTCAGGTTTAGTTTTATAACCAAGTGTATAATTAAAACACAATCTTAAGCTATTTTTTTATCTCTTTGGGAGTTAAACACACTGGTGAATAAATACCTCATTTGTTAATTCTGCTGTCATAGATATGGCCATAGTACTTAGTAATTGTATGTATACGCATTCTTATATTCCATGGAGCAGTTTGATTTCAGTATAGGATCTTCTGAGGCTGTCACAGGAGGGGAATGATGGACAGTAAATCTCGAAAACCAATGTATACTCTTTTGTCATTTTTTTAATTGAAGTGTAATTGACCTACAATATTGTTTTAGTTTCATGTGTACAATGTAGTGATTCAACATTTGTATATGTTGCAAATTGATCACCACTTAAGTCTAGTTACCATCTGTCACCATACAAGGTTAATAGACCATTATTGACTGTACCCCTTGTGCTGTACATTACATCCCCATGACTTATTTATTTCATAACTGAATGTTTGTATCTCTTGATCCCCTTCACCCACTTTGCCCCTACCCTTCCCTTCCTGGCAACCACCACTCTGTTCTCTGTATCTATGAGACTGGGTTTGGTTTGGTTTTGTCAGTTTGTTTTGTTTTTTCAGAGTTTACTTACAAGTGAAATCATTGATATTTGTCTTTCTGACTCATTTCACTTAGCATAATACCCTCAAGTACATTAATGTCACAAATAGTAAGATTTCATTCTTTAATATGTCTGAATAGTATTGTAGTATTCCGTTGTGGTGTGTGTGTGTGTATGTGTGTACCCCCCATCTTTATTCATTCATGTATAGATGGTCATTTAGGTTGTTTCCATATCTTGGCTATTGTACATAATGCCACAAGGAACATAGGGGTACATATATCTTTTGATACTAGTGTGTTCATTTTCTTCAGATCGATACTGAAAAGTTGAATTGCTAGATCATATGGTTGTCTGTTTCTAATTTTTTGAGGAATCCCCATACTGTTTTCCAGAGTCTGCACAAATTTACATTCCCACCAACAGTGCATGAGAGTTCCCTTTTTCTCCACATCCTTGCCAACACTTGTTATTTTTGATAATAGCCATTCTGACAGGTATGAGGTGATAACTCATTGTGGTTTTAATTTTCATTTCCCTGGTGGTTAATGATGTTGAGCATCTTTGGTGCCTGTTGGCCATGAAATGGGAAAATGTCTAGATTCTCTGCCCAATTTTATTTTTATTTTTTTTCAATATATGAAGTTTATTGTCAAATTGGTTTCCATACAACACCCAGTGCTCATCCCAAAAGGTGCCCTCCTCAATACCCATCACCCACCCCCCTCCCCTCCCTCCCACCCCCCATCAACCCTCAGTTTGTTCTTAGTTTTTAACAGTCTCTTATGCTTTGGCTCTCTTCCACTCTAACCTCCTTTTTTTTTTTTTTTTTTTTCCCTTCCCCTCCCCCATGCATTTCTGTTAAGTTTCTCAGGATCCACATAAGAGTGAAAACATATGGTATCTGTCTTTCTCTGTATGGCTTATTTCACTTAGCATCACACTCTCCAGTTCCATCCATGTTGCTACAAAGGGCCATATTTCATTCTTTCTCATTGCCACGTAGTACTCCATCATGTATATAAACCACAGTTTCTTTTTTTTTTTTAATTTTTTAAATTTTTTCAATATATGAAGTTTATTGTCAAATTGGTTTCCATACAACACCCAGTGCTCATCCCAAAAGGTGCCCTCCTCAATACCCATCACCCACCCTCCCATCGACCCTCAGTTTGTTCTAAGTTTTTTTATTTATTTATTTTTTTTAATTTTTTTTTTTCAACGTTTATTTATTTTTGGGACAGAGAGAGACAGAGCATGAACGGGGGAGGGTCAGAGAGAGAGGGAGACACAGAATCGGAAACAGGCTCCAGGCTCTGAGCCATCAGCCCAGAGCCCGACGCGGGGCTCGAACTCACGGACCGCGAGATCGTGACCTGGCTGAAGTCGGACGCTTAACCGACTGCGCCACCCAGGCGCCCCTGTTCTAAGTTTTTAAGAGTCTCTTATGCTTTGGCTCTCTCCCACTCTAACCTCTTTTTTTTTTTCCTTCCCCTCCCCAATGGGTTTCTGTTAAGTTTCTCAGGATCCACATAAGAGTGAAAACATATGGTATCTGTCTTTCTCTGTATGGCTTATTTCACTTAGCATCACACTCTCCAGTTCCATCCACGTTGCTACAAAGGGCCATATTTCGTTCTTTCTCATTGCCATGTAGTACTCCATTGTGTATATAAACCACAATTTCTTTATCCATTCATCAGTTGATGGACATTTAGGCTCTTTCCATAATTTGGCTATTGTTGAGAGTGCTGCTATAAACATTGGGGTACAAGTGCCCCTATGCATCAGTACTCCTGTATCCCTTGGGTAAATTCCTAGCAGTACTATTGCTGGGTCATAGGGTAGGTCTATTTTTAATTTTTTGAGGAACCTCCACACTGTTTTCCAGAGTGGCTGCACCAGTTTGCATTCCCACCAACAGTGCAAGAGGGTTCCCGTTTCTCCACATCCTCTCCAGCATGTATAGTCTCCTGATTTGTTCATTTTGGCCACTCTGACTGGCGTGAGGTGATATCTGAGTGTGGTTTTGATTTGTATTTCCCTGATGAGGAGTGACGTTGAACATCTTTTCATGTGCCTGTTGGCCATCCGGATGTCTTCTTTAGAGAAGTGTCTATTCATATTTTCTGACCATTTCTTCACTGGATTATTTGTTTTTCGGGTGTGGAGTTTGGTGAGCTCTTTATAGATTTTGGATACTAGCCCTTTGTCTGATATGTCATTTGCAAATATCTTTTCCCATTTCGTTGGTTGCCTTTTAGTTTTGTTGGTTGTTTCCTTTGCTGTGCAGAAGCTTTTTATCTTCATAAGGTCCCGGTAGTTCATTTTTGCTTTTAATTCCCTTGCCTTTGGGGATGTGTCAAGTAAGAAATTGCTACGGCTGAGGTCAGAGAGGTCTTTTCCTGCTTTCTCCTCTAGGGTTTTGATGGTTTCCTGCCTCACATTAAGGTCCTTTATCCATTTTGAGTTTATTTTTGTGCATGGTGTGAGAAAGTGGTCTAGTTTCAACCTTCTGCATGTTGCTGTCCAGTTCTCCCAGCGCCATTTGTTAAAGAGGCTGTCTTTTTTCCGTCGGATGTTCTTTCCTGCTTTGTCAAAGATGAGTTGGCCATACGTTTGTGGGTCTAGTTCTGGGGTTTCTATTCTATTCCATTGGTCTATGTGTCTGTTTTTGTGCCAATACCATGCTGTCTTGATGATGACAGCTTTGTAGTAGAGGCTAAAGTCTTGGATTGCGATGCCTCCTGCTTTGGTCTTCTTCTTCAAAATTACTCTGGCTATTCGGGGCCTTTTATGGTTCCATATGAATTTTAGGATTGCTTGTTCTAGTTTCGAGAAGAATGCTGGTGCAATTTTGGTTGGGATTGCATTGAATGTGTAGATAGCTTTGTGTAGTATTGACATTTTGACAATATTTATTCTTCCAATCCATGAGCATGGAATGTTTTTCCATTTCTTTATATCTTCTTCAATTTCCTTCGTGAGCTTTCTATAGTTTTCAGCATACAGATCTTGTACATCTTTGGTTAGATTTATTCCTAGGTATTTTATGCTTCTTGGTGCAATTGTGAATGGGATCAGTTTCTTTATTTGTCTTTCTGTTGCTTCATTATTAGTGTATAAGAATGCAACTGATTTCTGTACATTGATTTTGTATCCTGCAACTTTGCTAAATTCATGTATCAGTTCTAGCAGACTTCTGGTGGAGTCTATCGGATTTTCCATTTATAATATCATGTCATCTGCAAAAAGTGAAAACTTCATCTTTGCCAATTTTGATGCCTTTGATTTCCTTTTGTTGTCTGATTGCTGATGCTAGAACTTCCAACACTATGTTAAACAACAGTGGTGAGAATGTCTCTGCCCAATTTTAAATTGGATTTATTATTTTATTGAGTTATATGAGTTCTTTACAAAATTTTGGATATTAACCCCTTATTGAATATGTGATTTGCAAATACCTTCTTCCATTCACTAGGTTACCTTTTTGTTTTGAATGCTTTCCTTTGCTGTGCAGAGCTTTTAGTGTAATGTAGTCCCATTTGTTTATTTTGTTGTTGTTGTTGCCCTCTGGAGTCATCCAGAAAACCTACTAAGACCGATGTTGAGGGGCTTACCACTTGTGTTTTCGTGTTTTATGGTTTCAGGTTTTACCTTCAAGTCTTTAATCTATTTGAATTAATTTTTGTATGTGGTAGGAGGTATTGATTTCCTTCTTCTGCATGTAGCTGTTCAGTTTTCCCAACTCCATTCATTAAAGAGGCCGCCCTTCCTCTGTTGTGTATCCTTTTATGTTGTAATTGACCATATACGTGTGGCTTTATTTCTGGGTTCTCTATTTTGTTCCATGAATCCATATGTCTTTTATGTTAATTCCATATGGTTTTAATTTACTGTGGCTTTGTAGTATAGTTTTGAAATCAGGAAGCTTGGTATCTCTGGCTTTGTTCTTTCTCAAGATTGCTTTGGCTGTTCAGGGTCTTTTGTGGTTCCATACAAATTTTAGAATCATTCGTTCTGTTTCTGTGAGCAATACCACTAGAATTTTGATAGGGGTTGCTTTGAATTTGTAGACTGTTTTGGGTAATATGTACATTCTAACAATATTAATTCTTCTAATCCATGAACATGGAATATCCATTTCTTTGTATCATCTTCAGTTCCTTTCATCACCATCTTACGGTGTTCCATGTATTAAGCTTTCACCTCCTTTATTAAATTTATTCCTAGATATTTTGTTATTTTTGATGCAATAATGTATGGGATTGCTTTCTTAATTTCTTTCTGATAGTTTGTTGTTAGTGTATACAAACAACTGATTTTTGTTTTTTGATTTTGTACCCTGACACTTTATTGAATTTGTTCATTGGTGCATAGATATTTATACGTGCTATATTTTCCTGCCAGTTTGACCCTTTAATCATTATGTAATACCCTTCTTTGTCTTTTATTACAGTCTGTTTTAAAGTATTTTTTGTTGAATAAATTTAGCTACATCAGCTTTTTGTCAGTTTGTTTCCATTTGCATAGAATATATTTTTCCATCCCTTTACTGTCAGTCCTTACTTCTGAGCTGAGTCTCTTATAGGCAGTGTATAGATGAGTCTTGTTTTTGTTTGTTTGTTTTTTTAAATCCATTCAGCCACTCTGTGTCTTTTGATTGAAAGATTTAGGGGTGCCTGGTGGCTCACTCGGTTGGGAGTCCAACTTGGGCTCAGGTCATGATCTCATGGTTTGTGGGTTTCGGCCCTGCATTGGGCTCTGTGCTGACAGCTTGGAGCCTGGAGCCTGCTCCAGATTCTGTGTCTCCCTCTCTCTCTGCCCCTGCCCTGCTCGCACTCTGTCTCTGTCTCTCTCTCAAAAATAAATAAACATTAAAAAAATAAAATAAAAAATAAAAAAAAGATTTAGACCATTTATGTTTAAAGTAATTATTGATAGGTATGTACTTATTGCCATTTTGTTAATTGTTTTCTGGCTTTTTTCCTTGTTCCTCTCTGTTCTTTTCTTTCTGTCTTTCCTTCTGGTCTTAATAATTTTCTTTAGTGTTATGTTTAGATCCCTTTATCATTTTCTTTTTATATTGCTATAAGTTTTTTTCTTTGTGGTTACCGTGAGGTTCACATATACCATTCTGTGTATATAACAGTCTGTTTTCATCTGGTAGCAACTTAATTGAAACTCATTCCAAAACTCTACATTTTTATTCCATCCCCTGTGTTTTATGGTTTTGATGTACATTTTAACACTTTTTGATGTCATTAACTAATTAATATAGGTTTAATTTTATTACTTTTGTCTTTTGACTTTTATACTGGTTTTATAAGTGAGTAAATGCACTACTTTTACAATATACTTACATTTTCCAGTGACATTTTTACTAAGTATGTTTTCTTGTCATTCATTAGTACTATTTCCTTTCAGCTTAAAGAATTCCATTTGACATTTCTTGTAGGGTTGATTAAATGATCATGAATTCCTTTACCTTTTTCTTATCTGAAAAACTCTTTATCCCTTTTCCTATTTTGAATGATAACCTTGCTAGGTACAGTATTCTTGGTTGTAGATATTTTCCTTTAAGCACCTTGAACATGTTCTATCAGTCACTTTTGCCTGCAAAGTTTCTTCTGATAAATTTGCTGATAGCCTTATGGGGCTGCCTTTGTATGTATCAAGTTGTTTTTTTCCTGCTGCTTTTAAGATTCTGTCTTTAACTTGTGACATTTTAATTAGTGTGAATCTCTTCGGTTTCATCTTATTTAGAACTTTCTGACCTTGGATCTGGATGTCGATTCCCTTCCTCAAGTTAGGGTTTTCAGTTATTTTTCTCTTTTTTATAAGTTTTCTGCCCCTTTCTTCTCTTTCTGGGACCCCTATAATGAGAATATTACTCTGCTTGAAGTTGTCCTATGTGTTCCTTAAGCTATTTTCACTATTTAAAATTCTTTTTTCTTTTTGTTTCCTTCTCTGAGTGAGTCCATTGCTTTGTCTTCCAGGTTGCTGATCTGTTTCTCATTCAGTCTGCTGTTGAGCTTCTCCAATGTATTTTTCAGTTCACACTTATTTTATTCTTCAGTTCTGTGATTTTTGTTTGGTACTTTCATATATTTTCTGTCTTTTTATTGAAGTTCTCCTGTGTCCATCCTTGCTTTCCCCCAAGTGAGCATCTTTATGACTGTTACTTTGCTCCCTTTGTCAGGCAGATTACTTATGATCATTTCATTAAGCTCTTTTTCTCAGGTTCTGCCTTGTTCTTTCATTTGGAACATATTCCTCTATCTCCTAAGTTGGCCTGATTCTGTGTGTTTCTATGTATTGAAACAGCTACCTCTCCCAATCAGGAGTGGCAGATTTTCTGTGGGGCTTAGAAGTGTAATCCCCCAGCCACCAGAGCCTGGTGCTCAAGGTATCCCCTGTGTGGGCTTCACGCACCTGCCAGCTGTGTGCGGGAAGGGTGGGGATGGGTGTGGGGTACTTGTCTGTCTATGGCACGGGTATGGTAGGAATGAGGGGGTGGGTTGGGTCTCAACCGGCTGCCTGTGCAACAGGCTGCCTTATTGGGTGGGGTTGCTCACCTGGTTGGTTGCAGTTTGGCTGCCCCACAGCAAGGTTGCCCACCATCTGTGCTCTGGATGTGGCATGGAAGGGGGGCAGAGCATGCTCGGTGGCGCTGATAGGTTAGATTAGGATTGCCAACATGGCTCCTGCCAGCACTGGCATTAGCAAGGTTGAATGAGATTGCAAAAATGCACTCTTATCCCCAAAGAAAGTCTCAACAGGTTTCTTCTTTCCAGCAGTTGTTTTAAGATTAATAAGTGGGTTTCCTTCACATATGGTCTAGTGCTTTTCACACTGCTTCTTTTGCACCAGGTTGTGGAATGAGTTTATGTGTGAGCCCTTTAACACTGAGTTCCCTGTTCTTTCCATTTCTGTGGTTCTCTTGGATGCACTCTGTTGGTTTTCAAAGCCATATGTTTTGGGAGCTCATCTGTCTGATACAGGACACAGTGGTTGGGGTGCCTAGTTTGGGGAACAAAAGCCCTTGTCCTCAGGGAAAAGTTCTGTATTTTTTTTTTTTTTAATTTTTTTTTTTCAACGTTTATTTATTTTTTGGGGGACAGAGAGAGACAGAGCATGAACGGGGGAGGGGCAGAGAGAGAGGGAGACACAGAATCAGAAGCAGGCTCCAGGCTCTGAGCCATCAGCCCAGAGCCCGACGCGGGGCTCGAACTCACGGACCGCGAGATCGTGACCTGGCTGAAGTCGGACGCTTAACCGACTGCGCCACCCAGGCGCCCCAAAAGTTCTGTATTTTTGAGATCCCTCCCGATTTTCGGTCGCCTTGCCTGGAGTGGGGTTTTTGCAGACAGTGTTGTCTCTGCCATTTCTACTTGTCTTGATGCAGCCCTTTTATCCTTTGTTGTGGAGATACTGCTCATCTGGTTTTCAGGACTTTTTCGAGGGATTTATTCCATATGTAGCTGTAGATATGCTGTGTCTGTGGGAAGAGGTGAGTTAAGGATCTTCTTATGCTGCCATCTTGAACTGTCTCTATCTTTCTTTGCCATTTTAAATGAAGTCTCTTAATTGTTCTTATGAAAAGCTTTTTCATTTTTAGGGAATTTTACTAAATGTTTAGTAACACAGAGATAGCATCTGTGATATTTCAAATAAATATTTAGAATATTGCCATCACATGTAAATATCACCACCTGCTCCCTTCACTTTCGACTTTGCAGTAAAATAAATTCTAGGTGATCATCTTCTGGAAGAGAGAAATGAATTATTATAGATTATGTAGTTTCAAGGGTAAATCTCTAATATGCTGGAGTTTCTTTAGTTTGTCTTCTACTCTAGAAAACAAATGATCTTGTGTTCCTTATAATTCAAAATCTTAGTTCAGTAATATCAGTACTTTTCAAGTGGAAAATATAACATGAGTTATATAAGGTTTGTTGTTGTATGTTTATATCTGCTCAATACATAGTATTTTATTGGAGTAAAATAAAAGTTGATTCTCGTCTTTGTTTCCAGGACCTTTTGTGGTACGAGCTTTCCTTCGTACTTCAACAAGTGAAGGTTTGTTACTAAAGATCGAGCCATTGTTGCCTAAAGAAGTAGAAACCAAAGAAAATAACAAAGAAGATGCCTAAAAATGTTATGCTATGAAATTATTTTCAGTGGATTAAGAAGCAATGGAGACAATTATAAAACTGTATAATTTCTACATTTGGTGTCTTGTTATTTCTTAATCATCATACTTGATTTTAACACTTGGAAAAATCTTACAACACTTTCAAAAATAAGAAAAAATTTTCTCTGTCTGAACCTATATTAAATTGTCTTCCTTAGAATTTGGATTCTGCACACTGGTAATTGTAGCAGAAATTTCTAGCTTAATAGCTTTCCCTTGAGAGTCATACCATTCTGAGGGAAAAGTAATATTCTCAATTTTCATAGGACAGAGAATGGCAGAGTCTTGAGCTATATCCTAAATACATCTATTTTCTATGGAAAAAGTAAGGAAAGTGTTTTTTCTAAAAATTCTAAATATCATTTGTGATAGCATGCATATAGAAAATGACTAAGATGTTAAAATGTAGGTGGGAAAGCTTTTTTTCTTTTGGGAATTAATTTATAATATTTGTGGTTTTTTGTAGTAACAGTAATGTATAATTTTATGGTGCTTTGTGCTGTATATGCAGTGTATAGTGTTTTCATACACTTAATCTCATTTGAGCCTGAATTCCTTTGCTTAATAGCAAGTAATAGGTTTGGTTAGTGTTTGTTGACTGAACATCCCATGATGTAGATAGAACAATTTCATTTAATGGAGAAGAATCAGGCTAGAAAGTTAAGTGTCTTTCACCAAGTGTCAGTTTGCAAACTGGTGTTGATCTCTAAGTATTTACTGGTAGGTGAAAAAATCAAAAACGTAAGGATAATTTTGGCATGCAGTTGCCCACTGTCCTTTCTTTGGAATGATTTCCTTCACTCAGAGACTATCTTCTACTTTTTTATTTATTTATTTTTAACGGATGTTCAAATGCTGCTTCTTTCATGAAATAGTAGCATTGATAAATTCATTGGTGGGATCTTCACTTCGTAAAGAATATTTTGGCAGCATCATGTAGGTCTCCCAAATTGTTTTTGAAGTGGAAGTTGTCAGAGAAGTCCAAATGACCATGAGCAATCACTGTACCCCATTAAGCTTTTTTTCCCCCCACAGGAAAATTAAAATGTAAAGGCTGTTTACCAAAAACAGTAACTACAAAAGTTAACAGTAACTACAAAATAGTAACAGCAGTTACCTTCTGTTGAGTGCCCACCTACCATCTTATGCCTTTACTGCACTGTCATTTCATCCTCATAGCAGTTCGGTGAGGGGGGTTTGGTACTCCCACTTCACAGGTAAGGAAATTGAAACCTATGTGAGCTCCCCTAGCCTAAGACTCACACCTAGATCTGTGTGATTTTAAAGCCTGTTCTCTTAACCATTGGGGTATGATACCTCCTTTTTATATATCTTAAAAGAAAAATCAACCTATTTATGTGAACACTTTAAAATTTTAAAAATATTGAAGAATTATACTTCATTGTCTTGGTATCTCTAGTTATGGGGTTATGGCAGAGTGGATGTGAGAAAGTAGAAATAAAAGGGTTAGAAGGAGTGGTGTGAGAAAAGAGTAGTGTTAGGATGGAGAGAAAAAGATATTTACTTGTTTTCCCCAATTACTGTCTTTTGAAAACTTACTGATTAATCATTATTTAGAGATCCCAATTCAGAGTAGAAGCTCTATTACTATGTTTGTAGATTTTCTTCTGATTAGTAGATTAAGTATGCTCTTATAATTGAAAGTTTTAGAAACACTAATAAACATAAAAAATAAATCTACTCATAATCCTACTGCTCAAAGATAACCAGCATGAATATTTTGGTGCTCTCCATTTTCAGTTGGCAGAGAGAGACAGAACATACACATGATGCTATAAAGTAAGCATTTTTCCATATTAATTAAAGTCTTATAGGGAAAGCATCATTTTAATGGTTGAATAATACTCCATCCTGTTGATGCTATAATTTATGGAATTATTTCTTAATTGTTGGGCATTTAACTCACTTTCAGATCCCCCTCCTCTATTATTTATAATGCTTTGGATTTGTAATTTATTTTCCTCTCTATTCCTTGCAGTGACATTACTGGGTTAAAAGGTATGGTATGGCTAGGAGTCTTAATTATGTCTTAGAAAGGTGCCTTTGTGATCAGATCAAACCTGAGCAAGGAAATATGGTTGGAAAACTTACTCCGGGCAGGAACGTTCCAGGGTTTAATTAACTGGCCTATGGACAAATTATTCCCTACCCTTCCATTATGCATTTTTCCTTTTGGCTAAGTAGAACTAATGTTGAGTATTTATTATGGTATGTTTCTGGAAAAACAGAATTGTACTAGATAACTCTGAACGTAAATATCTTTCTCTTTTATATTATTATATTCTTAGAGAACAATAAATTAACTCTTATATTTGAAGAAATTAAAAACTTAAAAAATTTTATATTAAGTACTAGTACTATTCAAACTTTAGCCTCATTCCAAATTACCTGGTGGGCTCACACTCACAAATTTCTGGGCTCTGCCTAGCAGTTTTGGGTGGACCTTGACCTTTTCACATTTCTAACAAATTCCCAGGTGATGATGATGTTGCTGTTCTATGGACAACACTTTGAGAACTTCTGTTATTTACTAATGGCTCTTTTAATGATGGCTAGATAAAAAAATCTCTGGCTGTAGTAACAGCAACAGTTTATGTAAAAATTCCACAGGTTAATTCTAATGCACTAAGGTTGAGAATCACTGGTATATGCAGTTAGCTAGGTCATAAAAAATGTAAAATTTGCAATAAAGTTGAGATTTAAAAAAATGTTTTTTTAAATTTACATCCAAATTAGCATATAGTGCAACAATGATTTCAGGAGTAGATTCCCTAATGCCCCTTAAAAGTTGAGATTTTAAAACACGGGGATGATTAAAAGATAATGTGCCAAATTTAAGAGCCAGGACTAATTTATAGGTTTCTGGTCTATCTCTGTGTGTAAATAATTTAAATTCTGGCTCTCACTCTATGAGAAAACATTTCAAAATCTGGGATCTTTCTTCTGTAATATAAGGACATCATAAGATGGTCACCACTGTACTTTCTGACAAAATTTTATGATCTTTTTGAAGGTGGCATTTCACGTTGTTAAAAGTTATGTAACCTAACATTATTAATATAAACACACACGTGAACCTAAATTTAATGGTATTAATAGGATTATCTTGTGAAAGACCAGATGCTTGGCGTGGGATAGGGGCACTTAATTCAGTAGTGTTTTTCCTGTAGCAAGCAGTTACGCAGAATGTCCAGTAGGTGGCGATCATAACCTTTCATACAACTTTTAAATAGCCTTGTGCGTATTGGTAAATACTTGTTTTTTCATTTGAGTATACAGATAAAAAAGCAAAATTACTATATAGACCATTTTGAGCTTTGTTTTATAACGGGTTTTTAATAAATTTTATTCTATTTTGAACATACTATGGCGTTTGCTGTAGTTGTCATTGTAATAGTGCGTATTTAGTTTTTTTGTTTCTGTTTTATTATAAAATTTTTCAAAAATACAGAAAAATTTACTCACCTATTTACTCACCGCCCACCTTCAGCAATTATCAGCACTATGCATTTGTGCTATTTACATCTATCCCTTTCATCTATCCACAACTCCCCAGTTTATCCTTATCCCTGCTAGAGTAATTAAAAGCAAATCCCTTGAGGTGCCTGGGTAGCTCCATTAGTTAAGCATCCAACTTTTGGTTTTGGCTCAGGTCATGATCTCATGGTTCTGAGTTCAAGCCCCACATTGGGCTCTGCACTGACAGTGTGGAGCCTACTTGGGATTCTGTTTGTCTGCCTTTCCCTCACTCACACTCACGTACTTGTGATCTCTCTCAAAAATAAATAAATAAACTTAAAAAAAAATAAAAGCAAATTCTACATATCCAGAGTCCAACACCTTATCCATTAGGCTAGATGGCTCTCTGAAAAATTCCATATATCATATCTCTTAACCTATAGCGTTTTAAGAATAATCAAGATATAATTATAAGAAGATTTTAGGTCCATTTTTCAGAACCCATTGTTTTTGTGTTCTACTTTGGCTATTTAGGGCATTCAGTTTGGGTTTTTTTTTTTTTTGTAATTCAGGTTTTTAGTATTATATTTTTCATGTAATAATGGGCAAATATCTATTTCCATTGCTCTGAGAACTTAGTACATGTACATAGTAACATAATTAGCCACCAAAGGTTGTATGTAACTATCAATACTTCAAAAAATAAGGAAGAAGTTGGTATCTTTACTTACATTTTTGTTTTTGAATCAAAAGATCAAATTAGAAATGTAACTATTATAAGTAATAGGTTGAAATAATGTTCAGTTTTCATCTGAAGGATGAAATATTCAGTTTTCATCTGAGGAACAAAAAGTTTTACTGTATTGTTTTATTTAAAAAAAATAGAAGAGCAATAAATAAATTTGGCAAAGCAGAGAAAGGAAAAACAATGAAAAGTTTAAAGAAAACAATGACCCATAATTCTTTAAATGACATTTTGTTGTAGTTCCTTTTTTCCCTTCTACCTATGTGGAAGTCGCCTTTGCTCCTGTAAGAGCATGGCTGTGATCATGAATACAGAGTAGACAGGAGGCTTCTTGACTCTGGAGGTTTCCCACATTGCCAGCTCTTCAGCCACTTACTCTTGAGAAAAGGCAACCAAAAGCAATCACTAAGTGTTTGCTACATGAAAGGTCTAACACTTTCTGTATCTCATCATATGTTACATAAATTTTATATTATTGTTTACTAAGTTGGCAATTGCTTTAATGAAAATTAATTTATATGTTTTTCTAAATAGAAAAAACCCAGTGGTTCCCAAAGGGCAATAAGTATATACCATTAGTTGCACAAGAAATGAATTTGAATGGTAAGTGAACCACATTTTAAATTAATAGTTAAGTAATCTTTAATGTATCATAGAAAAATATAGCTAACGTATAAAGACCATGATTTCATGGGTATCATTGCCTAGGATGACATTACAATAGGTGATTATTTGTAAATTCAATTTAAAAACACTAAATCATATAAATATGTTAATTATATAAAATGCTTTCCAAAGTGGCTATCCCAGGGGCACCTGGGTGGCTCAGTCAGGTAAATGTCTGACTCCGGTTCAGGTCATAATCTTGTGGTTCATGAGTTTGAGCCCTGCATCAGGCTCACTGCTGTCAGTGCAGAGCCCGCTTCTGGTCCTCTGTCTCCCACTCTCTCTGCCCCTCCCCTGCTCATTCTCCCTTTGTCTCAAAAATAAATAAATATTAAAAAAACAAAAACAAAGTAGCTATCCCATTTTATATTCCATCCAGCAAGGAATGAAGGTTCCAGTTTCTCCACATCCTTATCAACATTTGGAATTGTCTGTCTTTTTTATTATAGCCATTTCTAGTGAGTTAAAGTAGTCACACATATTTTAATTGAGAAAATGAGTTTTTTGCTGAGAAAGTATTTAGGTATAGTTGATAGTAGTTTTTAAATATGTGCCATTGCAAGATGGAGCTTGGATACTATGAAGCTCCAGAAGTAGAGTTAGAACTAATGTAGGTTTTATAAAGAAGGAAATTCTGGCACAAAGTTAATAAACAAAACTTAGATGCTGTTGATTCTTCTTACTGAGTGTATTTACATTCAGCTGTATCAATAGCATTCTTCAGTTGCTGTCAATGGAAATTGACTGACTTAACCAGAGAAGGAATGTGTTCTAAGGAAATGGGATGATTCACAGAATCTAAGGAAAAGCCAAACAACTGGTATTGGGAAAGATTAGGAAGCAACTAATGGAATCTAAGTAGCAAGAACCAATGGACAGTTTCTTCCGGTACTGAATCAGCTCTGTTTTCTGACTTTATGTCATTCCACTCAAGATTTAAGTTCTCAAGGGAGAGAGTCTGGTTGGCCTAGTTTAATTTACACACCTACTCTTTGGTCGAAAGAAAACAGAATTGATCATCTTACCTAAGGTGTGTGCAGTAGGATAGAAGAAATTCCACAGGAGAATATTGAAGTGCTTTTACCAAAAGAAATAGCAGTTGAGTGCTGGGGAGGAAAACCAATAGATGCCCACTACATTAGCTCACTAGCTTGGATGGATATTTAGGAAGAATTAGTAGCACTGATAGGATTAACAAATCTCTAAGGCCCATTCATTCCTTGAATTTTTATTAAATGTCTCCTATGATTTCTGTGAAATCAATAACTATATTTCTTTGAACTCAAAATATTTATTAATCTGAAAGTATATACAATAGGAAATATTCTTTGAATGCAAAAAAAGTTGCTTATTTATTTTTTGGAGGGGAGAATTGTCAATTTCATTTTGTTAAACAAATATAAACACATGAACAGATTCCCGTGGTAAAAAGGTTCAATCAGAGCCAAACTTCTGATTTCCCACACCCAACTTCCATGTGAATCTTCTATACTTTTACAAATTCTGTTCCTACATCTGCCTATTGACATATGGATAAATACGGATTGTATTGTACTGTATTTAATATTTCACAATTAACTTTTCACTCAATATCAAGCATTATTCCATGACTATTATATTTTTTAAAAGGTTTTGTATTTCTCCATAATATGAATGTACCCCGATATATATTACCAGATGTATGGTATTTATGTTAGGTAATGTATATATTACCAGATGTATGGTATTTATGTTAGGTAATGTATATATTACCAGGTATATGGTATCATAGAAAAATATTACCAGGTATATGGTAATATATACATTACCTAACATAAATACCATACATCTGGTATGTATCAGGGTACATTCATTAACAGGTGTATGGTAATATATATATTACCTATTGGTTGATATTTAGGTTATTTCACATACATCATCTTGATGAACACATATGTGTGTCTTTTTGCAAGTATGAGTGAGTACTTCTGTAAGTTAGATTGGTAAAATAATAGTGATTAAGATGACAAACCTGGAATTAAACTATAAGGATTCAAGTTCCAACTGTGCTGTAAACCTGTACATTGTTGTTATTGCCCAGTAATTTTAAGGCAAGTTTCATTGACTTACAACCTTAATTCAGAAATATAAACACCCTTCAATATCACTCATCATCTGGGAAATACAAATCAAAACTACAATGAGATACCACTTCACACCTGTCAGAGTGGCTAACATTAACAACTCAGACAACAACAGATGTTGGCAAGGATGCGGAGAAAGAGGATCTCTTTTGCACTGCTGGTGGGAATGCAAACTGTTGCAGCCACTCTGGAAAACTGTATGGAGGTTCTTCAAAAAACTAAAAATAGAACTACCCTATGACCCAGCAATTGCACTACTAGGTATTTATCCAAGGGATACAGGTATGCTGTTTCAAAGGGACACATGCACCCTAATGTTTATAGCAGCACTCTCAACAATAGCCAAAGTATGGAAAGAGCCCAAATGTCCATCAGTGGATGAATAGATGTGTGTGTGTATGTGTATATATATATATATATATATATATATATATATATACACACACACACATATATATATACACATACATATATATGTATGTATACATACACACACATACATACATACATATATATATATATACATATATACACACACATACACATTTACATCCAAGTTAGCACATGGTGCAACAATGATTTCAGGAGTAGATTCCTTAATACCCCATGTGTGTATGTGTGTGTGTGTGTGTGTGTGTGTGTGTGTGTGTGTGTGTATGTATATATGTATTTATATGCATATATATGTATTTATATGCATATATATAGGATATACACACACACACAATGGAGTATTACTTGGCAATCAAAAAGAATGAAATCTTGGAACTACGTGGATGGAACTAGAGGGTATTATGCTAAGCCAAATTAGATAAAGACAAATATATGACTTCACTCATGAGGATTTTAAGGTACAAAACAGATGAACATAAGGGAAGGGAAGCAAAAATAATATAAAAAACATGGAGGGGGACAGAACTTAAGAGACTCTTAAGTATGGAGAACAAACAGAGGGTTGCTGGAGGGGTTGTGGGAGGGGGGGTGGGCTAAATGGGCACGGGGCATTAAGGAATCTACTCCTGAAATCATTGTTGCACCGTGTGCTAACTTGGATGTAAATTATAAAAAATAAATTGTAGAAAAAAAAACTAAAAAAAATATATAAACACCTTGATGAATTTTCCCAAAGTGAGTATGTACGTAGCACATAGATCAAGAAATAGATAATACCACCACCCCAGAAACCCCTTCATTCCTTTCTTGGAAACTACTCCTATTCAAGGTGACCAATACGACTTCTAAGACCACATACTTGTTTTACCTATTTTTAAACTTTATGTAAATAGAATAATAATTATCATAAATATTTTAGGGGGAGGTCTGGGTTCATTCAGTCATTATGTTTATGAAATTCATATTATTGTGTGTAGTTGTAATTTTGCTCACATGCTAATTGCTGTAGAATATTCCACTGTATGAATGTATCAGTTTTCCATTCTACTATTGATAACGTGGATTGTTTACAGTTTAAGGGTATTACAAATAATGCTGATATGAACATTCTTGTACATCTGGTGAAGTCTTAGGGTTACAAATAATGCTGCTTATTAACATTCTTGTCTGTTTCTTTTGGTGAACACATATATGCATTTCTGTTGGATAAATACCTAAGAAGTGGATTTACTGGATCATAAGTGAGGTATATGCTCATTTATAGTTGATGATGCTCAACAGCTTTTCAACATAGTACCAATATACACTCCCAACATGTAGGAGTTCCACATCCTGCTCCATATCCTTGCCAATAATTGGTTTATGTTTTTCATTTTAACCATTTTGCTGACTGTGACATTCTTTAATAATATATGAAGAATTTTTAAATTCTGTTGGTAGAGGAACTGGAATTTAGAATATCACTTTCCATAGATTAAAGTTGTAACATGGTGATCTAGAGTTTTACATAATTTATAAAATAAATTTTTCTTAAAAATTAAAAGGTGGAAGAAATCATTTTCTAATTCTAACAAGTTACTGGCTTCCTTGGGAGGGATTATTTTTCTTCGAATTATCCTATGTAATGAAGGGTTCTCTGTCAGACTCTAGAACCTGGTTTTGAACATTATCCCCTTCTTAAATCTGAATCCGAATATTCAATAAAATTAGACATATAAAGGGGTGTTTGGGTGGCTTAGTTAAGCATCTGACTTGATTTCAGGTCAGGTCATGATCTCATGGTCATTAGATTGAGCCCTGTGATGGGCTCTGGGCTGAGCATAGAACCTTCTTGGGATTCTCTTTTTCCCTTTTCCTCTGCCTTTCCCCCACTTGCATGTGCTCTCTCTCTCTCTCTCTCTCTCAAAATAAATATACATTTTAAAAAATTAGGCCTATGAAGTTTTACAGGTATTGTTTCTGGTACATTATGCAATGTCAATTACTACTCAACCTAGAATGGGGACTGTAAATTCATGGCTTATGTTCTATCATCCCCCATCTCCATCCAGGCAAATTGTGACAGATGGTGTGAATCACAGAATTCATTCCCACTGATTTCTACATGGTCTCAGATTCTGTGCCCCCCCCCCCCCCCCCGCCAATACGGTGCTCTACAGAGTCACACTGTTGATTAGAAGTTTGGTAGAACATTCAAACACTTTTCTTCTTGTGCCTCATGATACAAGGTAATTTGCTGACTCATAATTTTTTCTCAAATATTGCTATGTTTGTCAGCTCTATTAGATTAACAGAAATGAGACTCATTCTCAGCTGTAATTTAAATCTATTACTTAATCATAGTGACTGAGGAGCTGGCTTTTAGTATTACTTTTAGATTTTCTTTTTCCTTTCTATTTTAATATTTAATCCCCCAAAATTTTCCCGTTTAGACTAGCAAAATTTCTGAGTGTGTTGCTACAGCTTCATAGGTCAAATTAAGTTCTGCCTAAGTCACTTGCCAGATGAGATGCAGGAGGGGAGAAACCAAGGAAAGCATGGCAGTTTCCTTAGAGAAGACACTGAAATCAGATTTTGGGAGGCCTGTGGCAGCTTCAGTTTGTGGGGCACAGCACCAGAGATATAGATGCTCTGTAGAGAAGCTCCAGGAATCTGCAGAGATGTCAAAAGATCTTTTGCTGTTTGCTAAAGAGCACATACCTGGAATAAAATGCCACAAAATCAGACAAAAAGCTGCTTTTGGGAATCTGTAAATTGAACAATTCCCAGAGCTTACACGTGGGTGAGAGACATTTGAATTTTTGCCACCAGAGTAACAAGACCTCATTAAAAATCTTGGGCATTCAGTAGATACCCCAGAGTCATGCCTTACAATAGGGCTAAGGGCTGTGAGTAAAGGCTACTCTAGACTACTACTAGCAAAGCTTAAAAACAACTTCAGAAGGACCAAGTTGATTAGCAAGTAACTGCCTGCCAAAGTCAATACTTGAAATGAATAAAATAAAAAATCTAAAATCTCAAGAACATGGATTTATGATATCTGGTACCCCCCAAAAATTATGACATGCAAATAAGGAGGAACATTCAGAGAAGAAAATCAGTCAATAGAAACATAAATGACAGAGATGAATGAAGTAGCAGATAACATGGAGCTTTAAAGTAACTACTATACATATGTTCAAGTATGTAATGGAAAAAAAAATGAACATTATGAGGAGAGAAGTGAAAGATATTAAAAAGAAGCAAAGAGAACTTTAGAGCTACGATATGCAGTGTCTGGGAAATTCACCTATGGATTATCAACTGATTAGGCACTGTAGAAGACATGAATTGTGAACTTGAAGATACCGAAATAGAAACTATTCAAATTGAGCAACAGAAAAAAAAAATTGTAATAGAACAGTTTCTCAGTGACTCGAGGAATATTCCAAGTGGTCTAATGTAGGTGTAATTGGAGTTCCTGAAAAGTGCAGGAGAGAGGAGCCAGAGAAAATATTTGAAGGAAAAATAGATTAATTTTTTCAAACAAGATGGAAAGAATTCCTAAATCTAAGAAACTCGACCAATTCCATGCAGGATGATAGAAAGGAAAACTCTTCTAAAACATTATCTTATTTGAATTGTTGAGAACCAGTGATAAAGTGGAGCTCTTGAAAGCAGTCAGAGAAAAAAAGAAATATTAAATATAGGGGTACCAAGATAAGAATTACTACTGATTTCTTGTCAGGAAATAAGCCAAAACAAGGAATAGAATGATAAGTTTAACATGATTAAAAAAAAAGATTCATCTAGGATTCTATGTCAAGTGAAAATATCCTTTAAAACTGAGAGTGACATAAAGACATTTTTGGGCAGACAAAAGCAAAGAGTTCATTTCCAGCAAACCTGAATTATGAGAAATGTTAAAAGAAGTTCTTCTAGAGGAAGAAAAATGATACCAGATACAAACCTAATTTCATATAAATGAAGGAAGAAGGCCAGAAATGGTAAATATGTGGGAAAATATGGAAGATGTTTTGTCATTTTTATCATTAAAAAAATTACCTTTTAAAAACAAATGTAGGGGCGCCTGGGTGGCGCAGTCGGTTAAGCGTCCGACTTCAACCAGGTCACGATCTCGCGGTCCGTGAGTTCGAGCCCCGCGTCAGGCTCTGGGCTGATGGCTCAGAGCCTGGAGCCTGTTTCTGATTCTGTGTCTCCCTCTCTCTCTGCCCCTCCCCCGTTCATGCTCTGTCTCTCTCTGTCCCAAAAATAAATAAACGTTGAAAAAAAAAAATTTAAAAACAAATGTAGTAACACTATATGGTGGGGTTTATAACAGTTTGAAGTATCATATATGAAAATAGTAGTATGAAGGTTGTCAGGGTGTATATACATGTCTTACTTTAGTTGGGTACAATTTTCTCTGTTCATCTGGTGTTTTTTAGCAGATGAAATCATACATAAAATTTAAGTTACATTAAAAATTTTTTGTGCTGTGTTACAACAAATTTGCATTGTCAAAATAAGCATGATAGTAGAACTGACTGTACATTTCAGAGTATGACAAAAGTTTATACCCATATGACCATGATAAAAATAAAAACGCAGAACATTTTCATCACCTCAGAGTTTACTTAGTGCAATTTTTACTAATTCCTGCCTCAGCCTCAAGCAACAGTAATTATGTGTTCTGTTGCTATAGTTTTGTGTTCTGTCACCATATTTATGCTTGCTCTAGATTTTCATATAAATGGATCATATGATGTGATGCATATATTTTATGTTTGGCTTCTTTTGCTTAGAATAATACTGAAATTCATCCATGTTGCTGTGTGTATCAAATACATTGTTCTTTTTTTTACTGCTGAAATGTATTCTCTCGTTTAGATATGCCAAATGTATTCAAAAGATGGGTATTTGTATTGTTCCCCATTTGGGGCTATTCTGAATAAAACTTCTATGAATATTCATGTATAAGCTTATTCTGTGGACATTTGCTTTCATTTCCCTTGGATAAATAATGGAACTGCTAGGTCATATGGTAAGTGACAACTTTCTCAAGAAACAACCAAATAGGTCTACAAAGTGGTCATACCATTTACACTCCCATCAACAATGTTTGAAAGTTAAAATTACTTCATATCCTCAGTTGGATTCTTCATCTGTTTAATTTTAGCTATTCTAGTGGGTGTGTAGTGGTATCTCATTGTGATTTTAATTTGCATTTCTCTGGTGACTAATGATGTTGAGCTTCTTTTCATGTGCTAATTAGACGTTCTCATATCTTCTTTTGTAATTAGAACAAGGTGTCTGTTCAAATGTTTTGCTCTTTAAAAATTGTGTTGCCTTTTCATTGAGTTAGAAGAATACTTTATATAATCTGGTTTCAAGTTCTTTGTCAAATGTATATGTTGCAAATATTTTCTTCCAGTTGTGGACTGGCTTTTCATTTTGTTAGTTAGCTTTTTCAAAGAATGGAATTTTACAATTTTCATATCTATTTTATTAATATCCTTGTATGCTTAATGCTTTCTGTGTCTTAAGATATCTTTTCCCTTCCCAAAGTTGCAAAAATTTTCTTCTATATTTTGGTCTATTACATTTCTCCTATTAGGTTTATAAGTTTTAGCCTTCACTTTTAGGTTTGTGATTTATTTCAAATAAATTTTTTTTTGCATGGTATAATGATTGAGGTGCATTTTTCCATATAGCTATCCAATTATTCTAGCACCATTTGTTGAAAAGACCATCTATTCTCCTTTCTTTGGCACCTTGGTCAAAATTAATTAATCATATATGCATAGACATATTTTTGAACTCTCCATTTTGTTTCACTGATCTATTTACCTGTCCATATACTAATACCACACTATTTTGATAACTGTAATTTATGGTAAGTCTTAAAACCAGATAAAATAAGCACTCTAACTTTATTTAAAAAATTGTTCTGGTTATTTTTAAGTTCATATTCCTATGTAAATTTTAGATTCAGCCAAGTTTCTAAGTGTCTCAATTTTGGGGCATCTGGGTGGCTCAGTCTGTTGAGTGACTAACTCTTTGGCTCAGATCATGATCTCATGGTTCATGAGTTCAAGCCCCACGCTGACCTCAGTGCTGATGGCGCCGAGCCTGCCTGGGATTCTCCCTCCTCTCTCTGCCCCTACCCCAATTGCGCTGTCTCTGTCTCTCTTAAAATAAATAAATAAACATTAAAAAAAAATTCTCAATTTCTACAAAATGGACTGTTGTTTTTTGATTGGGATTTCATTGAATTAGCATTTTAATTTAGAGAGAACTAGTACATTAACAATATTGTCTTCTAATCCATGATTGGTATCTCTGTTTATTTAAATTTTTTTTAATGGCAAGAGGAAGGTTGAGGAAGTTCTATTTCTAGTTTGCTGAGAATGTTTTGGAATTGTTATTGTTCATATTAAGTGTTAAATTTTATCAAGTGCTTTCCACACCTATTAGGAAAACCATATGGATTTTCTTTTTTAGTTCACAGGGTGATTTACATTGGTTGTTTTTCAAATGTTAGACCAACCTTCTGTCCTGAGATAAATCCCTCTTGGTCATGCTGCATTATCTTTTTTATATGTTGCTAATTTAGATTTGATATTTTATTAGAAACTTATCCAACTAGGTTCAGGAGAGATATTGATCTTTAATTATTTACTTATTTTTTTATTTTTTGGAAATAGCTTTACTTTAGGTATCAGGTTAATGCTGGTTTCAAAATGAGTTGGGTGGGAAGTACTCATATTTTCTGAAATTTTGGTGAGATAACTATTATGTCTTCCCCAAATATTGGATAAATGTTACTAGTGAATCCATCTGGAACTAGGGTATTTTTAATGGGAACATTTTAAATGACTAATTTCCTTTATTCAAATGATACAGGGCTATTCAATTTTTTTAAATATGTTTTTTTGGTGTCAGCTTTACTTTTTGTTTATTTCTTCTAAATTATCAAATTCATTGCAATAAGTGTACTTAGAATATTTCTTTATTATCCTTTTAACATTGATAGTATCCATGATGATGCCCCTCTGCCCCTCTTTTCTATACTGGTACTTTGTGTCTTCTTTTTTTTTTTTTTCTTGATTCTTCTAAGCTAGAAGTTTGTTATTTTATTGATCCTTTTTAAAAAGCACCGTGAGATTGATTTTTCCCTGTTGTTTATGCAATTCATTTTTAATCGAAAATTTGATAGCATTTTTATTAAGATATATGACAGATATACCATACAATTCACCCATTTAAAGTGTACACTCAGGTTTTTTTGTATATTCAGAGTTGTGCAATCATTACCATCATCACCATCAATTTGAGAAAACAATGTAACTCCCCAAAAGAAATTTCCTATCCAGTCACACTTCGTTTTCCTAACATAATTTCCCCAGTCTTAGGTAACCACTAAACTTTCTATTTCTGGAAATTTGCCTATTCTGGACATTTCATATAAATGGAATCATATAATATGTGGTCTTTTGTGACTGGCTTTTTCACTTAGCATAATGTTTTATTTATTTATTTTTGAAAGAGAGAGAGAGAGAGAGAGAGCGCCCAAGAGGGGAGGGACGGAGAGAGAGAAAATCCCAAGCAGGCTCTGTGCTATCAGCACAGAATCTGTTGAGGGACTTGATCCCACAGACTACAAGATCATGACCTGAGCTGAAGTCAAGAGTTGGACACTTAACAGACTGAGTTGCCCGGGCACCCCTAGCATAATGTTTTTAAGGTTTATCTGTGCTATACTGCGTATCAGTACTTCATTTATTTTTATTGTTGAGTAATATTCCATTGTATGGCTACCATCAGTTTCTTTTTATTCATTCATTAGTTAATGGACATTAGGATTGTTTCCATTGTTTGGCTATTATGAACAATAGTACTACTAACATTTGTATACAAGTTTTTATATGGGCATATGTTTTAATTTCTCCTGGATATTAACCTAGCAGTGGAATTGCTGGACCAAATGGTTATTCTGTATTTAGTCTTTGGAGGATATACCAGGCTGTTTTCCAAAGTGGCTACATCATATTATAATCCTACTGGCAGTGTGTGAGCATTTTAAGTTCTCTACATCCTCACCAACACTTCTTATTATCTATTTTTTTTTAAATAATAGCCATCCTAGTAGGTGTGAATTGGTGTCTCATTATGGTTTTGATATGTATTTTTTAGATAAAGATGTGCTTATTAGACATTTGTATTCTTTGGAGACATATATTTTAAATCTTTGCTCATTTTTAAACTGGATTATTTGTTATTTTATTGGTTTGTAAGAGGTCTTTATGTATTCTAGGTAGAAGTTTCTTATCAGATAAATGTTTTCCAAATTTCTCTCCCATTCTCTGAGTTGGCTTTTCACTTTCTTGATGGTGTCCTTTGAAGTACAATTTTTTTATTTTTGATGATGTCTGATTTGTTTATTTTTGTTATTGTTGTTTGTATTTTTGGTATCTTATCTAAGAACCCCCTTTCTCTCCCCAAGTTCATGAAAGTTAACACCTGTGTTTTCTTATAAATGCATTAATAGTTATAGCTCTTACATTTAGGTCTTTGATCCACTTTTAGTTAAATATTTATATGGTGTGAGGTAGTGGGTTCAACTTTATTCCTTTGTGTATGGATATTTGTTTTTTCCACCACCATTTATTGCAAAGACTATTCTTTTCCCCTGCTATTGGTCTTGAAACCCTTGTTGCCAATCAAGTGACTATAAATGTGAAGGTTTATTTCTGGACTTATTTTGGGTCTTTTAAATTGCCATACACATTGTAGAATCAGTTTGTCAATTTTTGCAAAGAGCCAGCTGGAGTGGGTGTGTGTGTGCGTGTGTGTGTGTGTGTGTGTGTGTGTGTGTGTGTGTGTGAGTGACATGGGGCAATTGAGATATAATTGGCATATAACATTATATTAGTTTTAGATGTACAGCATAATGATTTGATTGTGAAATGATTACCACAACAAGTTTAGTTAACATCCATAACCACACATAGTTCAATTTTTTTCTTGTGATGGGAACTTCTAGGATTTCTCTTAGGAACTTCCAAATATGTAATGTAATGTAATGTAATGTAATGTAATGTAATGTAATGTAATGTAATCATGTTAACTGTAGTCACCATGCTATATGTTACATCCCCAAAACTTATTCATCTTCTAATTGGAAGTTTGTACTTTTTTAAAAAAATGTTTTAATGTTTATTTTTGAGAGAAAAAGACAGAGTATGAGCAGGGGGAGGGGCAGAGGGAGGGAGACGCAGAATCTGAAGCAGATCAGGCTCCGAGCTGTCAGCACAGAGCCCAATGCAGGGCTCAAACCCACAGACTGTGAGACCATGACCTTAGCCAAAGTCAGACACTCAACCGACTGAGCCACCGAAGTGCCCCAGGAAGTTTGTACTTTTGACCATCTTCACCCATTTCAGCCACCCCACTTACGTAACCACTAATCTGTTCTTGTTATGCTTTTCTTTATGGTCGGTAGTAATGTCTACTCTCTCAATCCTGCTTTTGCTGATTTGATTCTTCTCTTTGCTTGAATAATGTAGTTTAAAGTTTGTCAATTTTATTGATTTTTTTCAAAGAACCAAGTCTTGATTTTATTAGTTGTCTTATTGTTTTTTATTCTCTAGTGATTTATTATCACTTTAATCTGTTATGTCCTTCCTTCCGTTTGCTTTAGATTTAATTTACTCCTCTTTTTCTAGTATCTTAAAGCAGAAGCTTGGGTTATTGACTTGATATCTTTTTTTCTTTTTTTAAATATAGGCACCTAAAACTATAAATTTTCCTTCAATTATTTATTTTTTTAAACAATGTTTATTTGTTTGTTTATTTATTTATTTTGAGAGAGTGAGAGAGAGAGGGAGAGAGGGAATCCCAAGCAGGCTTCATGCTGTCAGTGTAGAGCTCAATGCAGGGCTGGATCTCACAAACTATGAGATTATGACCTGAGCTGAGATCATGATCTCAGCTGAAATCAAGAGCTAGTTGCTTAACCAACTGGGTCACCTAGACATCCCTATAAATTTTCCTTTAAGTGCTGCTCAAACTGCATCCCATAAGTTTTGGTTTGTTGTACTTTTATTTTCATTCATCTCAAAGTATTTTTCAATTTCCCTTGTCATTTCTTCTTTGACTCTTTGGTTATTTAGGATGTTCTATGTGTGCTTGAGAAGAATGTGTATTCTGTTGTTGTTGTAGAGTGTTCTATAAGTTTCCATTAGTATGCTACGTATTCCAAGTATTCCTAAGTATTCCAAGTATGCTACGTACCTACCTATTTATTTATTTATCATTGTTATTTTTTAATGTTTATTTACTTTTGAGAGAGAGAGAGAGTGCGAGTGGGGGAGGGGCAGAGAGAGAAGGACATGCAGAATCATAAGCAGACTCCAGGCTCTGAACTGTCAGCACAGAGCCCAACGTGGGGCTTGAACTCACAAACCACAAGATCAAGACCTAAGCTGAAGTCAGACGCTTAACTGACTGAGCCACCCAGGTGCCCCAGGTGTGCTACCTTTTTAAAACAATTTATTAGAGAGAGAAAGAGAGTGCACAAACAGGGGAGAAGGGCAAAAGGAGATTGAGAGAGAGAAAAGAGAGAATCTTAAGTAGGCTTTGTGCTCTCTGCTCTCTGCTGAGCACCGGGCGGGACCTGGGGCTTGACCCCATGACCCTGGGATCATGACCTGAGTCCAAATCAAGAGTCAGATGCTCAACTGACTGAGCCACCCAGGCTCCCGCAGTGTTCTTTCTTTTTATTAGGCAGTATCTTTTCCTTCTTCTTCTCCTCCTCTTGCCCCTTTAACCTCCTTTCCCTCCTTTTTCTGTCGTCAGTGGCATAGTCTTTGACTCTTGCTTTCCCAACCCCATTTTCCCTTTGGGCTCTTTTTTTTTTTTATTGTGGGAATTTGCATAGCACTATGGTTTTTAGGAATATTTATGCTGAGTTATAGAAGAAATGACTGCTTAAGACAGGTGCATTTTATTTTATGTAAATTATTCCTCAATGTTGATTTAAACAGAAATTAATAATTCTGGGGAAAATTTATTTAAGGTGGTAAATTATAGTTCCTTAGAGTAACAAATCATTTTATTTTAACAGAAAGCTTTTGTAAACTTACTCCTTATCGGAGATTTTTAAAAATCTATCACATATTTTCTGATTAGTATTTAAACCCATTTTTCTTATTCCACTAGTCTTGTCACATTAATTCATTTTTTTAACACAAAGCCTTAATTATTCCTTCCTCTTAAATTGTTTAGTAAAATGCTTCTGCCTATATTATAATTGACAATATCTAACCTTAAAGTTTCAACTGTCAACTATGTCAGGCTAAGAGAACATATTTACCAACAATTGGTTTTTAATCCAAAATACAGTGTTACCTTTCTTTATGTTCATTTAAAAATAAAGGGTTGGTTTCCACTCTTGCTCTTCTCCAATATTACCTGCAAGGTAGAAAGCAATTTTGTGTAGATTAAAAGCCTAAATTAACCGTTAAAAGCAAGTCAACTTGTCTAGTCATCTCAATGGATTCATTGATAATTCAAAGGAATAATAAATCAGAGCCATCATTACATCTCTTTAGTGTAAGAGAAATCCTTTCTCAATGAGAAAGTTAATCATTTAACAAATATGTGTTCCCATGGGAAAATAATGTTTGATCATACCGATGATAACCCTCAATATTTTAAAAGAGTAAAATTCAACACAATGACATCCTTAGAGTTCCGAGTAAAAGTAAGGCATGATGTCAGTCTGTTTTAAGGATAGTATTTGATTTTGAAGGCCTTTTTTGAGACTTATAGCCAATTTTTGATATTAAAGTGAGCAAATATCATTGAGCACTTAGTTCTGAGAACTAAAATGATAGAGGTGAGTGAATAATGCCATCAGTGTTTTTCCAAATTTTTATTTTATTTTATTTTATTTTTTTTTAATTTTTTTTTCAACGTTTATTTATTTTTGGGACAGAGAGAGACAGAGCATGAACGGGGGAGGGGCAGAGAGAGAGGGAGACACAGAATCGGAAACAGGCTCCAGGCTCTGAGCCATCAGCCCAGAGCCTGATGCGGGGCTCGAACTCACAGACAGCGAGATCGTGACCTGGCTGAAGTCGGACGCTTAACCGACTGCGCCACCCAGGCGCCCCATCCAAATTTTTATTTTAATAGACCTGTCTTGGATGTTTAATTCTAGATGAAGTTTCTCCTGATTTGGTGATAGCTATAAATAGTGATATGTATAAAAATTAATGATCATTCTCTACAAATACACATCTTGTTAAGATGAACTGTTTTTGTTGATAAATTTTAGTGTATTCAGTCAAGATGTAAATTAGGGAACCCTCACTCTCTCTCATCAGATGGTCTTCTTCCTTTGTAGCTCTTGTTAACATTTATTTGTGTATTCATTTGTTTAATGTCTATGCCCCATTTCTGCTCTCATGTATGTATATATATATATATCTTTTACCGTTATATATCCAGTACCTAGCACCATGCCTGGCATATAGCATGCACTCTAAAATAATTGTTGAATGACCAGGTAAATAAGATGCCTAGACTTCAAAAGCCTTTCTTAACTCCATTCTGACTTAGGAAATAACTTGAGCAAGTTTCTTATCCTCTTTCTTCATTTTGCCTTCTACAGTTTAGTGAATAATAATGGTAACTTACATATAATACATCCCATGTCTGTAATATTCAAAACATTTTTATAGCATTCACTGAGTATTTACTATGTGCCAGGAACACTACTAGGTATGAAGGACACAGCATTGAACCTAAATAAATAAATAAATAAATAAATAAATAAATAAGTGAAAGCAAAAATTTGTGCCTTCATGGAGCATTTCTAGTAAAATCTGTTGTTTTGTTTTGGTCCTCACAACAACCATATGTATTATAGCTTAAAATGTTTAGTATGTGCAGTGGGTTGGACTGATATTATTGTTAATTTACTAATGCAGAAATAGAGACTCGGTAAAGTTTTTAGTCAAGATCAATCAGCTCGTGAATTCAAGCACTAGATAATGTCCAGTGTTTTTCTTCTTCCCTTAACTCCGATGTCATCTATGGTGTAGGAAGTTTTTGAGAAGAAGATCCAATTTATTCAACATCTTCTGTAAAATATACTGCATAAATACAAAGTGATGGCATGATTCAGGTTTTTTTTTTAATTGAGGTATAATTGACATCCAACATTAGCTCCAGATGGATAATACAATAACTCAATATTTATATATATTGTGAAATGATCACCCCAATAAGTCCAGTTAACCTCCAATCATGATTCAGCTTTAAATTTTTTTTTTCAACGTTTATTTATTTTTGGAACAGAGAGAGACAAAGCATGAACGGGGGAGGGGCAGAGAGAGAGGGAGACACAGAATCGGAAACAGGCTCCAGGCTCTGAGCCATCAGCCCAGAGCCTGACGCGGGGCTCGAACTCATGGACCGCGAGATCGTGACCTGGCTGAAGTCGGACGCTTAACCGACTGCGCCACCCAGGCGCCCCCATGATTCAGCTTCTAAAGTGGTTTTGAAAACGATGGCATTTCAAGATACCTTAAATCCAAAGAAAAATTAGAATTTAAGTTTGAATTTGTTTAGATATGGCTTGTTATTTAATGTAATACCTGACTCTTATACCTAGACCCTTGATTGTAAGAGTTGGAGTTTCCTATTGTTAAATGTTCTAATACTGTATATTAGCATGTGAATTTAGACAATGTCCATAGTGGATGACATATTAGTTGCTAAGCAAAGGAAATTACCATGCCATCTGCTGCCTCTTATAAGGTGTGTTTACTCAACTCATTTTCTGAATCCATACAGCAAAGCCACCATAAGTAATGTGAATTATAGTAGCTTGTATATTTTTTGACTAAATAAGCAGTTTATGAGGGAAAAAAACAACTTTTTCCCTCTTTTCAATTTCAGTGGATGCCTTGAAAACTTTTTTTGTCCTTCAAACTTTGTTTTAATGAGATTATCTTTTATTAGATCATTAGATATCACATATTCAAACTTAAGAATTTTTCTTTGTTATGAATTTACAAATTCTTTAACATTGAAACTAAACTGTAGAAAATCTGGTATTTTCTTTGGAGCACTTCAAATTCTAGAAAGCACTAAAATGTCCCCAAATTTCCTGAGGCTTGTATAGAGGAACTTAGGTATGGAAAATATATCTGACAGAAATTCCAAAGTAAATTTTTTGTAAACCTGTGCTAAAGGTCAGACATTTGACATGCTTTTGTTTGACCTTTTATCCTACTAAAGGATTAGATTACCATAAAAAAAAAAACACTTCTCAAAGTGTGTTCCGTAAAGACATTAACAAGTATTATTGGGGAGAAGGAAGGTTTCTATAATCAAATATGATGAAAATGCTAAAGAGGGTTCTTTACTATCTGACTTCTCAGAATCTCTACTATGTTAATATGTTAGTGTGTATTATAATCTTTAGTAGGTGGTATTTTTTACATTTTGCCACAGAATGTTTTTTTTCTTAGGAGTATCTTGTGAGACTAATGCTATTCAAAACACAATTTAGGAAACACTGTCATCTGTCAGTACGTCTGCCTACCTAACTTTTCCAACTGGATATTGAGGATTTATCCAAAAGCGATCTCAGTATCTTTCCCTTAAATCTGCCCCTCCTTCTCCTCTCCTACCTTATTGAAGAGCACTAATATCCACTCAGTTGCCCAAGCCTTATACCTGGATCCATCCTTAAGTCTTGCCATTTATTTCTCTTTTCTCATTCAACCATCAACATGAACTAATTATCCCAATTCTTTATATCTCTCCTTTTAAAAATGTTTATTTATTTAGACAGAGAATGTGCATGTGCAGGAAAGTGGGGGAGGGGCAGAGAGAGGAGGGAGAGAGAGAATCACAAGCAGACTCCCCACTGTCAGTACAGAAACTGTCGTGGGGCTGGATCTCATGAACCATGAGATCATGACCTGAGTTGAAATCAAGAGTCGGATGCTTAACCGCCTGAGCTACCCAGGTGCCCCTGTATCTCTTACATAAATCCACTTTACTCAAATTGCGTCTAAATGAATTTAAGCCTTCATCATCTTATATAGATTGCTAAAGTTAACACTTTAACTCAGCATCATTCAACGTGATGCAACATAATGCAAGCTACAAACCCAAATCATGTATGTAATTTAAAAATTTCTGATGGCCATATTAAAAAATATAAGGCAAAATAGGTGAAATTAATTTTCATAATATATTTTTGTTTAGCCCAGTGTATCCAAAGTTTTATCATTTCAACACACAATACGTTTGGTATATGTATAAATTATTGATATTTTACATTGTTATTTTTGTACAAAGTCTTTGAAATCCAGTGTGTGTTTGACACTTTCAGCCATCTCAATTTGTACTAGCCATATCTGAAAAGCTCAATAGCCACATGTGGCTGATGGCTATAGTATGGGGCAGCACAGCTTTTAGGTTGTCTTCCTTTCTGTATATTCTCCCCTTCTTACCCATTCTCCCCATGGCAGACAATGCGGTATATCTGATGGCATCATTCCATTGTTTAAGATCGTTGGTTGGCTATACATTGCCTTACACTTCCAAGACCCGTGATAATAAGCTGTGCCTACCTCTTCAGCCTCATTTCATTCTATTCACTCTAAATTCTATGCATATTGATTTATTTGAGGTTGCTCCCCAAAGATATCATGCTTTCTCTCCTCTAGCCTTTGTATATGTTGTGACTTCATTTGGAATAATTCTTCCCCACCACTTTGCCAGGTAAATTACTGTTCAGGTCTCAGCCTAGATTTCACTTCATCCAGGAAATCTTCCCTAAAATGCAAAGTCTGAATTAGGTGCTACTGCTGTGAACTCTCAATATACCATTTACGTGCATAATATTGGTACTTAATGAACTATATTATATCATACTATATATATATATATATATATATATATGTACATATATATATATATATATATATATATATATATATATATATATAATAAATTGACTCTAAGAGCTAGACTGTGAACTCCATGAAGGTAGGAACTATGTCTGTTCTTAATTTTTTGATTTAATTTAATAACTAGACCAAAAGCTGCTCGAAGACCAAGCACACGGTATATGCTCATGGTATGATTTTTTTTAAGTTTATTTATTTATTTTGAGAGAGGAACAGTGCAAGTAGGGGAGGAGTAGAGAGAGGGAGACAAAAAGGATCCCAAGCAAGCTCTGTGCTGCCAGCGCAGAGCCTGATGCAGGGCTCGAACTCACAAAACTGTGAGATCATGACCTGAGCTGAAACTAGCTTAACCGACTGAGCCACTCAGGCACCCCTCACCATATGATTTTTAAATGAAAGAATGTGACAAATAATGTGACAGCCAAGAGATCTCTGGCCTACAGTCTCTGATGTCATCATTAGTTTCTAATTCCCCATAACTAGAAGTATATTAATTCTGTTTAAGTTTTTATTTAAATTCAGTTAGTTAACATATTGTGTATTAGTTTCACATGAACAAGATAGTGATTCAACACTTCCAAACAACACCCAGTGCTCATCACAGCAAGTCAGCTTCTTAATCCCCATCACCTATTTTATCCATACCCCCAGTCACCTCCCCTCTGGTAACCATCAGTTTGTTCCCTATACTTAAGAGTCTGTTTCTTAGTTTGTCTCCCTGTCTTGTTTTCCCCCCTTTACCCATTTGTTTTGTTTCTTAAGTTCCACATATGAATGGAATCATATGGTATTTGTCTTTTTCTGACTTATTTCACTTAGCATAACACTCTCTAGCTCCATCCATGTCTTGGCATATGGCAAGATTTCACTCTTTTTACTGACTAATATATCATTGTATATGTATACCACATCTTTTTTACCCATTCACCAGTTAGTAGACACTTGGGCTATTCCCACCATTTGACTATTGTGAGTAATGAATTGTATTCTTTGGGTAAATACCCAGTAGTGTGATTGTTGGATCATAGAGTAGTTCTATTTTTAACTTTTTGAGACAGCTCCATCCTGTTTTCCAGAATGACTGCACCAGTTTGCACCAACAGTGCATGAGAATACCTTTTTCTCCACATCATCATGAACTCTTTTAATATCTTGTGCTTTTGATTTTAGCCATTCTGACAGCTGTGAGGTGATATCTCATTGTGGTTTTGGTATGCATTTCCCTGACAATGAGTGATGTTGAGCATCTTTTCATGTGTCTCTTGGCCATCTGTATGTCTTCTTTGGAGAAATGTCTGTTCATGTCCTCTGCCCATTTTTATACATTTTCTTTAATGTTTATTTTTGAGAGAGACAGAGTGTGAGTGGGGGAGGGGCAGAGAGAGAGGGAGACACAGAGTCCGAAGCAGGCTCCAGGCTCTGAGTGGTCAGCACAGAGCCTGACTCAGGGCTTGAACCCATGAACTGTAGGATCATGATGAGCCAAAGTTGGATGCTTAACTGAGTAAGCCACCCAGGTGCCCCTGTCTTCTGTCTATTTTTTGTCTTTTATTTATTTATGTATTTATGTATTTTTTTTTTATTTGTAGTTAGCATATAGTGCAACAATGATTTCAGGAGTAGATTCCTTAATGCCCCTTACCCATTTAGCCCATCCCCCCTCCCACAACCCCTCCAGTAACCCTCTGTTTGTTCTCTATATTTAAGAGTCTCTTATGTTTTGTTCCCTCCCCCCCCCCCCGTTTTTATATTATTTTTGCTTCCTTTCCTTTATGTTCATCTGTTTTGTATCTTAAAATCCTCATATGAGTGAAGTCATGATATTTGTCTTTCTCTGACTGGCTAATTTCACTCTAGTGCCATCCATGTAATTGCAAATAGCAAGATTTCATTCTTTTTGATTGCTGAGTAATACTCCATTGTATATATATCCCATCTACTTTATCCATTCATCCATCGATGGACATTTGGGCTCTTTCCATACTTTGGTGAGTGTCGATAGGGCTGCTATAAACATTGGGGTGCATGTACCCCTTTGAAAAAGCACACCTGTATCCCTTGGGTAAATACCTAATAATGCAATTGCTGGGTCATAGGGTAGTTCTACTTTTAATTTTTTGAGGAACCTCCATACTGTTTTCCAGAGCGGCTGCACCGGTTTGCATTCCCACTAGCAGTGCAAAAAAGATCCTTTTTCCACATCTTTGCCAACATCTGTTGTTGCCTGAATTGTTAATGTTAGCCATTCTGACAGGTGTGAGGTGATAACTCATTGTGGTTTTGGTTTGTATTTCCCTGATGATGAGTGATGTGGAGCATCTTTTCATGTGTCTGTTAGCCATCTGGATGTCTTTGGAGACGTGTCTATTCATGTTTTTTGCTCATTTCTTCACTGGATTATTTGTTTTTTCGGTGTTGAGTTTGATAAGTTCTTTATAGATTTTGGATACTAACCCTTTATCTGATATGCCATTTGCAAATATCTTGTCCCATCCCATCGGTTGCATTTTAGTTTTGCTGATTGTTTCCTTTACTGTGCAGAAGGTTTTATCTTGATGAAGTCCCAATAGTTCATTTTTGCTTTTGTTTCTCTTGCTTCTGGTGATGTGTTGAGTAAGAAGTTGTTGTAAGTTGTATAAATTCTTTATGTATTTTGGATTTTAACCCTTTATCAGATAATGTCACTTGTAAATTTCTTCTCCCATTCTTTAAGTTAACTTTTAGTTTTGTTGATTGTTTCCTTTGCTGTACAGAAGTTTTTTATTTTGATGTAGTCCTAATAGTTTCTTATCGCTTTCATTTCCCTTGTATCAGGAAACCTATCTAGAAAAAAGTTGCTACAGCCAATGTCAGAGAAGCTACTGCCTGTATTCTCTTCTTGGATTTTTATGATCTCCTATCTCACACTTAGGTGTTTAATCCATTTTGAATTTATTTTAGTGTACTGTTTAAGAGAGTGGTTCAGTTTCATTCTTTGGCATGTTGCTGTCCAATTTTTTGGACATAATTTGTGAAAGAGATTGTCTTTTCCCCCATTGGATATTCTTTCCTGCTTTGTTAAAGATTAATTGACCATATAGTTGTGGGTTCATTTCTGGGTTTTCTATTCTATTCCATTGACCTATGTGTCTATTTTTGTGCCAGTACCATACTGTGTGTTTTTTTTTAAGTGTATTTATTTATTTTCAAAGAGAGAGTGCACACAAGTTGGGGGGGGGAGAGAGAGAGAGAGAGAGAGAAAGAATCCCAAGCACTCTGTGTTGCCAGCACTGAGGCTGATGTGGGGCTCAAACTCACAAACCATGAGATTGTGACCTGAGCTGAAATCAAGAGTCAGACACAACTGACTGAGACATCCAGGTGCCTCATGCCAGTACCATACTGTTTTGATCACTATAGTCTTGTAATATAGCTTGAAGTCTGGAATTGTGATGCCTCCAGCCTTGTTTTTCTTTTTCAGCATTGCTTTGTCTATTCGGGGTCTTCTGTGGTTCCATACAAATTTTAGGATTGATTGTTCTAGCTCTGTGAAAAATGCTGTTGGTATTTTGATAGGAATTTCATTAAATCTGTAGAAAGCTTTGGGCATATAAACATTTTAACAATGTTTGTTCTTCCAATCCATGAGTGTGGAATGCTTTTCCATTTCTTTATGTTGTCTTCCAATTTCTTTCATCAGTGTTTTATAGTTTTTAGAGTACAGCCTAACCTTTTTGGGTAGGTTTATTCCTAGGTATCTGGTATCTATCTTATTGTTCTTGGTGAAATTGTAAATGGAATCAATTCCTTAATTAGTCTTTCTGCTGCTCCATTATTGGTATATACATGCAACAGACTTCTGTACATTGCTTTTGTATCCTATGACTTTATTGAATTTGTTTATCAGTACTAGCCACTTTTTGTGGAATCTTTTGGATTTTCTATATAGAGTATCATGTCATCTGCAAGTGGTGAAATTTGACTTCTTCCTAGCTGCTTTGGATGTCTTTTATTTCTTTTTGTTGTCTGATTTCTGTGGCTAGGAATTCCAGTACTATGTCAAATAACAGTGGTGAGGGGCGCCTGGGTTGTTCAATTGGTTAAGCGTCTGACTTCAACTCAGGTCATGATCTCACGGTTCGTGAGTTCGGGCTCCGCACTGGGTTCTGTGCTGACAGCTTGGAGCCTGGAGCCTGCTTCGGATTCTGTCTCCTTCTCTCTCTACCCCTTGCCTTCTCTCTCTCTCTCAAAAATAAATAAACATAAAATATTAAAAATAAGTAATTAAATTACATACATACATACATACATACATACATACATAAACAGTGGTGAGAGTGGACATTCCTGTCTTGTTCTTGACCACAGAGGAAAAACTTTCAGTTTTTCCCATTGATGATGATATTAGCTGTCGTTTTTTCATAGATGGCCTTTCTTGTGTTGAAGTATGTTCCCTCTAAACCTACTTTGTTGAGGGTTTTTATCATAAGTGGATGTTATACTTTGTCAAATGGTTTTTGTGCATCTATTGAATGGATCATATTAATGTGATATATCATGTTGATTGATTTGCAAATATTGAACCACCTTTGCATCCCAGGAAAAAAATCTTGCTTGATTGTGGTTAATGACTTAAAAAAATTATTTTAAGTGTATTTTTTAAAGATAGAGCATGAGCAGGTGAGGGGCAGAGAGAAAGGAAGGGAGAGAAAATCCCAAGAAGTCTCTGTGCTGTCAGTGTGGAGCCCGATGCAAGGCTTGAACTCATGAACTATGAGAACATGACCTGAGCTGATACCCAGAGTTGGACGCTTAACCAACTGAGCCACCAGGTGCCCTGGTTAATGATTTTTTTAAAATACATTGTTGGATTCGGTTTGCTAATTAATTAGCAAAGTAATTGAGAGTTTTCGCATCCATGTTAATCAGGGATAGTGGCCTATAGTTCTTTTTTGTAGTATGGTCTTTATCTGGTTTTGGTATAAGGGTAATGGTGGCCTCATAGAATGAATTTGGAAATTTCCTTCCGTTTCTATTTTATGGAATAGTTTGAGAAGAATACATATTAACTCTTCTTTAAATGTTTGATAGAATTCTTCTGTGAAGCTGTCTGGCCCTGGACTTTAGTTTGTTGGGAGATTTTTGATTACTGATTCAATTTCTTTGCTGGTTATTGGCTTATTCAAGTTTTCTATTTCTTCCTATTTCAGTTTTGGTAGTTAATATGTTTGTAAGAATTTATCCATTTCCTCTAGGTTGTCCAATTTGTTGGCGTATAGTTTTTCATAATATTCTCTTATAATTGTTTGTATTTCTGTGGTGTTGGTTGTTATTTCTCCTCTCTCATTTGTGATTTTATTTATTTGTGTCCTTTCTCTTTTCGTTTTGATAAGTCTGCCTAGAGTTTTATCAATTTTATTAATTTTTTCAAAGAACCAGTTCCTGGTTTCAATGATCTGTTCTATTATGTTTTAGTTTCTATATCATTTATTTCTGCTCTGACATTTATTATTTTCTTCCTTCTGCTGGCTTTAGACTTTGTTGTTCTTTTTCTAGTTCCTATGGGTGTAAGGTTAGGTTGTTTATTTGAGATTTTTCTTGTTTCTTGAGGTAGACCTGTATTGCTATATACTTCCCTTTTAGGACTGCTCTTGCTGCACCCAAAGGTTTTAGACTGTGTGTTTTCATTTTAATTTGTTTCCATGTAATTTTTTATTTCCTCTTTGATTTCTTGGTTGACCCACCCATTGTTTAGTAGCATGTTGTTTAACCTCCATGTATTTGTGGTCTTTCCAATTTTTTTTCTTGAGGTTGACTTCTAGTTTCATAGTGTTGTGGTCAGAAAAGGTTCATGGTATGATTTAAATTTTTTTGTATTTGTTGAGGCCTATTTTGTTGCCTAATATGTGATCTCTTCTGCAGAATGTTCCATTTGCATTAAAAAAGAATGTGTATTCTGCTGTTTTAAGATGGAATGTTCTGAATATATCTGTTAAGTCCATCTGGTCCAGTGTGTCATTCAAAGCCATTGTTTCCTTGCTTATTTTCTGTTTAGATGATCTGTCCATTGATGTAAGTGGGGGGTGTTAACATTCCCTATTGTTATTGTGTTATCAATTAGTTCCTTTATGTTTGTTATTGTTTCATGTATAGGGTGCTTCCATGTTGTTTGCCTGAATATTAACAATTATTATATCTTGTTTTTGGATTCTCCTCTTTATGATTATATAATGCCCTTCTCTGTCTCTTTTTACAGTCTTTCTTTTAAAGTTAGTTTGATGTAAGTATTGCTACTGTGATCTTTTTTTCTTTTTAATTTTTTAATTTATTTTTTTAAAATTCATATCCAAGTTAGTTACCATATAGTGCAACAGTGATTTCAGGAGGAGATTCCTTAATGCCCCTTGCCCATTTAGCCTATACCCCTTCTACAAACCCTCCAGCAACCCTCTGTTTGTTCTCCATATTTAAGAGTCTCTTATGTTTCGTCCTCCTCCCTGTTTTTATATATTTATGCTTCCCTTCCCTTATGTTCATCTGTTTTGTATCTTAAAGTCTTCATATGAGTGAAGTCATATGATATTTGTCTGACTAATTGCGCTTAGCATAATACCCTCCAGGTCCATCCACATAGTTGCAAATGGCAAGATTTCATTCTTTCTGATTGCCAAATAATACGCCATTGTATGTATGTATGTGCCACATCTTCTTTATCCATTCATCCATTGATGGACATTTGGGCTCTTTCCATACTTTAGCTATTGTTGAGAGTGTTGCTATAAACGTGGGGGTGCATGTGTCCCTTCAAAACTGCACACCTGTATCCCTTGGATAAACACCTAGTAGTGCAATTGCTGGGTCGTAGGGTAGTTCTATTTTTAATTTTTGAGGAAACTTCGTTCTGTTTTCCAGAGTGGCTGAACCAGTTGGCATTCCCACGGGCAGCGCACAAGAGATTCTCCTTCTCTGCATCCTTGCCAACATCTGTTGTTTCCGGAGTTGTTCATTTTAGCCATTCTGACAGGTGTGAGGTGGTATCTCATTGTGGTTTTGATTTGTATTTCCCTGATGATGAGTGATGTTGAGCATTTTTTCATGTGTTGGTTGGCCATCTGGATGTCTTCTTTGGAGAAAAGTCTATTCATGTCTTTTGCTCATTTCTTCACTGGATTATTTGATTTTAGGGTGTTGAGTTTGATAAGTTCTTTATAGATTTTGGATACTAACCCTTTATCTGATATGTTGTTTGCAAATATCTTCTCCCATTCCATGAGTTGCCTTTTAGTTTTGCTGATTGTTTCCTTCTCTGTGCAGAAGATTTTATTTTGATAAGGCCCCAATAGTTCATTTTTGCTTCTGTTTCCCTTGCCTCCAAAGACGTGTTGAATAAGAAGTTGCTGTGGCCAAGGTCAAAGAGGTTTTTGCCTGCTTTCTCCTCAAGGATTTTGATGACTTCTTGTCTTACATTTAGGTCTTTCATCCATTTTGAGTTTATTTTCGTGTATGGTGTATGAAAGTGGTCCAGTTTCATTTTTCTGTATGTCACTCTCCAGTTTTCCCAGCACCACTTGTTGAAGAGACTGTCTTTATTCCATCAGATATTCCATCAGATATTCTTTACGGCTTTGTCAGTGATTAGTTGGCCATACGTTTGTGGGTCCATTTCTGGGTTCTTTATTCTCTTCCATTGATCAGAGTGTCAGTTTTTGTGCCAGTACCATTACTGTCTTGATGATTACAGCTTTGTAATACAGCTTGAACTGTGACTAGGACTGTGATGCCTCCAGCTTTGGTTTTCTTTTTCAAGATTGCTTTGGCTATTCGGGGTCTTTTCTGATTCCATACAAATTTTAGGATTTTTTGTTCTTGCTCTTTGAAGAATGCCAGTGTTATTTTGATAGGGATTGCATTGAATATGTAGATTGCTTTGGGTAGTATTGACATTTTAACAATATTTGTTCTTTCTATCCAGGAGCATGGAATATTTTTCCATTTTTTTGTGGCTTCTTCAATTTCTTTCATAAGATTTCTATAGTTTTCAGTGTATAAATTTTTCACCTCTTTGGTTAGATTTATTCCTACGTATTTTATGGGTTTTGGTGCAATTGTAAATGGGATCAATTCCTTGATTTCTCTTTCTGTTGCTTCATTCTTGATGTATAGGAATGCAACTGATTTCTGTGCATTGATTTTATATCCTGCCACTTTGCTGAATTCATGGATCAGTTCTAGCAGTTTTTTGGTGGAATATTTTGGGTTTTCCATATAGGGTATCATGTCATTGGTGAAGAGTGAAAGTTTGACCTCCTCCAGGCTGATTTGGATGCCTTTTATTTCTTTGTGTTTTCTGATTGCTGATGCTTAGACTTCCAATAGTATGTTGAATAGCAGTGGCGAGAGTGGACATGCTTGTCTTGTTCCTGACCTTAGGGGGAAAGCCCTCAGTTTTTCCCCATTGAGGATGATATTAGCATTGGGTTTTTCATATATGGCTTCTATGATCTCGAGGTATGCTCCTTCTATCCCTACTTTCTTGAGGGTTTTTATCAAGAAAGGATGCTATATTTTGTCAAATGCTTTCTCTGCATCTATTGAGAGGATCATGTGGTTCTTGTCCTTTCTTTTATTGAGGTGATGAATCACATTGATTGTGGATATTGAACCAGCCCTTCATCCCGGGTATAAATCCCAGTTGGTTGTGGTGAATAATTTTTTTAATGTATTGTTGGATCCAGTTGGCTAATATCTTGTTGAGGATTTTTGCATCCATGTTCATCAGGGAAATTGGTCCATAGTTCTCCTTTTTAGTGGGGTCTCTGTCTGGTTTTGGAATCAGGGTAATGCTGGCTTCATATAAAGAGTTTGGAAGTTTTCCTTCCATTTCTGTTTTTTGGAACAGCTTCAAGAGAATAGGTGTTAACTCTTCCTTAGATGTTTGGTAGAATTCCCTCAAAAGCCATCTAGCCCTGGACTCTTGTGTTTTGTGATATTTTTGATTACTAATTGGATTTCTTTACTGGTTATGGGTCTGTTCAAATTTTCTATTTCTTCCTGTTTCAGTTTTGGTAGTGTATATGTTTCTAGGAATTTGTCCATTTCTTCCAGATTGCCCATTTTATTGGCATATAATTGCTCATAATATTCTCTTATTATTGTTTTTATTTCTGCTATGCTGGTTGTGATCTCTCCTCTTTCATTCTTGATTTTATTTATTTGGGGCCTTTCCATTTTCTTTTTGATCAAACTGGCTAGGGGTTTATCAATTTTGTTCATTCTTTCAAAGAACCAGCTTCTGGTTTCATTGATCTGTTCTACTGTTTTTTTAGTTTCAATAGCATTAATTTCTGCTCTAATCTTTATTATTTCCTGTCTTCTGCTGGTTTTGGGTTTTATTTGCTGTTCTTTTTCCAGCTCCTTAAGGCATAAGGTTAGGTTGTGTATCTGAGATCTTTCTTCCTTCTTTAGGAAGGCCTGGATTGCTATATACTTTTCTCTTATGATGGCCTTTGCTGTGTCCCAGAGGTTTTGGGTTGTGGTGTTATCATTTTCATTGGCTTCCATATACTTTTTAATTTCTTCTTTAACTTCTTGGTTAGCTCATTCATTCTTTAGTAGGATGTTTTTCAGTCTCCAAGTATTTGTTACCTTTCCAAATTTTTCTTGTGGTTGATTTCGAGTTTCATAGTGTTGTGGTCTGAAAATATGCACGGTATGATCTTGATCTTTTTGTACTTACTTAGGGCTGATTTGTGTCCCAGTATGTGATCTATTTTGGAGCGTGTTCCATGTGTACTGGAGAAGAATATGTATTCCGCTGCTTTAGGATGAAATATTCTGAATATATCTGTTAAATCCATCTGGTCCAGTGTGTCATTCAAAGTCATTGTTTCCTTGTTGATTTTCTGTTTAGATGATCTGTCCATTGTTGTATGTGGGGTGTTGAAGTCCCCTATCATTATGGTATTATTATCAATGAGTTTCTTTGTTTGTGATTAATTGATTTATATATTTGGGGTCTGCCACATTTGGTGCATAAATGTTTACAATTGTTAGGTCTTCTGTGTGGATAGACCCATTGATTATGATATAATTCCCTTCTGCATCTCTTGATACAGTCTTTATTTTAAAGTCTAGATTGTCTGATATAAGTATGGCTACTCTAGCTTTCTTTTGTCGACCATTAGCATGATAGATGGTTCTCCATCCCCTTACTTTCAATCGGAAGGTGTCTTTAGGTCTAAAGTGGTTCTCTTGTAAACAACATTTAGATGGATCTTGTTTTCGTATCCATTCTGTTACCCTATGTCTTTTGATTGGAGCATTTAGTCCACTGATATTTAGAGTGAGTACTGAAAGGTATGAATTTATTGCCACTATGTTGCTTGTAGAGTTGGAGTTTCTGTGGTATTCTCTGGTCCTTTCTAGTCTTTGTTGCTTTTGTTCTCTCTCTCTCTCTCTCTCTTTTTTTTTTTGTCTTTACTCCCCTCAGAGAGTACCCCTTAAAATTTCTTGCAGGGCTGGTTTAGTGGTCAGGAACTCCTTTAGTTTTTGTTTGTCTGGGAAACTTTTTATCTCACCTTCTATTTTGAATGATAGCCTTGCTGGATAAAGAATTCTTGGCTGCATATTTTTCTGATTCAGCACATTGAATATGTCCTGCCACTCCTTTCTGGTCTGGCAAGTTTCTGTAGATAAGTCTGCTGCAAACCTGATCTGTCTTCCCTTGTAGGTTAAGGACTTTTTTTTTTCCCTTGCTACTGTCATGATTCTTTCCTTGCCTGTGTATTTTGTGAATTTGACTATGATATGCCTTGTTTATGGTCGGGTTTTGTTGAATTTAATGGGAGTCCTCTGTGCTTCCTGGATTTTGATGTTTGTGTCTTTCCCCAGGTTAGGAAAGTTTCCGTGTATAATTTGCTCACATAACCCTTCTCCCCTTTTTTTCTCTCTTCATCTTCTGTGACCCCTGTGATTCTGATGATCCTTTTTAATGAGTCACTGATTTCTCTAATTCTTAAATCATGATCTTTTGCCTTAGTCTCCCTCTTTTATTTCTGCTTCATTATTCTCCATAAGTTTGTCCTCTATATCACTGATTTGCTGCTCTGTCTCATCCATCCTTGCCACCGTGTCATCTATTAGAGATTGCAGCTCAGTTATACCATTTTTTATTTCATCCTGGCTATTTTTTACTTCTTTTATCTCCACAGAAAGGGCTTTTAATCTATTTTCAACCCCAGCTAGTATTCTTATTATTGTGATTCTAAATTCTGGTTCAGACATCTTGCTTGTATCTGTGTTGATTAAGTCCCTGGCTTTCATTTTTTCCTGCTACTGATTTTGGGGTGAATTCCTTCGTTTCATCATTTTGAAGGAAGAAAAGGAATTAATAAGGTAAAAAAAATAAAATTATAAAATTAAAAACAACACACACACAAAAATCAAATAAATGATGCTATATCCTAAGTGTGTTTTGGTGTGATTGTTGAAAGGAGCTTGATAGGTTAGAGAAAAAAGGGGAAAGGAAAAAAAAAAGCAAAACATTTGAAAATTTGAGAAAGTGAATAGAATGAAATAGAATAAAATGAAATGTTGGAAGTAATATAGAATTTGAAATATTTACCAAAAAGTAAAAAATGTAGTAGAAGAAAATTAATAATATTTTCAATAAAAATTGAAAATAAAAATAATTTTTTCTCTTTCTGTATTCAAGAAAAAGAAAAGAAACGAAAAAGAAAACAAAATTGAATAGATGGACCAGTGAACAGACTGAAATAAGATTGAAATTACATCATTTTCCCCTAGAAGTCAAATTCTGAAGTACTTTATACTCTGTAAACTAAGCAGGCAGAGAGACTTGTGGTGTTCCTGAAGAGTGACATTGGCCCAGTTTGGTGGGGCTTAGTGTAACAGCTCCGTTCTCCACTAGATGGAACTTTTTAGCTTACTGGGGTGGATTGTGTGTTGCTTGTAGGTGTGTATGCACATGTGTGGGAGAGGTGAAAATGGCGTCACCCAGCTACCGAGTCTCTAGTCTTAGAACTCTGTTCTTCCTGACAAGCAATTGCTCACCTGTCCTTTTTCTCCAGCTTCCATCCACTCCCCGCTTTTACACTGTCCATGACCAAGTTGTCAAGTTGCCAGGCAGCACCTTCCTCCTGAATTTTATCTCAGATGCACCTGTATTTCCCAACCCCTCACTTCTGAGAGACTGCAGCTTTGACCTGTTCTGCCCCTCTGCGGGAGGGTCTCACCAAGCAATGGCCGGGTGCTGGCTGCACCCAGGAACGTTCATGGGACCGTGCTGCTGCCGATGCCCAGAGACTGCAGCTGGGTGCCTGCCCACCCCAGAAAAAGTTCATTCAATTGTGTATCAGCAGCGTTTCAGGGATTATGGTAAGTCACAACACACATTTGGCTTCCCCCTTAACATCCTTGTTCTAGCAGCAGTGGTTGTTCTCTGGGGTCTGCTGGGACCTTTGGCTATGGGGCAGCCACACAACCTCTACACATATCCTCTCAGCATGGGAACCGTCTCTCCCTGTGTGGCCTGAGGACCCACGGACTTCACTCCCTGCTCCTGGGGATTCGCCCTTCCCACCAGAGTACCGCTAGGTATTGAGCTACAGAGTTTCAGACTCTGTGCTCCCTCTAAGTTTATAGAGTCTTAATGGAATTGAAACTCTCTCCTTTGTCCTTTGTCCCTTTTTTGTTCAGTCCCTATGGCTGTTTCCACTTTTCCACTTTGTCTCCAACTGGTTTTGGTGGGGAGAGTGCTTTTACCATAGTCTCTCCCCATCTCTGACCTCTCTCCGCAAGCAAAAAAGCTCCTTGTCCTCTATGTGGATTCTCTCTCCCCCAGTTCACCTCTCTGTGCCATGTACCTACTGAGTTCTGTGGTTCAGGTTGTGCAGATTGTTGTGTTAATCCTCAAATCAGTTTTCTAGGTGTGAAGGATGGTTTAGTGTTGATCTGGCTGTATTGCATGGATGCAAAATGCAAAAAAACTTCCATGCTGTTCCGCCATCTTTGCCTCTCATACTCTGACCTTATAATGTCCATTTGTGTGATAAATGTTTCTCTGCCCCCGCACTTTCAATCTGCAAGTGTCTTTAGATCTAAGATGAGTCTTTTGTAGGCAGCATATAGATGGGTCTTGTTTTTTGTTTTTGTTTTTTTTTTTCTGTATATATTCTGACAATCTGTGTCTTTTGATTGGAGCATTTAGTCCTTTTACATTCAAAGTAATTATTGATAGATATGTATTTATTGCCATTTTATCACTTGTTTTGTCATTGTTTCTGGAGATTTTCTTTGATCCTTTCTGGTCTTTGTCACTTTTGGTCTATCCTTTGCACATAAAGAGTCCCCTTTAATATTTCTTGCAAGTTCATTGGTCTCGACTCATTTAGCTTTTGTTTGTCTGGGAAACTCATCATCTCTCCTTCTTTTCTGAATGATAGCTTTGCTGGATAGAGTATTCCTGGCTGCAAATTTTTCCCATTTAGCATTCTGAATATATCATGCCACTGGCTGGCCAGGTTTCTGTTTAGAAATCTCCAGCTAGCCTTATGGGTTTTCCCTTGTAAGTTAAGGGCTTCTTTTGTCTTATTGCTTTTAAGATTTTTTTCCTTATCACTATATTTTGCAAATTTAATTACAATTTGTCTTGGTGTTGGCCTGCTTTTGTTGATTTTGATGGGAGCTCTATGTGTCTCCTGGATCTGAGTATTTGTTTCCTTCCCCTGAGTAGGGAAGTTTTCTCCTATTTTTTCTTGAAATAAATTATCTTCCTCCTTCTCTCTCTCTTCTTCTTCTGGGACTCCTATAATACAAATGTTATTACATTTGATGGAGTCACTGAGTTCTCTAAGTCTATTATCGGCTTCCATAATTGTTCTTTCTCTCTTTTGTTCAGCTTTATTTTCCACTGTTTTGTCTTATAGGTCACTAATTTGCTCCTACTTCTTCCTACCTACTGTTCATTGCATCAAGCCTATTTCCAATCTCATTTGTTGCATTCTTCATTTCTGATTGATTCTTTTTTAACTCTTTTATCTCTGTGGTGAAGGTGTCCCTGATAGCTTCTATTTTTTTCTCAAGCCCAATGAGTATCCTTATGATTGTTGCTTTAAATCCTCCATCAGGCATGTTACTTACATCTGTTTTTTAAATCTCTGGCTGTGACCTTATCTTGTTCTTTTATTTGGGATAAATTCCCCCATCTTGGCATTTTGTCCCTCTTCTTTGTGTTAGAAAAGCTATTTATGTCTCCTGCTCCTAAAAGTAATGGCCTTATAAAGAAGAGGTCATATAGTGTCCAGGGCCCAGCACAACTGGTAGTGTCTCTGGAGTGTGCTGTGTGCACTCTGCTGCTGTGTTGTGGCTGCTCTTTCCTTCTGGCCAGTCATCAGCAGAGGCTCTCTTTGTGTCAGTGTTTGGTCGCTGGCCTGAATGTGATGAGTTTTAACTAGATATGCTCTGATCTGCTTGTGAAATGAGACCTGACACCAACTACACCAGAACTGAAGCCCTGCAGAACTCGCTGGTCAGGAGATGTGGTGTGAGCAGGGTTTTGTGCTGGTCTTCTGGCAGAGGATCCTGCCACACTGGGATTGAGGCAATCTTGGCTTAGAAAGGCAGTCCCAGCAGAGCACAGAGGAGTGGGGCTTGGCGTAAGCAAGTTAGGCAGCCAGTGTCCATGCTTGGATGCTTTCCTCAGGTGGTTGTATGTTTAGCTGAGGGGCAGAAGAGGAAAATGGCACTAGACAGCTCCCTTATTCTTGGAGAGGTATCTCCTGGAATGCTGCCTCCGAGGAACATGCTGTAAGAAAAACGAATATTCTTCCCACTTTGGGCCCAAGTGCTTTTCAGATTGCTGTTTCCATGCTGTCTGCCTGTGGGTTATTTGCCTGCCTTCTCTCCAGGAGAAGCACAGTGCCCTCTGGGCTCTATCCCAGCCAAGCACACTGACCTTTAAAACTCCAGGCTTTAAGCCCTGCCTGCTGGTTGCAAGAACTCACAGAATTTAGCCTCTCTCATTTTCTAAGCCAATGACTTTGGGGAAATGTTTTCCTTGGGCATTCCCCTGTGTGATCCTCACTGTCTCATCCTTCTCTGTGGCCACAGCTCTCTCCTTTCTGCAGTAAATCTGTTTCTCCCCTAAACCATGTCTCTGCACTTCCTACCTTCTTCTTCAGTGTGGCCTCTTCTATCCCTTTAGTTGTGGAATTGGTTCTGTCAGTCTTCAGATTGATTTCTGGGGTAGTTAAGATGATTTGGTAGTTATCTCATTGTGTTTGTGAAACAAGACAAGCCTAGGATCATCCTACTCTGCCACTATCTTCCTCCCCTCTCTAGAAGTATATTCATTCTGCAGATATTGCTTTCTCTGCTGTGTGTCAAGCCCTGGGCTAGGTATTTCCTGGCATTGTGGGAAATAGCCTGCCTTATAAATCAACAACAATACATATTCCTTTCATGTTATGTGATAGTGTAATAGCCATAAATTAACATGCATCAAAGAAGTATGCTGAGTTAAAATTCTGTGATTACAATAAACAGACCCATTTCTGATTAACGTAACAAATAAGGGGAATTTATTAGAAGGAGGTATGCCACAAAATAGAAGGAAGAACTGAACAACCAAACTTTAGGAAGCTTTAGAAAGGACAAGAAACAAGATAGCTCCAGATTTCTCAGCCTCAGGAACTCACAGATATGGTTATCAATTATGTTTCCATCAGATTACTTAGGTAGATCCTAGGTGTGTTTTCTCAAGAGTCAAACCCTTGGGAGAATACAAACAAACAAACAAACAAACAACAAACAAACAAACCACTGGGCCACAATTTAAGAAAAGAAAAAGAAAACAAGAGCTGGTCCAGAATCACGTATCTACCTCTCTGGTCAAGATCGGTGAGTAGTCAGGGCACCTGAGTGGCGTAGTCGGCTCAGGTCATCATCTCACTACTCGTGAGTTCTAGCCCCACATCAGGTTCTGCACTGATGGTGTGGAGCCTACTTGAGATTCTATCTCTCCTTCTCTCTGCCCCTCCCCTGCTTGTGCTCTCTCTCTCTCTTTCAAAAAAAAAAAATAATTTTAAAAAATTAAATAAAATCAGTGAGTAGTCCTAGAAGAAGGTGAGGTATTAGGAAAGTATTCTAGGAAGACAAAAACAATATCCACTACAGTTATGAAAATATCTCCCAGGGACTAAGTATCATGGAAGGGGGCACCTAAAGGGCTTAGTCAACTTCTTATTGATTATTATTTTATGATTATTATATTATTATTATTAAATTATTTGTCTATTTGTTATGTAGAAGATCCAATAATCCAAGTAAAATTTCAATCTTCGTATCTGATTCTGTCATATATAATTTGTATTCATTCATTCAAACATAGAGGACCTATCATGCCAGTTACTGCTAAGTGACAGGGTTATAAAGATGAATTAAACATAGTCCCTGCCTTCAAAGAACGGATCTTGTATGAAAATCATCATGGTTGGGTAGAATGGAGCAATTGGAATAAGCTTCATAGAAGAGATTGGGCTAGGATGAACATTACCCATTGGACAAACAGTGGAGAAGAGTTCTAGAAATCCAACAGAGAGAATGGCAGATGAGCAGTAATGGAAACAGAAGAGAGATATGTGTGTTTAAGAACTACATGTAATTCAGAATTTCAAGGAAATAGTGTGTCCTTATATATGTGTGTTGGGAGGGATGGGGCATAGAAAATGGTTAGTGATGAGATTGGACTGGCAAGGAGGAGCCAGATCCAGAAGAGCTTTGTATAATAGGACTGGGGATTTAATTTTCATCTTGTATACAGTGGGAATGGATGGAGAGTCTGGAGCATTTTAAAGTGAGTATTTGGTGACTGTGTAGTCAACAGATTAAATGGAAGAGAAATTAAAGTCAAACTTGTGAAGTAGTATATTGCAAAATCAAGGAGAATAGTGATAAGACTTAAATATGAGCAATGACAATTGGGAAAGAAGAGACGGAGGCAGATAAAGAGCATATATAGGAGGTAATGTGCAAGACCTTTTGATGGAGAGGTTTTTTTAAAATTGGTATCTAGTAACAGAAGACTGAATTTAAATGATAAGGCTGTTCATTGGCTCACATACCTGTGAAATTCAGAGGAAAACAGGTGTTATCTTAATAGTGTCATTTAAAAAGTGTTTTTGTTTTTGTTTTTTTACTTTACAATTCAGCCTTCTTAGTGTCAGATTATTTCAAGCCTAGTTTCCTTCCTGGTGACAAAATGACTGCAGCAATGACTCAGAATACCACAAGATCCAGAAAGAGAAAGTATGTGGGTGGCCATTTAGAAGGTTTCTTATAAGACAGAGAAAACCAAAAGTTATCTCCCCATTTCTGATCTAATCTCTATGGCCAGAAAATTTCAACTTGTTTATCTGAACCTAATCACTTTAGCAAGGAGTATGAACCAACCTTTGGGAATAGGATCAACTTTCCACAAGCATAGGACTGTAAGGAATGGGATGGATCCCAAAGTGAAAGATTAGACAGGAGAAGATGAATGCTAGGTAAGTCCATTCAGGGAGATTGTTTGCTACTGGGTGGGTACTCTTTCCAGAATATTGATGGTGAGAGGAAGAAGAATCGAGAGAGAGATGTAGGATTGAAGGAAAGGATTTTTTTCTTTCTACTTTCCTTCCTTCCTTCCTTCCTTCCTTCCTTCCTTCCTTCCTTCCTTCCAAGATAATTAAGCATGCTTATAAGCTCATACTTTAATTTGCATCTCATTGGCCAACACTGTGTCACATGGCTATACCAGCTTCAAGGGATGCTGAAAAAAGTAAATACTGGCTATGTAGTACAAGGCAGAAGGAAGAAAGGACATGGGAACAGCTGCTGAGTTAGCTAAACATAAGAATTTGCTATACTACTTCTTTTGAAGTCTTTTTGTCCCCAACTCCCAAGATTTGGGGAGTGTGTTTTCTTTTTTTTTCTTTTTTAAAAATTTTAAAAATGTTTCATTTATTCTTGAGAGAAAGAGAGACAGAGCATGAGTGAGGGAGGGGCACAGCAAGAATGGGACACAGAATCCGAAGCAGACTCCAGGCTCTGAGCTGTCAGCACAGAGCCTGATGTGGGGCTCGAACTCACAAGCCGTGAAATCATGACCTGAGCCGAAGTTGGATGCTCAACCGACTGAGCCACCCAGGCGCCCCAAGTGTGTTTTCTTTTTGCGTTTGAGATATTGAAATTACATGACAATGCTGTGAGTCTATTATGAAGGCAAAGTTCAACAATGTAGGGGAAAGGAAATGCATTCCCTTACTTTTTACAAAAATTGCAAAGTGAATGACATGGGAATTGGAAGCACATATTCCAGATTTTATTTTACAAGATAATGCTGAGGCAGGAATTTAGTCTTGGATGGACCTCCAGCTAGCAGGAAGTGAATGGCTCCATGGGATACAGATGGACATTTGAGTCATAGAGCATTAAGTCTTAGCAATCAATGCATGACACAGTAACTCTTTGATCCAGCACAATAAGAAGTGTCAGCTTATAGATGATACTCTTATACCTGTATTGTGGTAGCTGATTCAGATGGCTATGTGATCTCAAATTGCTGAGCCATTTCTTCGACCAGAGACAGTATCAGAAATGAAGATGAATAAAAATTGATCAATAACGTAAAATAGATGATCCAGCCAGAACAGATTGCCTTCTCACTGGCAAGAATGCTGCTCTGTCTGTGGTTCTGCTTTATAAGACAGCCTTCTTGACAGCAGCCCTCAAGTAAGGGAATGATGCAAAAACATCTGTGGATCCCGCCAAGATTTATTGACCTATCATGATTCATTCTTCATCACTCGCTTCCTGATAATAGAAACAAAGTCAGAATGATTGAATGCCTTGAAGGGGTCAGTGTTTGTGGCTCTGGAAATACACACTGCTTTGCTTCCTCATTTATTTCTCATCAGTGGATTTGCTTCAGCAGTTATCCAGCAGCAAGGAGACCATTATTGCATGAAAATGTTCCATGACAGTGATATTCATTCAATTTTCTGAAGCTAAGCATGGGCCCTGGACTTCCTGGATCTTTCTAAAAATGTAAGATAAGCAGCTCACATTTGAATAGTGATTAGACATCCCTCAAATTTGGAAAACTCAAACTCATTCATACCTAGCAACAGCAATAGCTAATTTTCCATTCTTCAAGTAAAAAGGCCTGAAAGTATCAAAAGCAATGAAAATTCCCTGAAAATTTCCAAACATTCTTTATACTATTTTATACACTTTAGCATTATCTTCTATCAAACCCTTTCATTAGAACTGCTATGGAGTATCAACACTGAGGTTTGACCTCACCTCTCTGACGCTCTAAAAGTCCAGGTGAAAGGAGTATCTAGTAAATGGGGAGGACCCAAGTATCTTGAGGAAGAGAAAAGGGAGGAGGAAAAGGAAGCAGCTAGATAACCCACAAACTCTAGTTTATCCCTGAAGTAGCTAGCATTGATTATTTCCCTAAGGCAGTTGTAATTAGAAACAGCCCTGCCCATTTCAATCTGTCCTTCTTGGACCAGCATCTTGAATGACGTAGTATTATCCTATTATGCAAACAAAGGCACTGATTTTAATTACATGGAGATTGATGTTTACTGTGAGCTTTTATGAAGAGTAATTATTACATTGAAAAAGATACAAAGAGTAGCTATTCATCTTTACAAGCTTTGATTTGGGTGTAAATGCATCTGATCTCTAGTGTTCGATAGTGAGAATGAATTTGTGCCTTATGCCACATTTTTTTTCGGTTATCAGACTCCTGGTGCATGTGCATTTTTGCCTACCCACAAAAGTTGACTTCAAGGCTTTGTTTAGCTTACTTCCTTCTCAATATATTACTGCTTTTATTGTTCCCTAAGTATGCTTGGGCACATTATCAGAATTTTTGCTTCTATGACTAGACATTGCCTTTCTTAGGGTCAGAAATCCTGTCTTAATCAGGTTGCAGATCTCCCAACAAAACCAATGTTTGGCTTGTAGGAGGCATTTAAGAAAAAGTTGAAGGAAATGAATCTAGCCCAAATAGATGATTTGAGACAAATGAAATAATCTGTTTGTCTGCATCACTCTATCTGAAAAAGAGATACTTTGATTTACATCACAGGTGTATCCATTTTGAGTATCAATATATGGGGACAGGAGATTAATTGCTCAGAAGATGATTGTTGTATAAAATTCAAGAAAAAAATCACTCTCTAGTTCTCAGCTGTGATATGTCTGCATAAAAGCCCACTCTCCTTGTTTTGCTGATGTTGCAAGTACCTGAGCAATTTGCTATTCCCACCCTTCCTGGATCTATATGGTATTAATGCTTTACAGATTTCTCATTTCTATTGAATCACTGTTCTTCAGATTTAGAATTTAATTAGGAATCAGAGCAAAGGTCAATTGGTGTCTTCCTCTGTGGGCTGAAAGAGAAAGATGGAAGATGATTACATTTTTTGCCTGGTGCCCATTGCTCATTTTATTTTATTTTCTGATTTATTTTTGAGAAAGGGGGAGAGAGAATGAGCGAGGGGTAGAGAGAGAGAGGGGTACAGAGGATCTGAAGTGGACTATGCACTGACAGCAGCAAGCCCAATGTGGGGCTCGAGCTCACAAGAGCCATGAGATCATGAGCTGAGCTGAAGTCACATGTTTAACCAACTGACACACCCACATGCCCCCAGCCCATTGGTCATTTTAGAGAACTTGAAGCTAACAATGGTATGAGGCCAGGTGTGTGTACCCTTCTTCTGTCCCTGATAGCTAAAGCTACTTCATCAACATTGATTAACATGTTCTGGCATGACTTATTTAGAAATCAGTTTAAATAATTAAACACTTCACTTATGGTGGGGGGGGGGTGTTCTATTCTAGATCATACCCCTCAGCTTTACTTCTGGCCAATGGTCAGGGGACCCTGAAGGATTGCTTTTCACCCCCATTGGGATTTGGAGTCTTCATTTAAGGAGTCTCAGCCTGCCTTAAATATGCTTTTATCCTTTGACTCAGTAATTCCCTTTTTGGGAATTTAATAGAATGAAATTGTCAGTGATCCATTTGGGTATTCATGTGTAGGTCATTTATTTTAATATGTTTATAATATCAAAAACCTGGAAATAATCAAAGTGGTTAAGGAGGAGATTGATTAAATAATGATACAACCACACCATGGAATTCTGTGAAGCCACTAAAAATCATTTATTTAAAAAGATGGAAAAATGCTTATTATAAAATATGAAGTGAAAAATGCAGAATTCAGATGTAGATATACCTAGTTGTATTTTGTAAAACTAACTAACTATATATATATATATATATATATTCCCAGTTAATTCTCTCTGTATTTTCCTGATTTTCAGGTTTAATTTTTCAATAATAACCAAAAGGCAGTGATTCATGTACAGAAAGTGTGGGAACCTTCTAGGAAGCAGAGACTGTAGAGGTAAGAAGCAGGGTCACAGTACTGGTGTGGGAGAGGGCCACTCTTACCTGAGGATCTCTGAGAAAAAGTCAAACACTCCATCCAAGTCAAATATACACAGACCTCAATATTGCTTCCAGATGATAAACTGTTAACACTTGGTTGATGTTAAGGGAGAGAGCCAGGTCTGACTGTGGTGGAGTGGGTAAGACGGGCAAAGCTTGGATCAGGAGGTAGAACAGCCCACTGTCTATGGAGGGACAGATCTTATAAGTGGTAAGGGAGAAGAAATAAGCCCAGCAAGCAGAGCAAGAATAAGATTTCCTGCCAGACTGGAGAATACAGAAATGGGAAATACAGGGCTGGGTAGTATTTGGAGATCAAGACACAGCAGAGGGAGCCTTGAAACGTTCAGTCCTCTTTATTAGTCCTCTGCTCAAACTCTCTAGGAGCAACTCAGTTCACTCAAAGTAAAAGCCATAGTCATAAAGTCTAAATTTTTAAAAGTGTGCCCTTGGAAATTAGCTTGAGGTATCATATTGCCCTCTTCCTGCATGTTTCTTAGATTTCACAAGTATGACACACTCTTCCAAACCCTCAAAGAACCACACTACTAAACCTGGAAACTTGGAGCTTACAGCAAATTTAACCCAGAAGGGGGGTCACAAGGAGAAACCTTGATAAATATATGCAGGTTGGAAACCAGGTCTGGGAAGCTGTGGGGACTGCAGTGAAACTGAGGATTTGGGTCTGGGGCATAAAATGTCATCACGCCTTCGACATGATGTAATAGCCTTGGTACAGAGATGGAATCCTCTAGTTCAAACAAAGAGTGTCACCAATGTGTTCAGCTACTCTGAACAGGGAGGTTTAAGTAATAAGACTATGTATTAGAGACTTACTTGCCTGTATTTCATTATTTTGTATCCCCAAGATCTGAAATTATATCACAGTTTTCCTTGCTATTGACTGGTTGGCTGAGTGGATATGCAAGTAATCATTGTGGAAAAGTAGGGTGAGGAGAGAAGGAGATGCGAAAGAGAAGAAAAGAGGGAAAGGCAAATCTCTCAGATAGTGATGTCAGAAGGTGGTTCCTGGAAAGCCCAGGGAACTGGTCAAGATAGTATGTGTCTGTAACCTGACTTATTTCATCAAAGCAGAGTCAAAAATGCTGCTATTAGAGTTTAGAGTGAACATCCTCATTTTGCACCCAGGCGCCCTTGGTCTAAATCTACCCCAACACTTCTGAGGTCAAAGACTGAGTCAGTGAGAGAGCTGAGAATAGAAACCCTGTGCATCTGATGCCTGCCTGTGACCTATCTGCTGAGCCACACAGAGCAAGGTGTGTGCACACAAAGCATTTTTTATTATTAGTGATGGGAAACAGGGCTTGCCAAGTTTAGAAACTTTTTTCATACCAGAGGTTCAGCCTTTGCAACTTGAACACGGACACCTACACAAAACATATGTTCCTTTTTCTTCTTGGGAAAAAGGAGTTTTTCAAATAACAAAAGGCTCAAAGATGTTTTCATAGATGTGAATGGTTGTTTTAAACAGCACCCTTTTTCTTATTTAAATGTAAATGAATCTGAAAGGACTGGATTTTAAATGTCATATGCATTTCTAAATCATCCTCTCCTCTACCTGTCTAAGCCAATCCAATGCTGAAAGTCTGTGTTCAAAGCTCATCAAAAACACAAAACCAAGGTAACCAAACAGGGTTCTTGGTTTCACCTATCTGTTTTTGCTAGGTCTTGACTTTGAGTTAAGTAAAATAAATGCCTTATACAATGGTTGGCCTGGGTATCACCCAAGCCATATGGTTTCCCAGCAAGTAATGATTTTGTGTATCCACAAACTGTTACTACATAAATACTTCTCCATATGTGTGTGGCAAGGAATAAGAGGGCTTTTTGGGGTAGTACTTGGCATTTTTGATCTTGTGCTGTTCAACATGGTAGCTATGAGACACATGTGACTATTTAAATTTACATGCAAATTAATGAAAATTAAATGTAATTTAAAATTCAGGATTTTACTCAATACTAGCCACTTTTTAAGTGCTCAGTAGCCAGCCACATGTGGGTATTGGTGATTTATAAGACAGCACTGATGTAGAACTTTTCCATCATTTCAGAAAATTCTACTGGGCAAACATGTATGCCCCTCACAGCATAGCAAGAACACTGCAGTTTGTCTACTGACAAGGCAGTTTAATGACAATCTATTATACTCCTACATTCACTTATTCAGCAAAAATTTATTGAGCATCTACTATATTTCCTGGTTTTGCTTGCCAGTGGACCAAGTAGGTACCTGTGGCTTCAGATTTCAAAGAAGGCCCTGAGATAGAAAATAGAAAGACTGGTGGTGGTGTATGAGGGGAGGGAGTCAATTGTTCCTGGCATTGAGAAGTGAGCTTAGGGGATATGACCTAAGACATCAAAAGAATCTGGTACAGAACTTTGTAACTAACTATAAATATTCTGTCTTTATTTTAACATTTACTGCTATTATGACCTAAAATGTTTTTAGCATCCAATAGTAATGCCATCTAAGCATTCATTTGAACGTGGTACAAATGATAGTGCAAAAAAAAAAAAAAAAAAAAAAGCCATGAAAATCAGTGTCTTTGGAATAGAAGAAGTTTGATGTGTTAAAATAAGGCCAGGCACTCTAAAACACCAGGCCGTTAATTTTGGGGAAAGCATGTTATGATATATTAGAGATAACCTTGAGAAAATATAAAGTAAAAATAGGCAACAGTGGTGGTAGATACATGTGCTGTGAGAATTCATCTCGCCCTGGTTTCCACGTTTTCTGATGAGGAGGTGAGAATGGAATTATGCAAGGCTAAGGGATACAATGACTTTCACGTAGGATGGACCTGAACAACTTTCTTCATCTAGGTACATTTCCAGTGAAGACTTCCTATGTATAGACTGGTACCCTAAGCAATTGCCCAGCTAACCCCAGCCTAGAAGGCTCTGTTCATTCTGGCACATGGTAATAATAAAAAAATCATGGTTTCCTCCATAATGAAAATGTCACCCTCTTGCTTTGGGTAGAAACCATGTGGCTAGGTGGGATCAACTTCTTCCCTATCTCTAGAGTTGAGTTCTCATTAGTCTTCTCTGGATATGTTATTGGCTCAAGCACAGGCTCATTTCCCAGATCTGAAATTACTGTGGTGTATAACTTCCCGGGCCACAGTAATTTTTTTCAGAGGTGTGAAAATCCAGGCAGTGTGAAGCATATGAATTTGATTTTATGGTTGGAAAGAAAGGAAACCCTTCTTTCCCCCAGTGTAAGTAAGAAAAATTTTGGTCCTAGGATCTGCTGATAGCCCCCTTGCTACCATGGGAAAGCTAGCCTGACTAAAAAACACTGCAAGAAGGGGGACACAGCCAAAGGAATTGCAGAAAATGGGAAGCAATGGCCCTGAAGATATTACAAACCTGTGGCTCAAACTGACCCTGAAGTTTGCTCTCTACTCTTTCTGGTTATGTGAGTCAATAGATTCTCTTATTCTCTAACTCAGTTTAAATTGTGATTGTGCTAAAAAAGCTTCCTGACTGATGACTTAACATTTAGAAATAAATATTCCTTTCCCTTCTATTCCATCAGTTGTATCTTCTGAGCAATCTGGACTTAAAAACAAAAAGTCATATATGAAGTCAATAGAACAGTATGTTATTTTTTCATGACCCAAGTCAAATGTTCTGGCCTTTTTCCACTCAAACTTTCCTTTGGTGTAACCTTATTATTTTATTATGAATCCCTAATCACTGGTGATTCACTTGTAAGTTGATATACATTGCTTATGAAGAAAACATCATCTACTACTCAGTTTAATTACTGAATTCTGATTGCTTACATAAATAAACAACTCTCTGCATGTGACAGTCTGGGCTTTGCTGACCTCAGATTGGTCAGATTCACTTGTGGTCCCAGTGGTGGTCAGTGATGTGCATGTGTAGGAGTTCTGATTGTAATAACGCTCTGGCGCAACAAAGTAATGTTGCGCAGTTTCATATTTTACAAAGTACATAATTGCTTCCATTTGTCCTAGATATATATCAAACAATGTTTATTTCAACACATTCTGCAAATTATATCCCAATAGAAATGGCTAAAAATATGAATGCATTTGTATTTT